>NC_079891.1:17271427-17577713 GCF_024868665.1 Triplophysa rosa | reverse complement strand
AAAGGTGAATGAATGAGCACGCCGGCTTCCCTCTTATACCCGGACATCCGGGGAGGAGCCCGGCATGCAAATTTCATTCGCCAATTTTCATTGGCCTTTTCTAAATACTCAGAAGATGATAGGTTCTCAAGACAAACCCCATTCTGTCGGTTCGACACAACGTCTCGTTCCCTCCATCAGGGAACCGAGGTTACATCCGTAACCAAGACGTTCTCCATCCTACTCCGTAATGTGCAGCAGTCAGATTTAGGTCATTACTGCTGTAAACTGTTTAGAGAGACTGGCTGTCTCCTAGCCTATGTGAATATTGATCTACAAGAAGGTAATGTTCCTGGGGGGGTTTTCTACATTTTGCACATGGTATGTTATGTAATGTGATGAACACAGTCTTTTCTTTATGCAGCTGTTGTTTCAGATAACACAGTAACTTGGCTGATTCTAGCTGGAGCAACAGGGGGAGGGATTGTGCTACTTGTGTTACTCATAATCATATGTAAACTTGTTAAACGTGAGCATCATTGTAAGGACATTCCATTTTGTTTTTGCCTTTTATGCAGTCAACTGGTCCTCATGGTAAATTGAAAGTTCTACATTAAATTTGGTGTGTGTAAATCTGAATCGAGACATAAAATTGTCTTGATTGTAATATTGATTAAAACCTGTAGTATTGGCACACAGTAAACCATAGTCTATGACTTGCATTGTGTAGTTGCATAGCCAGTCAGAATGCAATAGTTATTACCCTAACTTCCTTCCGGAGACTGCTGGCACTGCTAACATATGGTTGTCTATTGTCTTACAGGTCAGAAAAATACCAGTGAGCCTGTATATGGTATGCTTTCAGTTAATAAAAGCTTATTTTAGGCTCTAAAATTTAATCAAAGGCTGAATTAGGGCTCTGGGGCTTAGGGGGCATTCCCTTTTCCTTGGATCTCTTTGAAGATGTCCAGCTGATGATTAATAGTATAGTATTTAAATTATGACCTGTCAATTTAAACACAGAAACATGTGAACATTATGCATGCAATGAACCATATTGCTCAACCAGTATATTGCCCTCCCCAGTTGAGCCAGCGTAGTATCGAGCCTACTGTAAATCACATTAAAGTGCACATATGTTCAACAGTAGTTGCAGTTTCGGCCACACAGTTTTCGGCAATTTGGAAAGAAAATAATAAAGTGCATGCAGAAACTAAATTCAACGAGCTGTTTCTGATTTCGCACTTGCACAAATTTTTTTTTTGTTCAATTTCTTAGAGAACACCTCTAAAAGCAGCAAAACAAAGTCGATTAATGAAAAGAGTAAGTACTCACTAAAAACATTTGGGTAAAAATTTACCCAACAAATAACCCAATGCTGAGTTACAAGTTTGTCAGGGATCACAGTGGAAGAACCCAAATGCAGGCAGGCAGTGAAGGGGTTAATGAACAAGACTTTAATAACAAAAAAACACAAAACAAAACACCCTTGATGGGGAAAACAGAACTGAGAGATAAATACACAAAAAGACTTCCCACAAGGGGGACAAAACGTAAAACAAGGACAGCGAAAACTAAACTAAGGTACACGACCAAACGTCTTAAATGAAAACAAGGCAGGGTAAAACACAAAACTCACAATACACGAACAGGGACCACGGGTAACAGCATGAGCAAGAGCACAAGAACAAGAACAGGAACAAGGTACAGGAACATACAGAACGCACATCAAACGTAATCCACAAGCAACAAGACAATGAAACATGAGGGCATTTATAGGAAAGACAAACAAGGGATAATGACACAGGGCAGGTGGGAAACATTAGACATGGCAGGGAAGCAATACATGAAATGAGAGGGGCGGGGCCAATGACAAGACACGAGAAAACACATGAGAAGTAAAAAACATAAACATCTCATGGCTTTCTCACATAAAACCTAAGGGCTCTGTCCTGCCACACGACTAGGAATTCATAAACAAGGAGGTAGGACCGTGACAAAGTTTAACCCAACTGTTGGGTTATGAAATAACTAATTTGTTGGGTTATTTTTGCCAACATGTTTTTATTATTTTATTATTATTGTTATTTTTGGCCATTCTATTTACAATTATTTTATTATTGGGGCACGTTATGGCAGAATAGACCTCTGGAACTTCCATGTCTGGACGGGACGAGGAGATCCAGAGTGGCCTACCCCCTGCGGTGGTTGAGGCCATCACTCAGGCTAGGGCCCCGTCCACTAGGCGGCTATACGCCTATAAGTGGCGCCTCTTCTCGTCCTGGTGCTCTTCTTGAAGAGAAGACCCACGGAGTTGTTCGATCGGGAACGTGCTGTCCTTTCCTTGCCCAAAGTTCCCGCCACGGACCCCTAGAGACCAGGCGGTGAACCTGCAGGTGCTCCCCACCGGGGAGGAAGACCCAACCCTTCCGTGTTGTGTCCAGTACGCACACTGCGCCTCTACTTGGACCACACGCAGAGCTTCAGATGCTCTGAGCAGCTTTTTGTCTGTTTTGGAGGTCAGCAGAAGGGGAGGGCTGTCTCCAAACAGAGACTGGCGCACTGGATCGTGGATGCCGTCGCTACGGCATACCGATCTCAAGATCGCCCTGCCCGTTAGGAGTGAGGCACACCCTGCTCGTTAGGAGTGAGGTACCCCCCCCCGTGGGCGGTTCTGTCTGATGTATCCTCATGAATGGTTCCCACCTCGGCAACCCATGACCTCCCTAGGTGGACTTCCACCTTGCGGGTAACTCCTTCAGTCCGCACATTTTCCCATGAGTTCTCCCCTAGATATGTAGTTTGCCCCTAGATAGATAAATATATTGAAAGCTTGTCAATGAAGGCCATTGATGCAAGTCTGTTATTACCAGAAAACGAAATTGCGTCTGAGGTAAGTCTCCTCTTGTTTTGGTCAATGAACACAAAAAATGTTTTTGCTATTTGCTTTAAAAATATGATAAAAGTAATTAATGTAACGAAATAAAATTAACACACTTGTCATATCCCTGATAGCACACGTACATCTGGCAGACATCTATTTGATGTCTGTATTTTCATATGCAAGACATCTGGCAGTTGCTGTTTGCTCATCTGCCCTACATCTCTGAGACATCTGCAGTCAGATGTCATATAGACCTCTAGAAGATGTCTGTAAGATGTGTATGATTTAGAATGGATGTTCAACAGCTCTTTCTAAGATGTTTAGCAGGTGTTTTCCAGATCTCCAGATCTTTAGCAGACATCTTACAGATGTGCCTGTGCTATCTAGGATGAATTCCGGTGCTTTCGACTGAGTGGCGCTGCAGCGGTTGGGAGCCCTGATGCTTCTGCTGGGTCCTTAAACCCTGAATGCGCCGTCAAATATCTAAAATATGATTTCCACAAAAGTTTATGACTTACCTAAAAGTTTCGGACAAAGAGAAACAAAGCTAATTATTTTTATCTGTTTGAAATAGGTTGGTTAAAAGCAAGTGCTGGCGTCGACAGTCATGAAGATCATAAAAACTGTCGACAGACATATGCGTTTGTGTTGTTATGAAAAAACACGGCATACAAACATGTGTATATATATATATATACACACACGCACATTTAATAAGTATTATTCATATTAACTTACCTCTCATCTGTCAGCAGTGGCGCCGGTCGACCGTTGAAATTTAAAGGGGTCATATGACACGGCTAAAATGAATATTATCGTTTGTTTTAGATGTAATTCAATGTGTATACACGATTTAAGGTTCAAAAATGCTGTATTTTCCACATACCGTGCATGTTTGGCTGAATCCGAAATGGCATACTTCCTTACTATCAGGGCTGAATTATCCAATGGGCATTATGGGCACAGGCCCAGGGGCCCATGCGCACTTGGGGCCCAGGCAAGGGGAAGAAAATTTCACATAACAGCATTTACGCCATATTCATTTTGCCATGCGCTTCTCTGGCCTACGCACATGGAGGTGCGCACACAAAACAGTTTCTAAATTAAGACTGTCTTTTGATTTAGTCACTTTTACCCTCTAGCGGCTTTTGTTCAGAAGTGCATAGCGACAAATCTAGTGACTTCTTGGATAAACCTTAGCTTTTATTCAGTGGGAAAATGTCTCCAGTGCTGCCCCACAAGGTCTCTCTTTCCCGGCAGGAAGAAGCAGCACCGTACGACAGGTAATTCGTGAATAAAATGTTGCGTCATGAACTGACAACAGAAACTGAAAATATGTCAATAAGAACGGTTTTATTGTTGTAAATATAATGAGTTGATATACCCTCGCGGCTGTCTTAAATCTTAAAAGGTTAGAGTTTTTTTACATTTATTTGGTGGTGTTCCCTTTCTGTCGGTCTCTCGACGTTGTGTCGAGCCGACAGATGGGGTTTGACTTGAGAACCTATCATCTTCTGATTATTTTGAAAAGGCCAATGAAAATTGGCGAATTAAATTTGCATGCCGGACTCCGCCCCGGACATCCAGGTATAAAAGGAACACGGCATGCAGCATTCATTCACCTTTTGGTCTTCAGAGCCTACGCATCTGATGAGCTTCTGCGGATCTTCGTTGATCTTCTTGCGATCTCACGATCTACCTTCTTGCTGGAATCTACGACTTGGAGCAGCGGACAGTCCCTTCCTGCAGCTACTCTCCCCTGGGCGTCTCGGCAGTTCCGGAGGTGTAAAGAGCAAATTTCCTTCTAAAAGAGCAAATTTCTCCAGCGTGGCATGGCCCGCTGCTCTCGTGGGTGCAACGCACTCATCGAGGAGGGGGACGGACACGATGTCTGCCTCAGGTTTTTGGGTCTCCGGCATGCTGAGGCAGCCTTTGTGGATACGTCCTGCCTGCACTGCGGGCGGATGGCGATCCAGACGTTGCGGTCACGGTGGCTGTGTTCTTTATGGACACAGCCACCAACCCGTCTGCTACCGTTCCGAGACTGCAAGGGCTACGGCCCTGCCGTCCGCTTCGGTTAGCACCGGGGGTGATATGGGGATCACTGTGAGCGTTAAACCATCAGCCGCAGGCTCACGGACCGTTCACGCCCCGTCTCGCTCGTCTGACCGTCCCCCAGGAGGCCGTCTTGTTCCTCAGTCACGTACGTGGGAGTGTGTGACGAGGATGAGATGTCGCTTGCTGCATCGGAGGGTGACCTGTTGACATCCGACCCCGACGACTCCTCGGAGCTCCCTCCCTCGGGGGGGTCGAGCCCAGGAGGAAGCGGACGTCGAGATGTCATCCATGCTATTCCGGGCCGCCACGAGCATTGGGTTGCAGTGTACCACACTGCCTCCTCCCCAGCACTCGCGGCTGGATACGTGGTACCTCGGGTCTGAGCGCAGCTCCAAGCTGCGCCCGGCCCCGGTCCCGTTCTTCCCGGAGGTGCATGAGGAGCTCAGTAAGACGTGGAACGGCCCGTTCCCGTCAGACCGGCTCTGTCGCCCTTACCTCCCTCGATGGTGGGGCAGCCAGAGGCTATGTCGAGCTTCCCCAGGTGGAGCGTTCTGTCGCGGTGCACCTGTGCCCGCAGATGGCGGCCACCTGGAGGGCTCGGCCTAGACTCCCTTCCAAGGCGTGTAAGTTTTCGGCATCCCTGGTGTCGAAGGCTTACACTGCTGCAGGACAGGCTGCCTCCTCCCTCCACGCCATAGCCATCCTGCAAGTTCACCAGGCCAAGGCGTTGAAGGAGCTTTACGAGGGTAGGACTGACCCAGTGGCAATGCAGGAACTCCGCACCGCCACTGACCTCGCTCTACGGGTCTAAGTTGACGGCGCGGGCCCTGGGACGGGCGATGTCCACCATGGTGGTCCAGGAGAGGCACCTCTGGCTAAACATTGCGCAGATGAGGGACTCTGAGAAAGATCGCTTTCTAGATGCCCCCATCTCGCAGGGTGGGCTGTTTGGTGACACCGTCAAAGATTTCTCCCAACAGTTTTCGATGGTGAAGAAGCAGACGGAGGCGATCAAACACATCCTGCCCCGCCGCGACTCGGCCGGCTCCAGGCCTTCGAGATCCCGAACGGCATCTGCTTCCCAGCAGCCCCAGTCCTCCTCAACTCCAGGTCCGGTTCCAGGGCCCCCTTCTCAGGCTGCCTCCTGGAAAAGGATGCCAAAGAGGAAACCGCCACCCCGCCAGCAGCCGTCGCGGAAGCAGAAGCGGCCCTGACGGGGAGGACCCCAGGGAGATCGAGCTACCATCGGGCCCGACCCCAGCGACATCGCTGGGGGATCGGACAGGGACGGTTCCTGCCCCGTCTCACCATCTGCTGGCCTCCTCCGGGGGGCCAGCGCCCATTTTCTCACAAAAAGAGTTTCTTCTCTCTCTGGGTCGTTACAGCCGCTCCCACTCTCGACACGACAGAGGACGGCAACTCGACGTTGCGCCATGGCGAAGCGCAATGTTGAGTATAAACACCAGCCCTCAGCACTCTCAGTCAGACAGTGCGTTGAGCTGCACAAACGCCAGGCAGGAAAAACAGCACAGCCGATCTCCTCCCCGGGGACTCTCCCCCGGCAAGGGATCTGCATTGCTGGCCATCGAACCACCCCTTGCGGGGGCAATGAGGCAGATCAGTCCCCTTGTCTCGGTTCCTGTGAGCCTGGCTTCGCCTTCCCAGGCCATCAGGTTGGCTGAGGAGGACGATCCGTCTCGGTTACGAGATCCAGTTTGCCAGACGGCCGCCCAAGTTTCGGGGGATCCTCTCTATATCATTCAGAGGCAAGGATGCTCCCGTGCTTCGGGCCGAGGTCGCCACCCTTCTGGCGAAGGGAGCGATCGAGCCCGTCCTACCAGCCGAGATGTCCAACGGGTTCTACAGCCCATACATCATTGTCCCCAAGAAAGGCGGGGGCTGCGCCCCATCCTAGATCTGCGTGTCCTGAACAAGCACCTACATAAGCTGCCGTTCAGGATGATCACGCAGAAGTGCATCCTGTCATCCGTCAGATGTCAGGATTGGTTCATGGCAATCGACCTGAAGGACGCGTACTTTCATGTCTCGATCCTCCCTCGTCATCGGCCATTCCTACAGTTCGCTTTCGAGGGGCGGGCATATCAGTACAGGGTCCTCCCCTTCGGTCTGTCCCTGTCAACACGTGTCTTCACGAAGATCGTGGAAGCCTCCCTCCTTCCCCTCAGGGAAAGAGGTGTGCGGGTACTGAACTATCTCGACGACTGGCTAATCTTGGCACATTCGCGAGATCTGTTGTGTACACATAGGGACCTGGTGCTCCGGCACCTAGATCGGTTGGGGCTACAGGTCAACTGGGAAAAGAGCAAGCTCTCCCCTGTGCAGAGCATCCTCTTTCTCGGTATGGAACTCGACTCTGTCTCCATGACAGCGCGACTGACTACAGAGCGCGCCCAGTCAGTGTTGAATTGCCTGAAGCTTTTCAGACAATCAGCGGTCCCCCTGAAACAATTTCAGAGGCTCCTGGGTTACATGNCTCATCTTCATTATGTCGGCTGTGCGTAGAGTGATACTATTTAAAAAAATATAATAGAAAAGCACCAACATACCTCACCGTGCTTCTTTACTTTCATTCACTCCGTCAGTATTCAGATGGACTCCACCTACAGGTAGAACCGCGTAACTGCGCACGAGCAGTACCAATACACACATGTAATATGCACTTGTAAGCACAGACAAATGAATATGTTGTGTTTAATAACGTTCTATAATTCAGAGTTGTCATTGCTTAGTTAAACTCAAAATAAATACAATTTTTAAGCAAGCATTTTAGCACACATTTGTATTTATTTTATTCCAACCGAAATCGGACTTGTTACTGCGTAAACTTTCAGAATCAGAATCAGAATCAGAAGAGCTTTATTGCCAAGTGTGCTTGCACACACAAGGAATTTTCTTTGGTGTTGGAAGCTTCTAGTACAGACATTCAACACAATGACAATACAATATAATACGATTTACAGTCTAAAAGATTCTAAATTGTGCATATATAAAATAAAGACTATTTTACAGAAAATGGGGGATAATAACATATAAGAGACATTGTACAGGGTAGTATATAGTAGAATAAACATATTAACAGATTGTATGTACACTTGTGCAAATGGATAATTTAGTAAGTAGAGGTAGTGTTATATACATGTATACATAAGATGTAGATATAATAAGGCACTATAGTGCACACTATAGGAGTAGTGGAAGTGGAATATTGCTCTTAAGGAGCAGTTATCTGTTTAGGAGGGAGATTGCCTGGGGGAAGAAGCTGCTTCTGTGTCTGGAAGTCCTGGTGTTTGGTGCTCTAAAGCGCCGGCCAGAGGGCAGCAGATCAAAGAGTTTGTGTGCTGGGTGTGTGGAGTCAATGATGATTTTTCTTGCCCTGTTTTTCACTCTGGAATCGTACAGGTCCTGAAGTGTGGGCAGAGGAGCACCAATAATTTTCTCAGCACTACGAACTGTCCGTTGTAGTCTTCGTAGGTCTGATTTGGTGGCCGAGCCATACCAAACAGTAATTGAAGTGCACAGAACAGATTCGATGACCACTGAGTAGAACTGGGTCAGTAGCTCCTGTGGTAGGTTGAACTTCCTCAATTGACGGAGGAAGTATAACCTCTGCTGGGCCTTCTTTACAATGGAGTCTATGTGGGACTCCCACTTCAGGTCCTGAGAGATGGTGGAGCCCAGGAACCTGAATGACTCCACAGTATCCACAGTGCTGTCCAGGATGGTGAGGGGAGGAAGTGATGGAGGGTTCCTTCTGAAATCCACTATCATCTCCACTGTCTTGAATGCATTCAGCTCTAGGTTGTTTTGACTACACCAGGCAGCCAGCTGAGCAACCTCCTTTCTGTAGGCAGATTCATCACCGTCTTGAATAAGGCCAATGACTGTGGTGTCATCTGCAAACTTCAGGAGTTTGACAGAAGGGTCTGTAGAGGTGCATTCGTTTGTGTAGAGTGAATATAGCAGTGGAGAAAGAACACATCCTTGAGGAGCTCCGGTGCTGATGGTACATGTGCTGGATTTAAATTTTCCCAACCTCACTAGCTGCTGCCTGTTCGACAGGAAGTTAATAATCCACTGACAGGTAGAGGTTGGCACAGAGAGCTGGGTAAGCTTGGGCAGGAGGAGGTCTGGGATTATGGTGTTGAAGGCCGAGCTGAAGTCTACAAACAGGATCCTGACGTAAGTCCCTGGTCTGTCTAGGTGTTGTAGTATGTAATGCAGTCCCATGTTTACTGCATCGTCCACAGACCTGTTTGCTCGGTAAGCAAACTGGAGGGGATCAAGAAGTGGTCTGGTGATGTCCTTCAGGTGGGCCAGTACAAGTCTCTCAAATGACTTCATGACCACAGATGTTAAAGCAACAGGCCTGTAGTCATTAAGTCCAGATATTTTGGGTTTCTTCTGTACAGGGATGATGGTGGAGCGTTTGAAGCATGAAGGGACTTCACACTGCTCCAAAGATCTGTTAAAAATATTTGTGAAGATGGGCGACAGCTGCTCTGCACAGACTTTCAGGCAGGAGGGTGAGACATTGTCTGGGCCTGGTGCTTTTCTGATCTTTTGTTTGCGGAAAAGCTGGCAAACATCCTCTTCGCAGATCTTAAGTGCAGGTTGAATGTCAAGAGGAGGTGTTAATGGTATAGCAGAGATAGGGTCAGGGCGGGTGTGAAGGGTGAGACTCTGCATTTCAAAACGACAATAGAAGTCGTTCAGGTCGTCAGCCAGTCGTTGATTACCCATAGACTGAGGTGATGATGGCTTGTAGTTGGTAATGTCTTTCAGGCCTTTCCACACTGATGCAGGGTCGTTGGTTGAAAACTGGTTCTTCAGCTTTTCAGAGTAGCTTCTCTTAGCTGCTCTTATCTCCTTTGTCAGTGTGTTTTTGGCCTGATTATACAAGACTTTGTCCCCACTTCTGTAAGCATCTTCTTTGGCCTGACGAAGCTGTCTCAGTTTCATTGTAAACCATGGTTTGTCATTGTTGTATGTTAAGCGAGTCCTGGTGGGAATACACATGTCCTCACAGAAGCTGATGTAGGATGTCACTGTGTCAGTTAACTCATCCAGATCAGTGGCTGCAGCTTCAAAGACACTCCAATCCGTGCAGTCGAAACAGGCTTGTAAGGCCCGCTCTGTTTCGCTGCTCCATCTCTTTGCTGTTCTTGCTACAGGCTTGGCAGATTTAAGCTTCTGTCTGTAGGTCGGAAGAAGATGAACCAGGCAATGATCAGAGAGACCCAGAGCTGCTCTGGGAACAGAGTGGTATGCATCCCGTATTGTGGTGTAACAGTGATCCAGAATGTTGCTGTCTCTGGTGGGGCATGTGATATGCTGCCTGTATTTTGGCAGCTCACGGGAGAGGTTTGCTCTGTTAAAGTCCCCAATAATAATAATAAGAGAATCCGGGTGTTGCTGCTCCGTGTCAGTGATGTAATCCGCCAGCTGTTGCAGCGCCGCGCTCGCACAAGCATGTGGAGGAATGTAAACATTCACGAGAATAAACGAGGAAAACTCGCGTGGCGAATAAAAAGGTTTGCAGTTGATAGAGAACGCTTCTAAGTACGAAAAGCACATCTTCTTCAGTGTTGTTATATCTCTGCACCAACCTTCGTTTATATAAAAACATAATCCACCACCACGTGTCTTCCCTGTTGACTCGGCAATGCGATCCGCTCTGAACAGCTGAAAACCCGGCAGATGTAACGCGCTGTCCGGTATGGTGTCATTGAGCCATGTTTCTGTGAAACACAGCGCAGCGGAGTTGGAAAAATCTTTGTTTGTCCTGGTGAGTAAGAGTATTTCGTCCGTTTTGTTGGTAAGGGAGCGGACATTCGCCAGGTGTATACTCGGCAGCGGGGTCCTAAATCCGCGTCGTCGGAGTCTGACGAGCGCACCCGCTCGCTTTCCCCGCTTGCGTCTTTTAGAGCGTTTGTACAGAGCTGCCGCTCCTCCGAGTAAAATGTCCAGTAAGACGTCTGAATTTTCAAAATTAGGGAAAAGATTGATAGAAGGGCATTGCTTAATGTTAAGCAATTCGTCCCTGGTAAAATTATTTTGGATTGGCAACCACGTAAACACATCGTAATGCATAGCGTAAGCTACATTTTAAAACATCAAAATAGACCCGTCGTGAACTGTTAAATGAAAAACACAATGTAGCCTACAAAAATATGCCGCCAGTTGTGCCGTCTAGCCGTCAAGTGTTTCATCGTATGCTTGATACCAATAGTGTAGGGAAACCGTGACGGTTTTACTACGTCATTATGCGCATGCGCAGAACGGATCGTGCAGGCATCCGGATCGTGTACCGACAGCTGTCGCTAAATCCTTGGTGTTTTGAGTCTGACGTCATCACGCAAATGTGTTTTTTCGTCAATTTTAACAATCATAGGTAGTTATGATGAGTATAGTATAGGGGTAGGAGTAAAGTATTGCGTGAAAACCACCAAGAATTTAGTCAAACACAGCCAAGCCACCACCACTGATGACCGAAACGCCGAGATGACTAGATAGAAGCCGTTTTGGTGAATTAACAGACGATGCGACATACTTCGTTTCATTAACGCTTTTTGCCTACTACTGTAATATAGCCAGGCCCGGATTAAGAACTCCGAGGCCCCTGGGCACAAGTGTCTTATGGACCCCCCCATACACACACATGCGCACAATAAAGTTTTAAATTAGCCTAGGGTACTATGTGTATGAAACACCTCTATGTTTCAGGATTACAGGATTACTGACAAGTTACAAACTATGATCACAACCTGAAGGACAATATCGACACCTGTACACATCCTCCATCATACAGGATTTACACCACATGATTGCAAGGCTTTCCTGGACAAGCAGCAACAATATTAAGACATTTCCCTGCATACTGTAACTCAGTGGCATATTCAAGCACACACTACCACACCTCAACCTTTTAATTCAGTTCTATCAGATTCTTCCATAATTCAACACAAACACGCCAGATTCACAAAACTGTTCTTAAGAGAAAATATAAGAACTTTCTTAAGATAAATTACAGAAAGTTCTTAAGAATATTCTTAAATGCAATTCGAAAATAATTTCACCCTCATTTTTTCTAAGAATAAATGGGCAGTCTTTGTCAATATTATACTATTGTCAATATTATACTACAAGAGTAATTTGTCCATTTGTTAAACTTTATTTGTGTAACAAGCACCTCGCGACTCACGTTATTATGTAAGTGTGTAATGTGTTACAGTAAATGACATTAATGAGTATTATAAGTATACTCCTTTAGCATATATATATATATTAATATCATCATCATATTTGTGTGTATGTAAACATTTTGCAATGTATGTAAAAGCACTGTGGATTATCTAATAATGTAGGCTAAATATTGGTAAAGTAAGGCAGTTACTGATCAACATTATATCAATATAAAATAATTCACAATTGGCCAGGAAACGTCTTGGTTACGGATGTAGCCTCAGTTCCCTGATGGAGGGAACGAGACGTTGTGTCAAGCCGACAGATGGGGTTTGACTTGAGAACCTATCATCTTCTGATTATTTTGAAAAGGCCAATGAAAATTGGCGAATGAAATTTGCATGCCGGACTCCGCCCCGGACATCCGGGTATAAAAGGAACACGGCATGCAGCATTCATTCACCTCTTGGTCTGAGGAGCCTGAGCATCCCCCGACCACTACGGTGGGCGGCCAGCGTTGTGGCAAGGAGGACACAACGTCTCGTTCCCTCCATCAGGGAACTGAGGTTACATCCGTAACCAAGACGTTCCCTTTCTGTCGGTCTCTCGACGTTGTGTCGAGCCGACAGATGGGGTTCCTATGGAAAACGCCATAGCGCTGTGCCGCATCACAATCTCTAGCGGAGCGACGCTGACTGGCCTGGGTGAGTCAGACGTGAGCACTAGCTCGAAATTGTAACCGTCCAGTGGAGAGGTAAGGGGTCCCAGAGCTTTTTGGAAAAAGGTGGGAAGCCCCTGCCACCGGCCGTCACGGGCGGAGGGCTTGATTCTCTAACAGCGAACGTCTGGAGCACTAGGTCCGGTTAGAGCTATGTGGTAGATAACTCAGCTGTTCCCCGACCTAAGGGGGCAGGGCTGCTCTGCCCAGCCTGCCCCCCAGGGAGGTGCTTAGTGATGGATGGAATGCCTGTTCTTTACCCAGTGGGGAAAGAAGGGAGGCGAAATAGCCGCTGCTCCCCCTAGAGGAAGGGGGAAGGGTTTTCGCAGGCGTATGCCCTACCGGATGCCGGTCCTATCTGTTGCCCTGGAGGATGCGGGCTGACACCGGTTCCACGCGTAGGTTGTAAAACCTCGCGAAGGTGATGGGTGTAGCCCAACCCGCAGCTCTGCAGATGTCTGCCAGAGAGGCGCCCTGATCCAGTGCCCACGAGGAGGCCACACCCCGGGTGGAGTGTGCCCTCACTCCCAACGGGCAGGGGCGATCTTGTGATCGGTAGGCCATAACGATGGCCTCCACGATCCAGTGCGCCAGCCTCTGTTTGGAGACAGCCCTCCCCTTCTGCTGACCTCCAAAACAGACAAAGAGCTGCTCAGAGCTTTTGAAGCTCTGCGTGCGGTCCAAGTAGAGGCTCAGTGCGCGTACTGGACACAACACGGACGGGGTTGGGTCTTCCTCCCCAGTGGGGAGCGCCTGCAAGTTCACCACCTGGTCCCGAAAGGGAGTGGTGGGAACCTTGGGCACGTAGCCGGGCCGTGGTCTCAGGACCACGTGAGAATCTCCAGGCCCGAATTCCAGGCAGTCCGTGGACACAGATAATGCCTGTAGGTCCCCCACCCTCTTGATGGAGGCGAGCGCCACTAGGAGGGCCGTCTTTATCGAGAGGTGAGAAAGAGCGGCCTCTCCCAGGGGACCACTTCCAGGTCCCAAGAGGGTACAGAGCGCGGGCGAGGTGGATTCAACCTTCTCGCGCCCCTAAGGAACCTAATGACCAGGTCGTGCTATCCCAGAGACTTGCCACCAACTGGTTTGTGATGTGCGGCTACTGCGGCAACATACACTTTCAGTGTGGAGGGGGAGAGGTTTCTCTCAAGTCTCTCCTGTAGGAAGGACAGCACGTGCCTGATCGAGCATCTCTGTGGGTCCTCTCCGCGAGAGGCACACCAGGACGAGAAGAGGCGCCACTTAAAGGCGTATAACCGCCTAGTCGCAGGGGCCCTAGACTGGGTGATGGTCTCCACCACAGCCGGGGGTAGCCCACTCAGGATCTCCTGCGTCCCAGTCCAGGGGCCAGACATGGAGGTTCCAGAGGTCTGGCCTGGGATGCCACAACAGTGCCCTTCCCCTGTGAAAGAAGGTCCTCCATCAGGGGAATCGGCCAGGGGGGAGTGTTGTCAGAAGCATCAGCTCTGGAACTCAAGTCCGGTTGGGCCAGTAAGGCCAACTAGTACCACTTGAATGCTCCTCTTCCCTGACCTTGCACAGGGTCTGTGCGATGAGGCTCACTTGGGGGAAGGCGTACTTTCCGCTTGTCCCGCGGCCAGTGTGCGCAAGGGCATCCGTGCCGAGGGGTGCCTCGGGTCAGGGAGTACCAAAGCAGGACAATGGGTGGAGTCCGGGGAGGCAAACAGGTCCACTGTGCTGGCCGAACTGCTCCCAAATGAGCTGGACTGCGGGGGATGGAGTCGCCACTCTCCTCGAGGCGTCGACTGACGAGAGAGCGCATCTGCTGTCTGGTTCAGGATCGCCCAGGATGTGTGTGGCTCGCAGGGAGCTGATCACCTGCTGACTTCAGAGGAGGGGCGCCGGGTGAGTCGTGTTAGCTGCCGATGAGCGAATGCCACCCTGACGATTGATATACTGCTACGGCAGCGCATCAGTGACCCGAACCTGAGAGGACCAGATATGTTCACTTCGTTGCACCGTTTGCGCGCCTGTTTGCTTTGAACATGCTGTAAGCACTCCCATACAGTTGCAAATCAAAGTTAAGAGGCACATGCAAAGGGCTAGAGACCGCTGATCGTAAGAGCACGCATCGGATTTTTAGGGCGGGCCACTCGTCCAAGCAGCAAGGCGCGGAGAGCAACACCGGTCCCAACTGTCGCATGATTGGATAGCAGACCGCACACTGGTCTAAGTCGCTAGTCTCTGGAGACCGCCTCTAGCCGAACCATATCCAGCACAGCGGTAACGTTAAGCTGTAAATGCATATTACTCACTTACGATCTCGATTTTCACCTCAGGCGTAGTCGGATGCCACTTGCTAGAGCCGCTAGATCGCTATAAGGGGACCCCCTTAGTTGAATGGTCCTAGGACTAAATATAAAGTCACAACTATGGACAGATTCTAAGATACCCGCTCAACGCGAGCCAGATAGATCTACATGCGGATCGCTGGCGTTCCCAGAGTGCCAGATATAGTTTATAATAGGAACGATAGAACAAACGATGGACCCATACTCCTGTCGTCACACACACACACACCAGAAAAATATCAAAAACACTTCAAATAGCAGCCCCACTTATCGCTCGTGACAACAAAGCCATAGGAACAATGATATATGAGCCCGCGCCACTCAATCGCAGAAGAGCCGAAGTTGCACATGATTGTACAAGACGACTAGAGTCCCCACGGTGAAGTACGCATACTAGTGGCACTATACCAACGCTCTCTACAGCGAAAGAGGGCGAAATCTCTCCAATGCACACACCCCAGTACAGAGAGTATGTCCATTTTATATCAACAATCAACCGATTAGACGCCCCTCCTATCATGTCGATTATATGACGTCATCGACCCGCACTGTCCCTTGCCTATCTAGTCTCTTCTCAGCACCGACTGAGAATCCTAAGGAGTTTCGGAGAGCTTTACTTTCAGAACCGAGATATACACGCTCAATCAAGTATCATGCTCCCCACAGTGGCAGCATGCGAGACGTCTATGAAGAAAGGAAGTCATCTAACCCTCATTCCATGAAAGCGTCCCGGGTTACTTCAGGAAAGATCGCTCTTACTAGCCCTCGAGCCCCAGGATGCTCCTACAACTCTGAGCAGCGCCACAGCAAGGGTATTTTCGACTTCTCGCCTTGGAACCACCCGATGAGTGTGGACGACTTTGCACCGCCCGTCCAGTCCGCCTTCTCTGCCTTGCCTCCTGAAACCTTGGATGATCCGGCGAGAATCTACCGTCATATGCGAGTCGATGCGCGCAGTGCGCAGGGCTAGAGAAGTAGGCATTAGATCTCTATGTCCATTTCTGGCGGCAGACGGGGCGATTTGCTACACTCACCCATACTCGTAAAGCCTCTCATTCAACGGTCCTTGCCTCGGTTGCAACTTGCACAGGACCTGCATGCTCTACTGGCCATTGGGAGAGCGCGGAGGAGCAGCGCATAGTACCTGCACGATTGGTCTATTCCCCAGAACAACGACCGAGGTGCTGGAATACCCTTCAGCAGAGGAAATCTCTCTATGCAAATCAGCGCCTCTCCGTACTATGGTAAGTTAACCAAAGCCTTGCTGAAAGAATTTGTCCTCTCCATTATGTTCACTGCACCTCTCAAACGCCTCTCTGACGCCTTGCACAAGATAACGACGTTAATCCACTGATCACCGCGAAAATGGCAAGAATACACGCTCTCAACAACAGGTAAGAGCTCTATGTATTCATAGCCTCTGAGGTCTTGCTCCTCACCATATCCTGTGAGTGTGTGGTGGTATAAGAGAGTGCGAACAACGAGATACACTAAGGATACCAATAATTCGGGAGAATAACTAGAGCCGTTTCCATTAATTGTCTATACTGAGTCTCTTCTCAAATGACCTATGACTTTGTTGCTGGGAGAATGACATTAACTGATGAAGATAACGCAAGACCAGGCGCACAGCTATGGGAGCTCTAGGAATCAGACTCCTTCAGACGCCGAACACCTTCAAGAAATCACATCTGACGGAGAACTACCCACCACGCCAGTCAGAGGAAGACTACATAGGAGGCGTGATGGAGTAACACTGACCAAAACCCCCAATGACTCGTGCGGACGCACCGGACAATGCAGAATGGATAGAGAACACCTCTCGGAAACGTGATCCACAGCTTCCTCCGCCGAGCCTGTGCCGACCCCCGAAGGATAGGAAAGCCTCCTCCAGGGAGAGATCCACGTCGGAAAGGTACGGGAGATTCAAACAGTCCCACCCATCTCCAAGAGCGAGGACGACCAGACGACCCACTGCTTCAAAAGACCTAACCTCCCTCAACCACGTCCACCACGGACGTAACCTTGGAAGTAGACAGAAGCAGCGCGCGGCACTAACAAAACTGGGTGGCACCGAAACAGAAAACCAGCGAGACGGAGGGCAGGAAGGGAAATAGACAGGGCTTCCTCCAGCCATAAAGCAGGCTGATCAAGATAATACCATCACATGATCCATATCACCCCGTGCGAGTGTAAGCACGAACGAGAACGCAGGGCGACGTACACTGCATCTCAAGAACGGATACACAAGCCGGCATTCTGCCTGTGTCCTAACAAACACCAGTCACTCCAACAACACAAAGACTCTACAATAAACAACGTGTATCCGTGACTGCAGACTAAGCGGCACCTACGCCTACCGCTAAACTGCCGGTATTAAGCAATGTGAGCGAACCCTTGATAAAATGGGAAAAAAATCCACACATAAGTGAGGATATAAACCATCAGCCGCAGGCTCACGGACCGTTCACGCCCCGTCTCGCTCGTCTGACCGTCCCCCAGGAGGCCGTCTTGTTCCTCAGTCACGTACGTGGGAGTGTGTGACGAGGATGAGATGTCGCTTGCTGCATCGGAGGGTGACCTGTTGACATCCGACCCCGACGACTCCTCGGAGCTCCCTCCCTCGGGGGGGTCGAGCCCAGGAGGAAGCGGACGTCGAGATGTCATCCATGCTATTCCGGGCCGCCACGAGCATTGGGTTGCAGTGTACCACACTGCCTCCTCCCCAGCACTCGCGGCTGGATACGTGGTACCTCGGGTCTGAGCGCAGCTCCAAGCTGCGCCCGGCCCCGGTCCCGTTCTTCCCGGAGGTGCATGAGGAGCTCAGTAAGACGTGGAACGGCCCGTTCCCGTCAGACCGGCTCTGTCGCCCTTACCTCCCTCGATGGTGGGGCAGCCAGAGGCTATGTCGAGCTTCCCCAGGTGGAGCGTTCTGTCGCGGTGCACCTGTGCCCGCAGACGGCGGCCACCTGGAGGGCTCGGCCTAGACTCCCTTCCAAGGCGTGTAAGTTTTCGGCATCCCTGGTGTCGAAGGCTTACACTGCTGCAGGACAGGCTGCCTCCTCCCTCCACGCCATAGCCATCCTGCAAGTTCACCAGGCCAAGGCGTTGAAGGAGCTTTACGAGGGTAGGACTGACCCAGTGGCAATGCAGGAACTCCGCACCGCCACTGACCTCGCTCTACGGGTCTAAGTTGACGGCGCGGGCCCTGGGACGGGCGATGTCCACCATGGTGGTCCAGGAGAGGCACCTCTGGCTAAACGTTGCGCAGATGAGGGACTATGAGAAAGATCGCTTTCTAGATGCCCCCATCTCGCAGGGTGGGCTGTTTGGTGACACCGTCTAAGATTTCTCCCAACAGTTTTCGATGGTGAAGAAGCAGCACGGCCGCTGTCAACATTCAACGGCTCCTGGGCACATGGCATCCTCGCGGTGGTGTACCCCTCGGGTTGATGCACATGAGACCACTCCAACACTGGCTACAGAGTCGAGTTCCCTTGGAAGCGTGGCACACGGCAGCAGCGGATGGTGCATTACGCCTTTCTGCCGACGCACCCTAACCCCTGGTCTTCAATGACCTTTCTACGGAAGGGGTCCCTCTCGGGCAGGTGTAAGCGACGTCGTGTGACGACGGATGCCTCCCTGCAGGGTTGGGGTGCCGTGTGCAACGGGCACGCAGTGTCGGGGCGATGGACGGGCCCCCGCCTGCGCAGGCATATCAACTGCCTAGAGTTGTTGGTGTGCTACTTGCACTGAAGGGGCTACAACCTCTCGTGCAGGAGCAGCACGTGCTGGTCCGGTCAGCGACAGCACAACTGCCAGTAGCGTATATCAACGCCAGGGTGGCAGTTGCGCTCACGAGTCAAGCTCATGGACCTGTTTGCCTCCCCGGCACCAACCATTGCCCGCTTGGACTCCCTGACCGGGCCCCCTCGGCACGGATGCCTTAGCGCACAGCTGGCCGCGGACAAGCGGAAGTACGCCTTCCCCCCAGTGAGCCTCATTGCACAGACCCTGTGCAAGGTCAGGAAGAGGAGCATCAAGTGTACTAGTTGCGCCTACTGGCCCAACCGGACTTGGTTCTCGGAGCTGTGCTCTCTGACACACTGCCCCCTGGCCGATTCCCCTGAGAGGACCTGCTTTCCCAGGGGAAGGGCACGTTATGGCATCCCAGGCCAGACCTCTGGAACCTCCATGTCTGGCCCCTGGAGGGACGAGGAGATCCTGAGTGGCCTACCCCCTGCGGCGTTAAGACCATCACTCAGGCTAGGGCCCTGGCCACTAGGCGGCTATAGTGCCTGTAAGTGGTGCCTCTTCTCATCCTGGTGCTCTTCTCGAAGAGAAGACCCGCAGAGTTGCTCGATGGGAACGTGCTGTCCTTCCAGAGACTCGAGAGTAATCTCTCCCCTTCCACACTGAACGTGTATGTAGCCGCTATTGCCGCTCATCACGACCCAGTTGCTGGTAAGTCTCTAGGACAGCACAACCTGATCATTGGTTCCTAAGGGGTGGGAAGCACTGCCTCACCCGCGCTCCGTACCCTCTTGCGACCTTGATGCGGTCCTGGAGCCCCTCGGAGATGCCGCTCTTTCTCACCTCATCGATGAAGACGGCTCTCCAGTGGCGCTCAAGAGGGTAGGGACCTACAGCATTCTCGTGTCCACA
Source organism: Triplophysa rosa (assembly GCF_024868665.1). Lineage (NCBI taxonomy): Eukaryota > Metazoa > Chordata > Actinopteri > Cypriniformes > Nemacheilidae > Triplophysa > Triplophysa rosa. Next base: position 17,557,891 of record NC_079891.1, on the reverse strand, counting down.
GATTGCCTAGAACTCGGGCCCGGGATTCTCACGCTATCCTGAGACCCGGCCCGGCTACGTGCCCAAAGTTCCCACCACTCCCCTCACCAGGTGGTGAACTTACAGGCGCTCCCCACCGGGGAGGAAGACCCAACCCCATCCGTGTTGTGTCCAGTACGCGCATTGCGCCTCTGCTTGGACCGCACGCAGAGCCACAGGAGCTCTGAGCAGCTCTTTGTCTGTTTTGGAGATCAGCAGGGAGGGCTGTCTCAAACAGAGGTGGCCACTGGATCATGGACGCGCACTACGGCGTACCTGTCCTAAGATCGCCCCGCCCACTGGGTGAGAGCTCTCTCCACACAGGGTGTGCCTCCTCGTGGGCACTGGCTCGAGGGCGCCTCTCTGGCAGACATCTGCAGAGCTGCGGGTTGGGCTACACCCATCACCTTCGCGAGGTCCTACAGCCTGCTGTAACCGGTTCAGCTCGGTCTTGCAGGCATCAGGCAAGACCGGCGGCCGGTAGGGTGTACGCCTATGACAGTACCTTCCCCCTTTCTCTCTAGTGGGTCAGCGCTAACTAGCCTCCCTTCTTTCCCCACTGGGTGAAGAACAGGCACTCCATCCATCACTAAGCAAGCACCTCCTGGGGGCGGCTGGGCAGAGCAGCCCTGCCCCTTAGGCCGGTCAACTGAGGTGACCAGTCTGAGTTGTCCGCATCGTCTGTATCCTCAAATGCCCACTGGTATGACCTTCCTAGATCCAGCGGACCTTAGTGCTACCAGACTGGTCTCGCTCGTTAGAGATATTCTCATAGGCCGCCGCCTGTGAGGCCGTGGCAGGGGCCTTCCCACCTTTCAAGAAAAGCTCTGGGACCCCCTACCTACCCACTGGTAGGTTACAATTTCGCGGTAGCGCTCACGGCTGACACGCCCAGGCCAGTCACGTCGCTTCGCTAGAGATTGTGAGCGGCGCAGCGTGTGGCATTTTCCATAGGAACCCCATCTGTCGGCTCGACACAACGTCGAGAGACCGACAGAAAGGGAACGTCTTGGTTACGGATGTAACCTCAGTTCCCTGATGGAGGGAACGAGACGTTGTGTCCTCTTGCCACAACACGCTGCTGCCCACTGCAGAGTCGTGAGAGGTCTCAGGCTCCTCAGACAAAGGTGAATGAATGGCACGCCGTCGTCCTTTTATACCCGGATATCCGGGGGCGGAGTCCGGCATGCAAATTTCATTCGCCAATTTCATTGGCCTTTTCTAAAAAATCGGAAGATGATGGTTCTCAACGAACCCCATCTGTCGGCTTGACACAACGTCTCGTTCCCTCCATCAGGGAACTGAGGTTACATCCGTAACCAAGACGTTTCCTGGCCAATTGTGAATTATTTTATATTGATATAATGTTGATCAGTAACTGCCTTACTTTACCAATATTTAGCCTACATTATTAGATAATCCACAGTGCTTTTACATACATTGCAAAATGTTTACATACACACAAATATGATGATGATATTAATATATATATATATGCTAAAGGAGTATACTTATAATACTCATTAATGTCATTTACTGTAACACATTACACACTTACATAATAACGTGAGTCGCGAGGTGCTTGTTACACAAATAAAGTTTAACAAATGGACAAATTACTCTTGTAGTATAATATTGACAATAGTATAATATTGACAAAGACTGCCCATTTATTCTTAGAAAAAATGAGGGTGAAATTATTTTCGAATTGCATTTAAGAATATTCTTAAGAACTTTCTGTAATTTATCTTAAGAAAGTTCTTATATTTTCTCTTAAGAACAGTTTTGTGAATCTGGCGTGTTTGTGTTGAATTATGGAAGAATCTGATAGAACTGAATTAAAAGGTTGAGGTGTGGTAGTGTGTGCTTGAATATGCCACTGAGTTACAGTATGCAGGGAAATGTCTTAATATTGTTGCTGCTTGTCCAGGAAAGCCTTGCAATCATGTGGTGTAAATCCTGTATGATGGAGGATGTGTACAGGTGTCGATATTGTCCTTCAGGTTGTGATCATAGTTTGTAACTTGTCAGTGTAATCCTGTAATCCTGAAACATAGAGGTGTTTCATATACATATACCCTAGGCTAATTTAAAACTTTATTGTGCGCATGTGTGTGTATGGGGGGGTCCATAAGACACTTGTGCCCAGGGGCCTCTGAGTTCTTAATCCGGGCCTGCTTACTATATAGCAGTAGATAGGCAAAAAGCATAATGAACGGAAATAGAAATGTTCCGATCGTCTGTATTCACAAACAACGGCTCTCACTAAATCCTTAGTGTTTCGAGTCAGATCCGTGGGCGTGGCTTGTTGGTTTTGACTAAATCCTTGGTGTTTCAAGTCTTACGAAACCTTTACCCTAACCCACACCCTAACCATCTAAACTACCTATGATTGTTAAATTCGCCAAAAAAAAACACTGTTGCGTGATGACGTCAGACTCGAAACACCAAGGATTTAGTGAGAGCTGTCAGTACACGTTCCAGGATGCCTGCACAATCCGTTCTGCGCATGCGCGTAATTACGTAGTAGAAAACGTCACGGTTTCCCGACACTATTGGCATCATGCATGCGATGAAACAATTGACGGCCAGGCGGCACAACTGGCGGCATATTTTTGTAGGCTACATTGTGTTTTTCATTTAACAGTTCACGGCGGGTGTATTTTGATGTTTTAAAATGTAGCTTACGCTATGCATTACGATGTGTTTACGTGGTTGCCAATCCAATCACTTTTTACCAGGGACGAATTGCTTAACATTAAGCAATGCCCTTCTATCAATCTTTTCCCTAATTTTGAAAATTCAGACGTCTTATTGGACATTTTACTCGGAGGAGCGGCAGCTCTGTACAAACGCTCTAAAAGACGCAAGCGGGGAAAGCGAGCGGGTGCGCTCGTCAGACTCCGACGACGCGGATTTAGGACCCCGCTGCCGAGTATACACCTGGCGAATGTCCGCTCCCTTACCAACAAAATCGGACGAAATACTCTTACTCACCAGGACAAACAAAGATTTTTCCAACTCCGCTGCGCTGTGTTTCACAGAAACATGGCTCAATGACACCATACCGGACAGCGCGTTACATCTGCCGGGTTTTCAGCTGTTCAGAGCAGATCGCATTGCCGAGTCAACAGGGAAGACACGTGGTGGTGGATTATGTTTTTATATAAACGAAGGTTGGTGCAGAGATATAACAACACTGAAGAAGATGTGCTTTTCGTACTTAGAAGCGTTCTCTATCAACTGCAAACCTTTTTATTCGCCACGCGAGTTTTCCTCGTTTATTCTCGTGAATGTTTACATCCTCCACATGCTTGTGCGAGCGCGGTCGCTGCAACAGCTGGCGGATTACATCACTGACACGGAGCAGCAACACCCGGATTCTCTTATTATTATTATTGGGGACTTTAACAGAGCAAACCTCTCCCGTGAGCTGCCAAAATACAGGCAGCATATCACATGCCCCACCAGAGACAGCAACATTCTGGATCACTGTTACACCACAATACGGGATGCATACCACTCTGTTCCCAGAGCAGCTCTGGGTCTCTCTGATCATTGCCTGGTTCATCTTCTTCCGACCTACAGACAGAAGCTTAAATCTGCCAAGCCTGTAGCAAGAACAGCAAAGAGATGGAGCAGCGAAACAGAGCGGGCCTTACAAGCCTGTTTCGACTGCACGGATTGGAGTGTCTTTGAAGCTGCAGCCACTGATCTGGATGAGTTAACTGACACAGTGACATCCTACATCAGCTTCTGTGAGGACATGTGTATTCCCACCAGGACTCGCTTAACATACAACAATGACAAACCATGGTTTACAATGAAACTGAGACAGCTTCGTCAGGCCAAAGAAGATGCTTACAGAAGTGGGGACAAAGTCTTGTATAATCAGGCCAAAAACACACTGACAAAGGAGATAAGAGCAGCTAAGAGAAGCTACTCTGAAAAGCTGAAGAACCAGTTTTCAGCCAACGACCCTGCATCGTGTGGAAAGGCCTGAAAGACATTACCAACTACAAGCCATCATCACCTCAGTCTATGGGTAATCAACGACTGGCTGACGACCTGAACGACTTCTATTGTCGTTTTGAAATGCAGAGTCTCACCCTTCACACCCGCCCTGACCCTATCTCTGCTATACCATTAACACCTCCTCTTGACATTCAACCTGCACTTAAGATCTGCGAAGAGGATGTTTGCCAGCTTTTCCGCAAACAAAAGATCAGAAAAGCACCAGGCCCAGACAATGTCTCACCCTCCTGCCTGAAAGTCTGTGCGGAGCAGCTGTCGCCCATCTTCACTAATATTTTTAACAGATCTTTGGAGCAGTGTGAAGTCCCTTCATGCTTCAAACGCTCCACCATCATCCCTGTACAGAAGAAACCCAAAATATCTGGACTTAATGACTACAGGCCTGTTGCTTTAACATCTGTGGTCATGAAGTCATTTGAGAGACTTGTACTGGCCCACCTGAAGGACATCACCAGACCACTTCTTGATCCCCTCCAGTTTGCTTACCGAGCAAACAGGTCTGTGGACGATGCAGTAAACATGGGACTGCATTACATCCTACAACACCTAGACAGACCAGGGACTTACGTCAGGATCCTGTTTGTAGACTTCAGCTCGGCCTTCAACACCATAATCCCAGACCTCCTCCTGCCCAAGCTTACCCAGCTCTCTGTGCCAACCTCTACCTGTCAGTGGATTATTAACTTCCTGTCGAACAGGCAGCAGCTAGTGAGGTTGGGAAAATTTAAATCCAGCACATGTACCATCAGCACCGGAGCTCCTCAAGGATGTGTTCTTTCTCCACTGCTATATTCACTCTACACAAACGAATGCACCTCTACAGACCCTTCTGTCAAACTCCTGAAGTTTGCAGATGACACCACAGTCATTGGCCTTATTCAAGACGGTGATGAATCTGCCTACAGAAAGGAGGTTGCTCAGCTGGCTGCCTGGTGTAGTCAAAACAACCTAGAGCTGAATGCATTCAAGACAGTGGAGATGATAGTGGATTTCAGAAGGAACCCTCCATCACTTCCTCCCCTCACCATCCTGGACAGCACTGTGGATACTGTGGAGTCATTCAGGTTCCTGGGCTCCACCATCTCTCAGGACCTGAAGTGGGAGTCCCACATAGACTCCATTGTAAAGAAGGCCCAGCAGAGGTTATACTTCCTCCGTCAATTGAGGAAGTTCAACCTACCACAGGAGCTACTGACCCAGTTCTACTCAGTGGTCATCGAATCTGTTCTGTGCACTTCAATTACTGTTTGGTATGGCTCGGCCACCAAATCAGACCTACGAAGACTACAACGGACAGTTCGTAGTGCTGAGAAAATTATTGGTGCTCCTCTGCCCACACTTCAGGACCTGTACGATTCCAGAGTGAAAAACAGGGCAAGAAAAATCATCATTGACTCCACACACCCAGCACACAAACTCTTTGATCTGCTGCCCTCTGGCCGGCGCTTTAGAGCACCAAACACCAGGACTTCCAGACACAGAAGCAGCTTCTTCCCCCAGGCAATCTCCCTCCTAAACAGATAACTGCTCCTTAAGAGCAATATTCCACTTCCACTACTCCTATAGTGTGCACTATAGTGCCTTATTATATCTACATCTTATGTATACATGTATATAACACTACCTCTACTTACTAAATTATCCATTTGCACAAGTGTACATACAATCTGTTAATATGTTTATTCTACTATATACTACCCTGTACAATGTCTCTTATATGTTATTATCCCCCATTTTCTGTAAAATAGTCTTTATTTTATATATGCACAATTTAGAATTTTTAGACTGTAAATCGTATTATATTGTATTGTCATTGTGTTAGAATGTCTGTACTAGAAGCTTCCAACACCAAAGAAAATTCCTTGTGTGTGCAAGCACACTTGGCAATAAAGCTCTGTTCTGATTCTGATTCTGTTAATCTATTTCCCATCAATGAAAAATCCGCGTCTTAATAAGAAAATAAGTATACCGTCAGGTAGATGTAAAAATGAAAATCACAAAAGTTAAGAAGAAGAAATCAAGACAGAGGTACTACAGTGCATTTAGTTGGAGAGACACTTTTGTACTGATTCGCTGTGAAAAGAGTTTTACATGAGTATTATGTATAACAATGGCAATCACTGAAGTGTGCAAAAGATATTCACTATGTGAAAATTTTGATTGATGTTGTTTTTTGCTTTGCATTGAATTATTATAAAGGAGGATATCTGGTGTACATACTGAAATAATGTGACTCAGTAGTGTTAGAGATGCTTAATTGATTGTTTGAATATCGATTCTTTCAGATAAGCTTTATTCATTTACATGATACACCTTCACGTACATATGTAAGATGAGAAAATAGTGCCTAAATTTATATGTTGTCATTGTTATTGAGTTCCGACTATTCACAGATGTGTATGTAAATAGAATGACATCGGACTAATTTCAGCGAAATTTTCTTATTTAGTCTATATATTGTTCAGTTTCTGTCATAGAGAAAATCATATCTGTCAAGTAAAGTTGACTTATCTTATAGATACGTTAGTTGCTTTGAGCGCTTGTTGTGTTATATTCCTACGTCATGTTGGACAATTGTATTAGTACAGACAGATGCGACATGCATGCTGAGGGTTATGAGTATCTTATATATGCCAAGTAACAAAACTGATTCATATACCTTGGTTGTTTGAATAAATGTTACATACTTATTAGCGGATGCTCTAATAATGAAAGTTAATATCAATGTAGCAAAAATGGATTGGTCAGCACTATACTAAGGAAGACCTTTTAGCCTATTTTGTGAGACAGATAAATCCTGAGTGATATTCATTTACCGAGGGATGCAATGATGTGTAGTGATGTTAACTGTAAGATGTAAATCATCAGAGGGATTTATGTTCGATGTATAATGATATAGTTAATGTCCTGACATGGATGTTAGTAAGCCATTTTATAAATCAAAGGGTATAATGAATAAGACTAGGCCTGGGTGGAGTAAGTATGTAGCTACATATCAAGCTAAAGCCCAGGAAGCTTATAAATTATGGGATATGGCAGGTAGACCCAGGCAAGGGCCAGAGCTTGAGCATAAGAAGTCCACAAATGCAAGATATAAGTATGCTATTAGTTTTATTTGTAAAAATGAGCAAACTATAAGGGCTGATTCTATGGCATGAAGCTCTTAAATTCTAATATTACTGACTTTTGGAAAGATAGTCAGAACTCTTAATAGTTGCAGAGTATCTCTTCCTTGTACTGATAGATGGAGTTTCTGGGACAGAGAATATTGCAGAATTATGGAGACAACATTACTGTAGTCTTTTTAATTGCATCCAAAATGAATTATATAATGTGGGCATTACCAAGTTAATGATCCAATAGTGATTATGTCAGGTGAGGTGGATCAAGCTATAAGTAAATTGCCTCAAAACAAAGTTAGTGGCCTAGATAATATTTCTGCTGAACAACTTAAAATGGAAGTAAGAGGATAGCTCCTTTATTAGCTATTTGTTTTACTGGCTTTTTGATTCACGTGTGTTACCAGATTCAATGTTGTCTGTTTTATTAGTACCAGTTATTAAAAACAAAGCTGGAAAGGTGGGTAACCTCGATAATTATAGACCTATAGCTTTAGCTAGTATCCTGTCTAAAGAGTTGGAAAAAATCCTGTTGGATAGGTTAAATGTGTTTATTAATTCTACAGACAGCCAGTTTGGATTTAAGGCTAAACATGGTACTGATCTGTGCATTTATGCATTAAAGGAAATAGTAAATAAGTATTAGAGATAACAATTCTTCAGTTTTTACGTGTTTTAATGATGCGTCTAAAGCTTTTGATCGGGTTAACCATGCTAAGCTTTTTTCTAAAATGAGACAAGAGGGGTGCCAGAATATATTGTGAGAATTCTGGCCTATTGGTATGCCCACCAGTTGATGCGTATTTAAATAGATTAGCTTTTATCAGTTCTTTTATTGAAAGTTCTGTTATCTCCAGTGTGTATGTCATAGGGGACATGAATGCGGACATTTCAGACAGAAATTCATTATTTTCTAGTCATATTGTTCAGTTTTGTCAAGAGAATAATTTCATATTGTCAAGTGAAGTGTGTTTGCCTGTAGATAGCTATACCTATGTTAGTGAGGCTTGGAACACTACGTCATGGTTGGACCATTGTATTAGTACAGCAGATGCACATGCATTGCTGAGGGATATGAGTATCTTATATGATGCAGTAACAACTGATCATATACCTGTGTCTGTTGTGATAAATGTTGACTACTTAATAGCGATGTCTAATAATGGAAGTTATATCAATGTAGCAAAAATGGATTGGTCAGCACTAACTAAGGAGGACCTTTTAGCCTATTTTATGAGTACAGATAAATCCCTGAGTGATATTCATTTACCGAGGGATGCAATGATGTGTAGTGATGTTAACTGTAAGGATGTAAATCATTCAGGGATGGGATTTATGTTCAATGTATAATGATATAGTTAATGTCCTGCATGGATGTAGTAAGCCATTTTATAAATCAAAGGGTATAATGAATAAGACTAGGCCTGGATGGAGTAAGTATGTAGCTACATATCAAGCTGAAGCCCAGGAAGCTTATAAATTATGGGATATGGCAGGTAGACCCAGGCAAGGGCCAGAGCTTGAGCATAAGAAGTCTACAAATGCAAGATATACTGTAAGTATGCTATTCGTTTTATTTGTAAAAATGAGCAAACTATAAGGGCTGATTCTATGGCCGTGAAGCTCTTAAATTCTAATATTACTGACTTTTGGAAAGAAGTCAGAACTCTTAATAGTTGCAGAGTATCTCTTCCTTGTACTATAGATGGAATTTCTGGGACAGAGAATATCGCAGAATTATGGAGACAACATTACTGTAGTCTTTTTAATTGCATCCAAAATGAATTATATAATGTGGGCAATTACCAAGTTAATGAGCCAATAGTGATTATGTCACGTGAGGTGGATCAAGCTATAAGTAAATTGCCTCAAAACAAAGTTAGTGGCCTAGATAATATTTCTGCTGAACATCTTAAATATGGTAGTAAGAGGATAGCTCCTTTATTAGCTGTTTGTTTTACTGGCTTTTTGATTCACAGTGTGTTACCAGATTCAATGTTGTCTGTCTTATTAGTACCAGTTATTAAAAACAAAGCTGGAAAGGTGGGTAACCTCGATAATTATAGACCTATAGCTTTAGCTAGTATCCTGTCTAAAGTGTTGGAAAAAATCCTGTTGGATAGGTTAAATGTGTTTATTAATTCTACAGACAGCCAGTTTGGATTTAAGGCTAAACATGGTACTGATCTGTGCATTTATGCATTAAAGGAAATAGTAAATAAGTATAGAGATAACAATTCTTCAGTTTTTACGTGTTTTATTGATGCGTCTAAAGCTTTTGATCGGGTTAACCATGCTAAGCTGTTTTCTAAAATGAGACATAGAGGGGTGCCAGAATATATTGTGAGAATTCTGGCCTATTGGTATGCCCACCAGTTGATGCGTGTAAAATGGGGTAATAAGGTCTCTGCCCCTTTTGGGGTGGGTAATGGTGTGAGACAAGGAGGGATTCTGTCCCCAGTTTTGTTTAATCTTTACATGGATGAGTTGTCTGAACATTTGAATGTCTGTAAAACTGGTTGTATGATTGGTAATACTTTAGTGAATCATATTATGTATGCAGATGATCTTGTGCTGGTCTTCAACAGCTGTTAAACTTATGTTCTGATTATGGTCTTGAACATGATATTTTATATAATCCTGATAAGAGTGTGGTTATGATATGCAGAACTAAGGAGGATAAAAGTATAAATTTCCCAGTTTTTAAGTTGTCTAAGAAGAGTCTCACTGTGTGTGCGAAAGTAAAATACCTTGGACATATTATCACTGAACGCATGACAGATGATGAGGATATTGAAAGGCAACGCCATGTGATGTATATGCAGGCGAATATACTTCTACGTAAGTTTAGTTTCTGTACAGATGAGGTGAAGGTGTCACTTTTTAAAGCATATTGTACAACACTTTATACTGCCCATTTGTGGTGTAATTACAGAGCATCTAGTTTACAGAAGCTGCAAGTAGCTTATAATGATGCAATGAGAATCTTATTAAGGAGACCTAGATGGCATAGTGCAAGTGAAATGTTTGTGAGTGTAAGAGTAATCACTTTTAAAGCACTGTTACGAAATCTTATGTATAGTTTTATCTGTCGGCTTAATGCTGCTAAAAATGAAATTATTGTGGGTTTATCAAATATAGGGGTTAGTACTACACGGTATCAGTCAAAGCTGTGGAGACACTGGTATTGCTGTATTTTGTAACTCTTTATGTTTGTGATGGATCCTATGGTTGTATATGTTGTTTATTTTCTATTGTTTATTATTTCTTTTTATTGCACCTTGAGTCTGTAATAAAGTTTGATTGATTGATTGATTGAAGATGAACCACTTTTGCCAGTTTTAATCATATCTTTAAACATAATGAACTAAAAGATGCATTCAATCTATGAGCTCCGCATAAAAGAAAACGTCTTGGTTACGGATGTAACCTCAGTTCCCTGATGGAGGGAACGAGACGTTGTGTCGAGCCGACAGATGGGGTTCGTCCCTGAGAACCAATCGCTTCCGACTTCTTAGAAAAGGCCAATGAAATTGGCGAATGAAATTTGCATGCCGGACTCCGCCCCCGGATATCCGGGTATAAAAGGAGACGCGTGCCTCATTCATTCACCTTGTTCTGAGGAGCCTGAGACCTCTCACGACTGCTGCAGTGGGCAGCAAGTGTTGTGGCAAGAAGGACACAACGTCTCGTTCCCTCCATCAGGGAACTGAGGTTACATCCGTAACCAAGACGTTCCCTTTCTGTCGGTCTCTCGACGTTGTGTCGAGCCGACAGATGGGGTTCCTATGGAAAACGCCACAACACTGTGCCCTGTCACAATCTCTAGCGAAGCGACGGTGACTGGCCTGGGCGTGTCAGCCGTGAGCGCTACCGCGAAATTGTAACCTACCAGTGGGTAGGTAGGGGGTCCCAGAGCTTTTCTTGAAAGGTGGGAAGGCCCCTGCCTTCGGCCTCACAGGCGGCGGCCTTGTTTCTCTAACAGCGAGAAGCCGCCTGGTACCGTAAGGCCACTGGGTAAGCGCTACTTCCTCAAGCGGGGGATGCGCTACAGAGACCACTTCCTACCGAGGGAGGAGTTTAGTGGAGATACCAACATGGTCTCACCGATGGGGGAGAACTCATGGGAAGAATGTGCGGACTGAAGGAGTTAACGCGAGGTGGAGGTCCACCTAGGGAAGGTCATGGGTTACCAAGGTGGGAACCAATCATGAGGATACATCAGACGGAACCGCCCTGCTGGGGGGTTACAACGTCCGGTAGCACTAGGTCCGGTTAGAGCTATGTTGTGGATAACTCAGTTGGTACCCGGCCTAAGGGGCAGGGCTGCTCTGCCCAGCCCACCTGCAGGAGGTGCTTGCTTAGTGATGGATGGAGTGCCTGTTCTTCACCCAGTGGGGAAAGAAAGGAGGCTAAATTAGTACGCTGACCCACCTAGAAAAAAGGGGGGAAGATACTGTCATAGGCGTACACCCTACCGGCCGTCGGTCTTACCTGATGCCCTGCAAGACTCGAGCTGATACCAGTTTTACGCGGAGGCTGTAGGACCTTGCGAAGGTGTTGGGTGTAGCCCAACCCGCAGCTCTGCAGATGTCTGCCAGAGAAGCACCTTAGGACAGGTACGCCGTAGTGACGGCGTCCATGATCCAGTGCGCCAATCTCTGTTTGAGACAGCCCTCCCTGCTGATCTCCAAAACAGACAAAGAGCTGCTCAGAGCTCCTGCGGCTCTGTGTGCGGTCCAAGTAGAGGCGCAGTGCGTACTGGACACAACACGGATGGGGTTGGGTCTTCCTCCCCGGTGGGGAGCGCCTGTAAGTTCACCACCTGGTGTCTAGGGGGAGTGGTGGGAACTTTGGGCACGTAGCCAGGCCGCGGTCTCAGGATAGCGTGAGAATCACCGGGCCCGAGTTCTAGGCAATCTGTGGACACGGAGAATGCTTGTAGGTCCGCTACCCCCTTGAGCGCCATCCGGAGAGCCGTCTTCATCGTGAGGTGAGAAAGAGTGGCATCTCCGAGGGGCTCCAGGACCGCATCAAGGTCACAAGAGGGTACGGAGCGCGGGTGAGGCGGTAGCCTTCCCGTGCCCCTTAAGAACCAAATGATCAGGTTGTGCTGTCCTAGAGACTTACCAGCAACTGGGTCATGATGAGCGGCAATAGCGGCTACATACACGTTCAATGTGGAAGGGGAGATTACTCTCGAGTCTCAAGGACAGCACGTTCCCAATCGAGCAACTCCGCGGGTCTTCTCTTCGAGAAGAGCACCAGGATGAGAAGAGGCACCACTTACAGGCGTATAGCCGCCTACTGGCCAGGGCCCTAGCCTGAGTGATGGTCTTAACTGCCGCAGGGGGTAGGCCACTCAGGATCTCCTCGTCCCATCCAGGGGCCAGACATGGAGGTTCCAGAGGTCTGGCCTGGGATGCCATAACGTTCCCTTCCCCTGGGAAAGCAGGTCCTTCGTCAGGGGACTCGGCCAGGGGGAGCTGTCGTCAAGAGCATTAGGTCCGAGAACCAAGTCCGGTTGGGCCAGTATGGCGCAACTAGTACACTTGATGCTCCTCTTCCCTGACCTTGCACAGGTTCTGTACAATTAGGCTCACTGGGGGGAAGGTGTACTTCCGCTTGTCCCACGGCCAGCTGTGCGCTAGAGCATCCGTGCCGAGGGGGGCCTCGGACGGGAGTAACCTAGCGGGCATTGGGTGGTGTCCAGGGAGGCTAACAGGTCCTGAGCTGCCGTGAGCGAACGCCACCCTGGCTGATATACGCTATGGCAGTTGTGCTGTCCGACCGGACCAGCACGTGCTTGTCCTGCACGAGAGGTAGTAGCCCCTTCAGTGCAAGTAGCACATCCAACAACTCTAGGCAGTTGACATGCCTGCGCAGGCGGGGGCCCGTCCATCGCCCCAACACTGCGTGCCCATTGCACACGGCACCCCAACCCTGCAGGGAGGCGTCTGTCATCACCACGACTTGCCTCTTGACCTGCCCGAGAGGGACCTCCGTCCGTAGAAAGGTTATTGAAGACCAAGGGGTTAGGGTGCGTCGGCAGAGAGGCGTAATCACCATCCGCCTGCTGCCGGTGTGCCACGCTCTCCAGGGAACTCGACTCTGTAGCCAGTGTTGGAGTGGTCTCATGTGCATTAACCCGAGGGGTATCACCACCGTCGAGGATGCCATGTGCCCAGGAGCCTCTGAAATTCAGGGGGACCGCTGACTGCTTGAAATGTTCCAGGCAGTTCAACACTGACTGAGCGCGTTCTGTAGTCAGTTGCACTGTAATGGAGACAGAGTTGAGTTCCATACCAAGGAAGAGGGTGCTCTGCACAGGGGAGAGCTTGCTCTTTTCTCGGTTGACCTGTAGTCCCAATCGATCTAGGTGCCGAAGCACTAGGTCCCTGTGTGTACATAGCAGATCTCGCGAGTGTTGTCAAGTCGTCGAGATAGTTTAGTACCCGCACACCTCTCTCCCTGAGGGGAGTGAGGGCAGCTTCCACGATCTTTGTGAAGACTCGTGGGGACAGGGACAGACCGAAAGGGAGGACTCTGTACTGATATTCCTGACCCTCGAAAGCGAACCGTAGGAACGGGCGATGACGAGGGAGAATCGAGACATGAAAGTAAGCGTCCTTCAGGTCAATTACCATGAACCAATCTTGACATCTGATAGATGCCAGGATGTGCTTCTGCGTGAGCATCCTGAATGGCAGCTTGAGTAGGTGCCTGTTCAGGGTACGCAGATCTAGCAACCCCCCTTTTTTCTGGACGATGAAGTACGGACTGTAAAACCCGTTGAACATCTCGGCTAGAGGGACGAGCACGATCGCTTCCTCTCCAGAGGGGTGGCGACCTCTGCCCGAAGCACGGGAGCATCCTTGCCTCTGACTGAGGTTTGAGATGATGCCCCGACACTTGGGCGGGCGTCTGGGGAGTTGGACCATGTAGCCGAGTTGGATCGCATCCCGTAGTCAACGTGACGGTTTGGGAAGCTCTTGTCAGGCTCCCAGGGACCGAGACAGGGAGGCTAGGGGCACGTTCTGCTTCATCGACCTCCCGGGGGGTGGTTCGATGGCTGGCAGTGCGGATCCCTCACCGTGGGGGGGCTCCCAGAGAGGAGATCGGCTCTGCTGTTTTACCTGCCTGGCGATGATGTAGCACAACGCACCATCGATTGAGAGTGCTTAGGCTGATGATTATCCTCGACATTGGGGCTCGCCTCAACGTTGAGTTGCCGAACACCATTGTGTAGAGGGTGAAAGCGGCTGTGATAATACCCAGACGATGATGTAGCACAATGCACCGTCGATTGAGAGTGCTTAGGCTTCTGATTATCCTTGACATTGGGTCTCGCCGTGACGCAACATCGAGTTGCCGAACACCGTCGTGTAGAGGGTGAGAGCGGCTGTGATAAACAGAGAGAGAGAAAACTCTTTGAAGTGGGCTGTTGGGACGGGGCAGCAACCGTCCCGGATCGACCAACGAGTGATAGAATGGCTGGGGTCGGGCCCGAAGGTATTCTCGATCTTCCCGGGGTCTTCCCATGAGGGCCGCTTCGGCTTCCGCCGCATCTGCTGATGGGGTGGTGGTCTCCTCTTCGATGTCTCCTACCGGGGGGCCGCCTGAGTGGGGGGCGCCGGAGCAGGAGGGCATCGAAGAGGACCAGGGCTGCTGGGAAGCAGATGGTGCGTGGGATCTCGCCAGCCAGAGGGCGGCCGAGTCGCGGCGGGGGAGGATATGCCTGATATCCTCTGTCTGCTCCTTTACTGTCGAGAACTGTGGCTCGACAGTATCAAAAAACAGCCCCCCCTTGCGAGATGGGTGTGTCGAGAAAGCGGACTTTCTCAGCATCACTCTTCTGTTCAAGGTTCAGCCAGAGGTGTCTCTCCTGGACCACAAGTGTGGACATCGCCTGACCCAGGGCCCGCGCGGTCACCTTGGTCGCCCGTAGAGCGAGGTCGGTGACGGCGCGGAGTTCCTGCATAAGAGCTGGGTCGGTCTTACCCTCGTGGAGCTCTCTCAACGCCTTGGCCTGACCTGCAGGATGGCCATAGCGTGGAGAGAGGGGACAGCTTGGCCCGCAGCAGAGTAAGCTCTCGACACCTAGGATGGCGAAAACCTACATGCTTTGGACGGGAGTCTAGGTCGAGCCCCAAGGTGACATCGACGTATCCTCTAGCTGCCCCACCATCGAGGGAAGAAAGGGCGATGGAGCTAGTTGACGTGCACGCGCCGAAGGGGGCGTTCCAGGTCGTACTAAGTTCCTCATGCACTTCTGGGAAAACACGGCACTGGGGGCGAGTACGGCTTGGAGCCGCTCTCAAACCCGAGGTACCATGTATCCAGCCGCGAGCGTTGGGAGAGGCAGTGCGTGCACTGCAACCCAATGCCCGCGGTCCGGGAAGCATGGCTGACATTTCGACGCCTGCTTCTTCCTGGGCTCGACCCCCCGAGGGAGGGAGCTCCAAGGAATCATCGGAGTCCGATGCCAGTAAGTTGCCCTCCGATGCTGCAACAGACATCTCATCATCACGCACCGTTTCCGAATACGTGGTTGAGGAACAAGACGGTGGGACCGTCTCATGGGGAACGGTCAGACGAGCGAGATGAGGTGTGAACGGTCCGCGAGCCGGTGGCTGACGGATTAGCGCTCACAGTAATCCTCATATCACCCTCGCTGCTTGCCGTAGCGGACGGCAGGGCCGTAGCCCCGTGGGAACACAGCCACCCGTGACGCAATGTCTGAATCGTACAGTACAAAACAGTACGTACCCATTTAGCCCTCGTTAAGTAAGTACTTACTGAAATTGAGTACCTACTCATTGAGTATGCCATCTTGGATTCAGCTCTTGTCCCTATACTCTTTGCCCTGCCTCTCTGAAACATGCAGATTTTTCATAAAGCTCATCGTTCTGAAAAGCGAGTTGTGCTATGATTGGCCGGCTAACCAGTGCATAGTGATTGGTCGAAACCTGCAAGGGTGTGACTGAAAATGTAATGCCTCTTATCATATTTGGAACATTAGGTTCCAAAGCAATTGTACTGACAGGTACGCCCACCTTACTTGCATATACATTTGGGCAGTCTTAGTCAAATCATACCACGAACTGACGTAGATTTGTGGGGGTGTGGTTACATGAGGCGTTTCAAGCAGGTCTGGGTGAGCATTCGCTTTTAGATAGAATGCATCTTTCGCTCCGACACTTTAATTTTTGCAATTTTACGTGTCTAATACATGCATGGGCAACTTATAATACACCAAAGACACAGAAAAACACGTATTCGCGCCATATGACGGTGACCCCTTTAAAATGACCGCTCACGCAGCTCAAATTTTAACCCAACTGGCTGGGTTGTTACAGAAATGACCCAACAAAATGAACCAATATCTCCAACCCACCTACAAAAATAACCCAAAGTTTTTTTAGCGTAACCAGCATTACGTCCATCGAGATCTAAATGTATTGATCGAAGGTGTTGTATTGTATCAGTGATTTTACAAATTCTGGCCTATAATTAATCTAAATTTCTGGTTCAGTAAATAAATGACAGTTGATCTTTCTCTTTACAGATCTGCAGGGTAAACAGGCCTCCCGAGGTATGAGTTCATAGTCTGTAGTTTTCTATTTAAAATGTTTACATTTCCATAAACTTGGAAGCTCCATGGCTTTACTTTGCAGGTGAGCTGTTCTGCAGCAGGTTGCTGAAATTTATTTTACTCAAGTAATTCATAAAAATATGTTTGAAAAATCCCTAAAGGTCATTATCATAATTATCAGACAGATTAGGGTCATTCTTCAATTGGGGTGGCAAATGAGAGGCAGAAATTGTAAAAAGGCTTGTTTGTTTTCTTTTCATAAAATGTATTGCTATGCATTTCAAATTAGTTTAATATGCTATATCCATTAAAATTTAAGCTTAATAACATTTTGATTTTTAAATCAATTTAATCAAACAACCATTTTTATTCATTTATTTACTATAGAGTCTGTGGTGTTACCAGGAAACAAAGTAGCACCACAGACAAATTAGCCTAAATCCAGACTTTTCTAAAATGGAGGCTGCCATCAGGATGATTTCAAGATCAGGGGTCATTTTGGAAATATTAATAAGTATGTATTTATCAAAATTTTGATTAAAATGTGTAAAATCTGCAAGTTATCAGCATAACACCACAGACACTAATAAAGCATGACGCATGAAATTGTCAGAAATTTTAAGAAAAACAATAAGAAAGAATGTCTTCACCATGCACCCCTCAGATCAACCAGCACCTGCAATGACCTTTACACACAGGAAGTAGTGCAAATAGATTTCCCCCTTTTCTTAAAGGGGCGACATCCATTGTTTTAACACCACAGACATGAATTTGGGGAACACCACTTTTTTCTTAGATATTACAAAATGTATTTTTAAAAACATTTTCATAAAATTGTACATGTTAAATAAAATCTATATTCACAATATAACCACTTTATTTGTGTTAAAAATTATATTTTGTTGCAGTTACATTCCATACCTCTCTGAGGTATGGCGGAAACATGCATATTTTGTTACAAATGCAATCTCTCAAACTCAATTAAATATTTATTTTAAAACAAAAATGTAACCATTAATAGTGCACAAACTGTGTCTATCCAATATATACAAACATGCAAACATTTTATAATTTATTGGTATTTAAAGTTTATTTTAACTGTTGTAAAGTAGACGGACACCACTTGCCACCACAAAGAATGAAGAATGACCCATTAATGTTATTATTGGGATTCTAATGGTTCTTATAGGCTAAATGTGAAGAATTTTTTTGAATGGGAGTGTTTTGTATTCTAGATTCAATTCTAGAGAGATAAATATGCCGTGCCATATTGTTAGTTGTATTTTTCATCTTCAGTTATAAACACAAGCACACATATTGTTTAACAACTGTTGATTCCTGGTGGTTAATGTCTGATACTGTAATATTATAAAGTGTTATGATGTTACAGGTAGTTACAGGTACAGACTTTTTCTATGTACACAAAAGGCCTATTTCTCTCAAATATTGTTCACAAATCTTTCTAAATCTGTTAATTAGCACTTCTCCTTTGCCGAGATAATCCATCCACCTCACAGGTGTGGCATATCAGGATGCTGATTAGACAGCATGATTATTGCACAGGTGTGCCATAGGCTGGCCACAGTAAAAGGCCACTCTAAAATGTGCAGTTTTCTCTAGCACAGTGGTTCCCAAACTTTTTACAATGGCGTACCCCCCCAGGGATTTAACATCATTCTGCGTACCCCCTTTCTTACAGTCACAATTGTGGTCTCAAACATTTTTTTATTTGCATTTTAAATACATGTAATTTTCTTTTATCAAACAATAAATGATATATGACTCATATATAAATAAATGACTCACTGCTTAATGAGATGGATGTGCTTGAAATGACTTGCATAACTCTGTGATGTTTGGTTGTATCGGAGAAAGTCTGAGTCTCAAATCATTCTCTATGCAGAGTCTGTGTCGATATTTGTTCTTTATGTGGGCAAGTGTTGAAAACCCACTCTCGCAAAGATACGTTGTGGAGAAGGGCAGTAATGTTTTCAAAGCGCGATCGGCTAAGACAGGATACTCTGCATGCAAAGCTATCCAGAAGTCTGTCAGTAATTTTTGTGAGAAGTCACATGCGGTACGTAAAGACGTGCGCTTACGCATGAGTGGACGCATATTTTTTGATTGGATGTCATGAATTTGACCTTTTATGGCACTACGTGACTACTTTTTTGCTGTGTGTACACTAGAGGGAGCACGTCTTTATATTCAGCTTGTGAGAAAAACATGCCTTGATTGTCAGGTGTGTTATAATTAAGTAAACAGTAGATTTCAGGATTTTGTTCACGTACCCCCTCCGTCAGCTGGCGTACCCCCGGGAGTACGCATACCCCAGTTTGGGAACCACTGCTCTACCATAAGCCGTCACCAAAGGTGTTTCGGAGAATTTGGCAGTACATCCAACCGTCCTCACAACCACAGACCATGTGCAACCACACCAGCCCAGGACCTCCACATCCAGCATCTTCACCTCGAAGATCGTCTGAGACCAGCCACCCGGACAGCTGCTGCAACAATCGGTTTGCATAACCAAAGAATTTCTGCACAAACTGTCAGAAACCGTCTCAGGGAAGCTCATCTGCATGCTCGTCGTCCTCATCGGGGTCTCGACCTGACTGCAGTTCGTCGTCGTAACTGACTTGAGTGGGAAAATGCTCACATTCGATGGTGTCTGGCACTTTGGAGAGGTGTTGTCTTCACGGATGAATCCCGGTTTTCACTATACAGGGCAGATGGCAGACAACGTGTATGGCGTCGTGTGGGTGAGCGGTTTGGTGATGTTAACGTTGTGGATCGAGTGGCCCATGGTGGCGGTGGGGTTATGGTATTGGCAGGCGTATGTTATGGACAACGAACACAGGTGCATTTTATTGATGGCATTTTGAATGCACAGAGATACTGTGACGAGATCCTGAGGCCCATTGTTGTGCCATTCATCCATGACCATCACCTCATGTTGCAGCATGATAATGCACGGCCCCTTGTTGCAAGGACCTGTACACATTTCCTGGAAGCTGAAAACATCCCAGTTCTTGCATGGCCAGCATACTCACCAGACATGTCACCCATTGAGCTTGTTTGGGATGCTCTGGATCGGCGTATACGACAGCGTGTTCCAGTTCCTGCCAATATCCAGCAACTTCACACAGCCATTGAAGAGGAGTGTACCAACATTCCACAGGCCACAATCAACAACCTGATCAACTCTAGGCTAAGGAGATTTGTTGCACTGCGTGAGGCAAATGGTGGTCACACCAGATACTGACTGGTTTTCGGACCCCCAAATACAGTAAAACTGCACATTTTAGAGTGGCCTTTTATTGTGTCCAGCCTAAGGCACACCTGTGCAATAATCATGCTGTCTAATCAGCATCCTGATATGCCACACCTGTGAGGTGGATGGATTATCTCGGCAAAGGAGAAGTGCTCACTAACACAGATTTAGACAGATTTGTGAACAATATTTGAGAGAAATAGGCCTTTTGTGTACATTGAAAAAGTCTTAGATCTTTGAGTTCAGCTCATGAAAAATGGGGACAAAAACAAAAGTGTTGCATTTATAATTTTGGTCAGTGTGGCAGCTTAACTTTCAGCTTGTAAGTGATTTACAAATGTATTATAAATATTTATATAGATCTCAACTTTTTTCTCAACTTTCTATTGTATATCAACTTATATTTACTTATCAATTTTTGTAGTGAACACCTCAGAGAGCCACGGAACAAAGTCTACCCATAAAGAGAGTAAGTGGTCAGCATTGTGTCCATTGTGACATAGACCATAAAGTGGAATCCAAATGTATGTTATATTAGTATTCAGACCAGCATTATGGGGTATATAGCCTACCCACAGAGTGATGAAGTACTTCTGCTAAAATCTCAGCCAGCGAAGCCACTTCCGCACTTATAGAGCTGACGTAATTTTTCACCAAGTGATAATGATGTGTTTACTAAGAAGACTTTCACATTTCACCGAACAGACAGCACTATGTCTGAGATTTTAGCAGAAATACGCCATTGCTCCGTTTGCATACCTTTTAAACAAACTGTCAAATTACCTTAAAGAAGATATTGTGTTTATCTTAAGAGAAAACAGACCTTCCAATGTATTATTTTGTGCTCTATATTTGTACATGAACTGTTATTTTTTAAAACAATTGTTATATTTGTTATTTTAAAAATACCTTTTCTTTCTGAGGGGAAGATGTTGATGTTTTATTATTGCATTTTGTTGTTGTTTTTAGTAACTTCACGCAACAATCCCATCTACAGTTTAGTTGAACTGCAGATATGAGCAACAACAATGAATGTGTATATTGATCACAGTTTAAATACTATTAAACAATGCTAAACAGTGTTAGTCTCTGGTTCCAATGGATGCCCTCAGAATAACATCAATCAAAACATCAATATCAAACATCTACAACTACCTCTGCTACTAGAGAGCAGTAATATTTCATTGTGTTCTTCTTATCAGTGGTACTGAACAGAAACTGTAGTTTGTTTGGTAGATATTGGAGTGGTGAGTCTTTAAACAGCATTATCACATGAAGTAAGGTACAGTTATAGAAATAAGGTATCCTCTGGATGGAATTTCTGCCACTCTGTTGTTGTTTCTGACGGTCCCCATAGACCACAGTTGAAATGTTCTTGCCTGGTATGATTGTTTTGAACACAGTGTTGCCAACTTCTTTCATTAAAAGTAGCTATACTGGTCGCAAAATCTCGATAGATGATGTCATACAGGTGAATCCACTGATCTATGTAGGCTAAATATATCGATATATCAGTGGACGAATCTTAGAATCTAGATAAGGTTTGTCCAAGAAGGTCCAAGATTTGTCCCTAGATGACTGAAAAACGTCTCAAAAGGGAAGTCGTTAAATGAAGATTCAAAGTCCCTAAATTGCCAGCACTGTTCGCACACCTTACAGCAAGCACGCCATTTAATTCCATAAATAAAGTGACAAGTGTTAAATTAGCAGTAAATGTTTCTTGCGGCTAATTCATTTACAATACAATTAAATTAACGTAAAGATTTAAACGTTATGCTTTATAAAACTGAAACACTATAAATTTCATTGTCTTCTATGGTTTGTATTTCCCCTCATACTGATTTACATTGCCAGTGAAGGTCATTCCACGCTCCTTCACAGTGTCATCAATGACTCTAGCTGCGACAATTACATACTGTGCCTTTAAGTGTTAAAAGTAAAACAATTGGGATAATATAAAATCAACTACTGAATACAGTCTACTGAATTCTAAATGAGGTGCTTATGGCTTCTTAAAGCAAATCATAAAAAGATTAATGTCAACCAATTCTGTGTGGCTTGACACACACAAACAAACAGAGAGAATAAAAGTAAACTGGTCTAGTAGATAGCAGGAAATGATGGCAGAATAGACTTGTCCAACAAACCTTTCACTCAATGCACATGCAGAGCAAACAGAAAGTTGCAGTGCAGCAAACAAAAAAATGAGACATTTCACTTTGATAGACCGCAGGGCTTCTTACACTGTATGTTTAATCCAATGGTAAGGTTCAGCAATTTTAAGCTAATGGGTGGTTGTTTCTGTTACCTTAATTTTGGGAAGTAAATAACATGTTCAAAAACATTTTGAATAGAAATTCAGCACCATATACTGTACAATGTTTACATATGGTGTTTATGAAGATGCATTATAAGACAGAATGCCACACACACACACACACGCACACACACACACACACACACAACATAACATTGTGTAACATTTGATCAACCTGTGAACTTTTGAAGTGTTTAGACGGAAACAGAATACAGTAGGCTGATGCATTTCTGTTGTTGTGGTTTCCTCAGGTCTGAGTAAATGTAGAAGAGAGGTGATACTTTGCTACATCTAACAGAGCTTCAAACATACCCTCTGGTACCTTGTTTTAAACAAGCCCTATTCAGATCAGTCTGTGGATATAAATGGCATGTGGTATTAAACGCAACTCTGTCTAATTATTTGGAGAACACTCTGAAATACAAAGGATTTGGATAACAGAGCAACCTACTAATTCTACTCTGGAAATTTCTCCTTTGAAACATGCAAAAGTTGCAGCTGGTTTAGGAAGTTGGATGTGAGTAAAACATTACTCAGCTGTCTTTGTCTGCATTTCAGTATGTTGTTTTACATCAATACTCTTTACTCAAGAATATGAAGGTATTTTGGTGCAAAACAACTGAGCGCCTTTGAGAGTGGAATTTGTAGTTGTAGAGGTCAGCTACAAATGTGTATCAGTAAATTTGAAGTCAAAATTTGAAGTTGCAAACTTGTAGTTTTTTTTTCTCTCCCGCAAACACAACACAACAGTTACACTTTCTTGAATCCTTCAGTGCAAGTGCACAAATCCAATTCTTCAAATCACAAACTAAGATACTTGTGCACTCACATTTCTTGCTACAAGTGCTGCAGTAAATATGGTGCAAAACACATTCACACACTTGCACCAAAAGACGTGCGTTCACAGACGAGTTTTACACTTCAAATTTTGACTTCAAATTTACTGATACACATGTGTGGCCAACCTCTACAACTACAAGTTCCACTCTCATAGGCGTTCAGTTGTTTTGCACCAAAAATACCTTCATACAAGAACCTCTTCTGGTATGGGATGTGTAATTGGTGCTGGTTGTTTTTAAAGTACTCTTTCTGACACAAAAATGAATAGCAAAATCATCCAACAGCATCAATGAGCTGCTTTTAGATAGTTTAGTAGGAGATTATGTCCCATTGCAAGCCAATGGGTCAATTCAAAATTTTATGTATCTTCAGTTAAAATATGTCTATGTTAAAAGTTGAATAATGTTTTATTTTTGTTTTTATTTTAACAAAAATGCCTACAGACACAAAACTTTGAACAAGCTGAATAGGAAAGTTTGGATGACACTATGATGTCTTTTGGGTATTACATAGCAGGAGCAGCAACATTTCTTTTGTTTTTTCTTCTGACCACATTGTGTTGCATTTTTCATAAACGGAACAGTAAGTGTATTAAGTCAATGATAAAAAATAAATATGCAACATTTACATGTTCAATAAAGTAACTTAAATCTCTTTTTTTTTCAAACATCAGATGAACCTTATTATGCAAATACAAGGAGCCAGCAGGGTAAGCGCTTCACTCTGTCACCCCCACACTTGTAATCACAGATACAGTATATTCAGGGCTATTATTTAAATTCACGGGGCTCAGAACATCCCCCACCCCCATCTTCCCCAGAACCCCCTCCCACCACCACCACATCCTGAAGATGGCCCTGGTAACACTAGAGACCATTTTTACAAACCCACGCCCTTGTAAACTTATCAATAATCGAAACAGAAACATGATTATTTTTAAAAGACAGTTATATTCTGTTTTAACATTGCTTTTTTTATCATTTGACAGGTCGAGATTCCAGCAAAGATCAAACAATCTATGGTGGGTTATTTTCTCATCTTAAAGTGATAGTTAACCCAAAAATGAAAATTCTGTCATCATTTACTCACCCTCTTGTCATTTCAAAACTTTATGACTTTCTTCCGCAGAACACAAAAGAAGATATTTTGAAGAATGTTGGTAACTGACCCCCATTCACTTGCATTGGTTTTGTGTCCATGTAGAAGTGAATGTGGGCCAGTGCTGTTCGGTTACTAACATTTTTCAAAATATCTTCTTTTGTGTTCTGCAAAAGAAAGAAAGTCATAAAGGTTTGGAATGACAAGCGGGTAAGTAAATGATGACAGAATTTTCATTTTTGGGTGAACTATCACTTTAAGCAAATAGGCTAGGTAATATTAATATACAGTTACATACAAAAAAGCCCTGCTTTAAAACAGCTAATGGTGATTGGCTGGTTTTAGCTGGTCTCCCAGACTGGTTTTGACAACGTTTTTAGCTTGTCAAGCTGGTCTTACAATGTCAGGCTAGAAGACCAACTCATCCACCATTTACATCTAGCTGCAGCCTAAACCAGCATAGACCAGCCAACCATATTAGGCTGGTTTTAGCAGTTTTTTTTTCAGTAGCGAGCAAATGTCTGATATGGTTTAGGAAAAAAGGAATAAACATTATTTTGTACAAGACATTAGCTAAGCTGTCCCATACTCTTGCAGAAAATGATCACGAGCTCAGGAAAAAGATCTATACAGGAAAGAGTAAGTATAAACCCCACATTGACAAGCATGCATGCATGAATAAAAAAAAAAAAATAGCACTGTGAGCTGTTTTTTCTTTGCAGGTCAGTTTTCATCCGTTTACATCGACAGACCAGAAAATAAGCTTGCCATTTACGTCAACAGTACACCAAACGCACAGACCTATGAAAACTGCATTGACAATGATTATGAAAATGTGGAAATGTTTGATGGGACATGTGACTGACCCACTTCATTTGTCCATTATTTGTAATTCTGCAAGATAAATTCTGTATTTTTGTGTGACGTCTGTTATCCTGAGTGATTTATTATGTAAATAAAGACCGTAAAATCGAGCCTAGTTTGAGTCTGTTTTACGATCTGCGTTTCCGTTCGCTAACAGTACGATGTTTTGTGGTTTTGCTACTGACTCATCATAGATACGCGCTTGTGCTGTAACCATAGAAAACAGAAAAGTAAACTGTCTGTGTCACGTGTCCTCGTGAGTCGCGACGTCATGGGAACACACACTTCCGGAGGTGTGTGAGACGCGATGTGTTGGGCTGTGTCTGAAATCGCCCCCTATACTCTCATTCACTATTCCCTACATTAGTTCACTAATATAGTCCACTTTAAGGAGCGGCTGAAAACGACTGAGTAAATTGTGGCGGTAATGCACCTATTACGTTGGATGCCAGCCGCCGTTAAAAACCGAGAAGAAGAAGAAGAAGAAGAAGAAGAGTGAGTGAGTAAATTCGGACACTCTGCACTGGAAGCGCTGCGGGCGCCATCTTCTGCAGAGACGCAGGAATTCATACATATAGATGGCTAGCAGTTAGCCGTGAGTGTACATCGGTTGTACACTCGTTATTATGATGCATCAAAGGTAATTACATGAGTGCACTCATTAATGTCCACTATGAATTCGGACACCACTAAAAATGGATGTCCCCTCAAATTGTGCACTATATTAGGATATAGGGGGCTATTTAGGACACATCCCTGGTCTGGTAGTTAAAATGAAGAATTCTGGTTAAGCTATGTAACGTTAATCAACCTGTTTATCGGCACTAGCCAGGTAAGGGGCCACACCGTTAAAGTTACGTTGTGCAGACGCATACCTAGAAACATTGTATGTACTGACGCGAAACCATTTTGTGCACGCTGTGATTTTACAGTAAGTCTGATTATGTAATATATTTAACTAGAAATGAAATGAAAATGAGTACAGTTGGTGTAAAATAGGATATATTTGGGAGTTATTTGTGTGAGCACGACAGATCTGTGGCTCAAAATTTGCCCTAGGTTTTTCAATGGATAAGTTTGTAACTCACTTAAAGAGATCCGCTGTATCTGATGGAAACAATGAATGGAGGAAAGAAAAACTAAGGAAGAAATGCGAAGAGAATGTGAGTGAGGTGGAAGGTGAGTTTTCTCAGCCTATCCCCTGGCAGAAGATCGAAGCAGAGAGCCTGGACTGTGACTACAGTTTGCTGTTTCATAAAGAAGAGGCTGATCTTCTTTTCAGCCAGTTAGAAGACGAGGTGGTGTATTTTACAGGTATTGAAGGCACTGTGCTACATATTTATCCATTAAAAACACCTTTAGGAAATAAACAGAAAAAATACAAGGGATGTGATTGTCTTGTTTACACCACATGTTTTTCCCATTTCTTGAAATATTGCATTTCCATTGATTTTTTTTACAAAGGTGACAAAGCCAAGATACATGTTTATGGAAAGATGCACAATGTTCCAAGAAAGCAAGCAACATACGGGGATGAGGGACTGATGTACTCTTTCTCTGGGGTCCATCTCATGGCCAGACCATGGACTCCCACTTTAGAATATATTCGAGATGCTGTCACCAAGGCAACTGGCCATACCTTCAATTTTGTTTTGGTTAACAGGTAATTAAACTGATTTTGCGGACATCTCCTAAAGGTAAATGACCTTTGTAGAACATAACTAGAAATTGTTTTTAAGGTGAAATTGTTTACTTCTTTAAACATCAGGTATAAAGATGGTGATGATCACATGGGAGAGCACCGGGATGATGAACGGGAACTCAATCCTGCCTGCCCTATTGCCTCTGTATCTCTAGGGGCTGCCCGTGACTTCATTTTCAGACACAAGGATGCCAGAACTGGTCCTGCCAAACGTCACATTGAGCCTGTGAAGCTGGAGCTAGGCCATGGGAGTCTTCTGCTCATGAACCGTCCCACAAACACATTCTGGTATCACAGCCTTCCAGTGCGAAAAAAGGTCAAAACACCACGCATCAACCTCACTTACAGACGTATAATAAAATCCACTGACAGAAAACGCGTTCAAATGGAGTGACTGTTTCCTGGACCCTCTTTCAAAGTTATATGAAAGCTGTGTAAAATTTCCACAAGTTCCTGAAATGAATGATACTGATATTTTGCATATCTGTGTGCATCTATTTGTATACATGTACAGTATATCACTTTTTGTTAGCCTTGGCATAGTCTATTTCACTAAAAGCTGTTGAGCATGTCCAATAAAATAGTACTTTGATCTCAGGGACCATGATTTTTACATTGTATATGTGGTAACAAAATTCATTTTCAGAAGCACTTCAAAGGAAATAATTTCTTTTTATTATTTTTGCTGTTTTTTTTAGAAAACCAATAAACTACATGTGGAATAAATAGGTTAGACACAACCATACTTCTGTACAAGACATTTCTATTATAGAC
Organism: Triplophysa rosa; assembly: GCF_024868665.1. Classification (NCBI taxonomy): domain Eukaryota; kingdom Metazoa; phylum Chordata; class Actinopteri; order Cypriniformes; family Nemacheilidae; genus Triplophysa; species Triplophysa rosa. The sequence continues at coordinate 17,530,255 of NC_079891.1, read as the reverse complement.
CTGGAAAAAAAACAATATGGTCCCAATGAATACATTTTGCTAAAAGTTTCAAAGACTGAACTACAGAAGGCAATAGTTTGGCGAAATACTGTGGCAAAAACATGAGGGTAGCAAAAACTTAATTGTATAAATATATACATTTTATTTTTCAAGCAGACGTAACCGAGTAATTTCGAGAAAGTCATACTTAGTGTTTACATTCCAGCACTGCTGGACTGAGTATGAGGTATTCGCACAGCTGTCTACCCATAACCTGCCTGTGTTACAATCTAATCAATGTCACGTTTTCCTTGGACGACGACACATGAAGTCAGTACAATTGCTGCTAAAAGAAAAGTAATCGATGCTTTGACATGTCATAGTTATGCACGTTTACATCCGTTGTGGAAGGTTGAAGTGTTGCTGAAATGGCAACCAGCATTTCAAAGCATGGTTTGAACACCACAATTTAACTTGAGCATTTGTAAAAATTAACAGGAATAAAGAAAACCAAAGCATGGGCACTTTGGAGAAGTGTTGACAGTCAAAAAACAAAATGCTACCTTTTCAGTAACACAAATGCACTCAACCAAGCAGGACATTGCTACAAGCTCTGGTCTTCACATGAGAACTTGAATGACTCGTGACTAGTACCATTTATTTCAATATATTTAGCTACTTACTGTGAAATATCACTATTCAAACTACAGCAGCAGAAATCTGTAACTTTCAACGTGATTAAAAACAGTGTGTCGACCTTCCTGAGTGAACAAGAAAAGGTGAGTGATATAACTTTTTAAAATCGCAAATGGCAGGTATTAAAGCCAATTTTGAACTATGGCAGTTCCAGTGCCTTTTCCGTTTGATCTCAACCAGAGGAAAAGCACTAGTGACTGTAGGGTCACCGTTCAAGGATCAAAATCAACCGTTTTAGGATCAGTACAATCTCACAGCTTGATTCTTTACTCATAATATCTTTTAAGATCTAGGCATGCCCTCTACACAAAAAAAGTGACTAAAAGAGACAAATGGTTTCTGTGTAAAAGTGAATTCATGGTTGTAGGGAAGAGTGACGAACTGCAGAAAAACCTCCATTTTGTTGTGATGCGTTTTGGAATAAGAAATGGGGATTGCAAATGAGTAACAGCTGGCAAGACAGTTAGCTTTCTTCGGAGGAAGAATCAAGTTTCCCCTTTTTGCTTGTAGGAGCACCATCTTCCAATTCCTTAAAAAAAAATTTTTAATCCGTTATAAAACAGAAGATAGCTAGTCATCTCTGATATGAGTTATACATGCATGTGACATCTTTAGGCATGTACCTGGGCCGATTTGGAAGAGTCTATAAAGAGCTCTGAATCCCCATGTGACTTGCTGTCCCTTTTGGCTGTTGTTGACTCTGATGAGCAGTGATTTTGTTCTGAAAATAGTGACAGTAGGTATTTTACCCTTGAAGACCACAAACATTACGGAAAGACAGGAAATGACTTGTAACTAACCAGTCTTGTGATCCTGACCAGATGTTTTGGAAGGATATTGGTCACTTTTCATGTCATTGCTGTCACTCTGAGAAGGTTCAGGTGCAGGACTTGTGTTGTTGCTGGTCTCCTGCTTCAACGGGGATGAATCTGCGATGGAGCTCTGGTTACTGTTATCGTCTGTGTGAGAAGAACAGATATGCGGTGAGCAAATGCTTCAATCATATGTTAAGACAGAATATAAAATTACATCATACAGTTCATCAACCCCCTCTATTGGTTAAAAAGGATACTGATCTATTTGAACCATTACTTCTGTTATTAATGATAATATTGTATATACAAAATGCAGGCCATTTCTGGGCTTCATATTTTATACCAAGACTGAAAGTAATGAAGTAATACACATTCACAACATGGCAAAAAGCTTCTAGCTCACACAACCAAGTATCACCGCTAATATTTGAAAATATATTATCACAACACTTGCCTCGCACAAGTAATAGTGTTTGATAAGTTTCACAGCATTACCATGCATATCCATCATTCCTGGAGAAGAGCTGTTCTCTGGGGTTGTGACCTCCGAACCATATTTGTCATCTTTGCCCTTCTTCTTGCTTTTATTTTTCTGTTACAAAAACAAACTGCATTGTCATTCAAGCCTTCATTAAGAACAATCCAACAAATAACATCTCAAAAATGCTGCCTTTGTGTCATGCAAAAACAACTAAAAAGTTATGTTTTGTAATCACCAGCTCCACGACATGTCTAAAAATCGAATGTAATCTTTCACTTACATCATCTGATTTGGGCTCTGTCACTGGTACCCACTTGTAGATTCGCAATGAAGTGTCACCAACAGTCACCCATTTTTTCTCCCTGGACAATATCACATGCATGCCACCATTAGACATTTTTTTTATTTTGTTGTAGTAAATAAACATGCTGCTGCTGTTTTACATAATCTGGAAAAGACTAAATAAACTGTTTGAATATTTACATGTTTAAGTGCCATTCATTATAAACCTTTCATTTAAAAAAAGACACTTTTAAGAGATAGGGCAACTTTTCAGAAATTTGGTGTAGCTTAGTAATGTTTACACAACACTTAAAAACAATAGTTAATTTCAAATGTAAGGGTATTTAAAATATTTATATTCAAAAACTTCTTACGACTATATTTTAAAATGACTGTTGTGGTGTTTGTTAATATCGTACTTTTGTTTTTAGAAGTCCTATGCAAAAACTTAATTCAGGGTGAGTTTTCGTGTGTAGGTGAAGCTGTTGTTCCGCGCTTAATTTAAAAGCCCGCGTGTGAATAACTCTTCTCACGCGCCACTGCTCAGAAGCGCGAGTCAGTCACTTAAACGACACAACTGAGAGTCAAACGTTACTTTCATCTCGGCCCGTTCGGTTACTATTCAGCCGGCATTACAGGCTCAAACAGCAAAGCCTTCATGTGACTGCAACGAAATGGCTTCTAGGTTCAACCCACATACAATTTCAAGAAAAAAATGCAGTCTTCACTTTCCCAAACTCGTTTTCAAATGGCCGACAAAACATGAACTCCGCGAACAAACATGGAAAACGGCACAGCCGACTGGCATATCTGATTGAAATTGAAGTGGATTAAGACTCTCTTTCCTTTCATTTCATTGTTTCTCGTTGTCTCTCCTCCCCCACAGCCTGGCTGGACTGTTCGTTAACGAGCAGACGCTCTCCCTTACCATTTCCGCACTTTTTCAATTGCAGCCATAACCCGCTTGATGTCATCTTTCGCCCTGCTCCGCGTCTCCGCTCGAACCGACCTGCCCGACATTACTGCTGTTGGTAAAATATATTTTTGCTCGCTGCCTGTTTAGACACAATGCGAATGCACACAGCTCAGGAGTGAGGCGGGGCTTGTGCGCCTGCGCTGATGCCGGATGCCCTCGAAGCATTCGGGTATGCGCTTCGCTCTTTTGTTAGCCAACAGTAACAAAACATGGCATTTTAACAACTCGCAAAGTATAATGATACGATCGTCACAAAACCACGACATCCTAAAACCATAAAAAAAGAAATAGAGACGGAATACATGTTAGTCTATTAAATAACGTTTATTTTTATAGGACTCTTGACTTTATGTCCTCGTAACTGAGGATTACTAAAACAAATAACGTTATACTGAAACAACAGACCAGTAATCACATAAAATGTCATATCGCCACACTACACAAGCTATAAACAACAGTTATGTCACTAAAACTAGATTTTACATTTTAGATTAAGTGTCCTCTTGAGGAAGCTCCAGGGTGGCCGTTGAAAACCCCAGGATGTCTGTGGCAAATGTCTCCATGCTAATTTCAGTGGGTAGCACACTGTCCAACAGAGATTCTGAATCTATCACAAACACACACAGTTCATGTTAACACACTGCTGCTACATTTTGAAACTCACATTCTTGCAGCTAAACAGTCCTTGATTTTCACAAGTTAATAGAAATACTATGTTTATAATATAGATGATAGATAGAAGACATCTATAATAATGGTGTCGTGTTTTTAAAAATGATATGCATTTCACAAAAAGAAGTCAAGAAACAATATGAGGTGTTTCAGAGTACTGTTACACACCTGTGCAGCTTTCTGAACTAAAACCTAGAAGAGTAGTAAAGCATTCAGCCAACTCATCCTCTGTCATATGTTCACCTGAAATCAACACACAAATCTACTTTGGCTTATAAAATAAATCATTTGTTTGTAAGCATCGATGGAACATTACTGAAATATTACGGAGACTGTTTCTGTTACAGAATAAGAATCGCATCGAGTCCATAATGCATTGAGTGCCACGTGATATTCTCAGGCAGAAATTATTATCATGTCTGTTGTCTATCATGTCTGTTCTCTAAGCCATTTCTGAGATCCTTTGAACTCTTTCTTTTTATTACCATAATTCTAAATATATCTCACATGGAAGGCACACAATTTATAGCCCCAGAAGAGTTCAAAAGATATTTACCTCTAGTCTGTAGTAACTCCAGCAGTTCATCTCTGGCAATAGTATATCTGCCCCTTCCATCTGGCCTTCCAAGCATCTGGAAGGCATTGTGCAGCTCCTGTCTAGAAATGCCAGAGGCAGGCCGGTGGTTGACATAGAGCTTAATAAAGTCTTCCAGGTCAATGTCCGTCACATACTTTCTGGTCTCAGCATAGCGGCTAAACTTCACCTCGTTCTGCATGTCTTCCAGCTTTAACAGGAAACCATTTGTTGACATTTTATAAAAGTGTGAGTCTGAGAGTTACTGTATATTGAAACCGCTCCCTCGTTCACTCCTTTACTATTCCCTATATAGCGAATGACATTTGAGTCCACTATATGGGGAAGAGTGATTTCAGACACTGAAGAACAGTATTATAGCCTGCGTCTGACAATACTCCCTTACGAAAACTAACCATGTTTTTTTGTGGTACAAGTGTAGTAACCATGGTTTTGCCCTAAGTAATCAATGCACCAAAAAAACATGGTTACTGGTCTTTTTTACTACAGTAACCATCGTTTACTATGGTTTACAAAAAACATGGTTTTCAAAACCATGTTTTACTACAGTAACCATGTTTTTTTGGTTTTAACTGTAGTAAAACCATGGTAAATTTTCGTAAGGGCTGTCGCAGATGTTCGTCATAAACATAATGAATAGCTTATATTACACCTGTGTGGCTTTGTGGATTGTTTTATAAAATACTTAAATTCATTTTCACTTTATTTGTTACGTTTATTGCATTAGTTTAATTGAAAAGTGAACAAAACAACTCACATTTATTTGCAGGCATGCTTATTTATCACGTTTAATAAAATTATTTAATATATTTAAAATAAAACACTACTGTTTATCACATTCATTTAATCTGCTTTTTCTTTAAAAATCGAAAAATACCTGTCAACAAGAACAAACTTACGTTCAATCACACATTCGTTGCATTAACGGTCAGTGTCCTCCAGCTGATTCTAATCAAGAGGTCGTCTCGTGTTGTATCATGGGAAATAGTTAATGAGCGAATGTACACTCAAAATCAGAGTGCATTGTGGGTAAAAAAAAGAGTAAACGAATGTAGTGAATGAAGTAGTTCACTCAGGTTTCGGACACCACTAAAAAATGGCGGACACTCGATATAGTGTACTATATAGGAGATAGGGAGCGGTTTCAGACACAGCTTTAGTCTATCCATCAATGACAGATCTGAATGATAAAGTGAATTTGTAATTGCAAAAATACCTCCTGCTCTGTGGGATAGAAGTTAAGCGCTCTCATTAGGAAGGGCATGTCAGATAGAGGGATGCGTGTGGACACGAGCTGTGTTTCCATGGTGTTGAAGTCCTGATTTTGTAATTGACAGTAGTAAAAATATTCCTCCATTTCCTATTCGAAACATCATACATCTTAGAATTAAAATGAATAAACAGACAATGATAAATGCCACTCCTAAACTAGTTTTTTGACTTCACAAAACATTAAAATGAGAAAAGCTCAAACCTTGAAGAGCTGTCCCTCTCTCCCTCCCTCCAGAAGACTGTAGTAGGGCAGCATGTCTTTACCTCCTAGAGCAGCCAATGCCTCTAGTGATCTAAATAGGGAATTTTGGAAATCAATACACAGTAGAAACTGACGGATTCACACTGAAGGAGTGACTAACAGATTAAACTTTGTATATACGTAGCGTTTAGCTTTTGATATACGTTTTATGATTTATGCATATTTTGACATCCAAACGTACGATAAACTCAGCTCCCATGAGAAAACAGTGCAGTCTGGTCCTCCTGCAGTGAAAGCTTATCTACCATCATAAGAGCAGGCCAGAGCAGAGACGCCTGTTGAGTGACAGATAGTTGCGAAGGACTTGTGGGGGTTTCCATCCAGAGGCAGAATCTGAATGCCAATCTACATCAGGGAAAGCCAATAACAATATAAGGGTCCTCCCTCAAACTCAGGGTGAAGCTTTACTAGGCAATAAACTGGCATAATGGCTTATAGTTTATATATAATACAGAAGAGTCAGTATTAGTAAATGTATGGTTAGGTTGGGTGGGTTAAAATACATACCTCATCTTGTGTAATATATGCCATGTAACGAGAATTAGGGTCTCCTTCCTTAGATGCTGGTAGGATGGCCATCTTTTTTACTGGAGAACCATTCGAGGGCCCAAGGACTGTTTTCCTGCAAAAACAAGCACACTGTTATCAACAGATATACAAAATCACAAACTGCTTTTGATCCTCTAATATTACAGCTCTATCTTGTTAGCTGCTTGTTATTGCAAAGCTGCAGGTCTGCAGCTCACTTACATAAAAAACTAGTAAACAATGTGGTGTCTCTTCATGAAAGATTTGAATTTTACATAGTTTATATTTTGTTTATCTTAGCTATGCAGGTCTAAAATATACATTTTCATTTGTATATCAATATATGCAGTATACATTTTTATCAAAATTCATCCAATGAAACAAGATTTTCTTTTTGTTTAATGCGCATCTATTTATAGCTATATTGGAATAGATTTTTGACCAGAAGAAGGCTATACGAATAAATAACCTTAGGTTCCCATTTTACAATCCATTTTGATATCTCTTTAATATTTGTCCATATTGGATCTCCGCAAGTTTTTACCTTTTGTATAGATGAAACATAATTGTGACCCTGGACCACAAAACCAGTCATAAGGGTACATTTTTCGACATGCAGATTTTTACATAATCTGAAAGATGAATAAATAAGATTTCCTTTGATGTATGGTTTTTTAGGATAGGATGACATACAACTATTTGAAAATCTGGAATCTGAGGGTGCAAAAAAAATTTAATATTGAGAAAATCGCCTTTAAAGTTGTCCATCTAAAGCGCTGTAGCATGCCGTTGCCAAGGAGAAACAGGGTTGTTATATCGCACTCTATTCGCTTACCGCTGTAATGACATTGTGGAGAGTAGATGAACCCGAAAGCAGAAATTCTAAGCTTGACATAGATACCAATCTTGATTGGGTAATTCCCAAATAGCGGTCAGCAGCGAGCGAAGTTTGTAGGCGTGTTTCCTGCCATTTTTATTTGCGATTTTGCTGCATTCACTCACAAAAATAAAGTTTTAATATATTTACGGTAGGAAATTTACAAAATATCTTCATGAAACATGATCTTTACATAAAAGAAAATTCGATCATTTTGTCCCATAAAATGTTTTATTTTTGTGCTATATGACGGTGGTCCAGGGTCACAATAATGCAAATGTATAAAAATGAACTCAGTTCAACTTTTTGCAAACCTGCACATTTTCGAGGTGGCATTAAAGAGCTTCATCTTATACATGTTGGAAGCTGTAAGGAGGAAGTGCTCAGGTGTCAGAGGAGGATACCACACCATGCAAGTGGGCACAGCACTCTGATCGATCCGATCAGAACTCAAAATCATCAGCTCATTTTCGCCACTGTTCAGAAGATCATACTCCACCTATTCCAAACAGGCCAGATAGTTATGAAAGGTACAAAATAAATACATAAGCTAGTGACAGAAAGAATCTTTAGTCAAGCAAAAGTCACATTTGTGGTGTTTATGGATCAAATAGGTAAACTGGTTTAGGTATTGGTGACATCATGAAGTGTCACACTACTAATATGATAGTTCTAGCTCTGACACATTTTAAAGATAACATCAAACATTCCACCTTTCATAACAACCAGTTACACAAAGTAATTCATATCAGGTACAGAGGGACTCACCAGCTTGCGATCCATGCCCAGGGAGAGGAGACGAGATTGATTGCTATCTAAATCCACTCCGAACAGCAGGTCTTGAATGGGTTTGTAATGGGAGTGGTGTCTGCCCTGGTACATCCAAATCTCTTGCATACCTTCTTTACACCGGCGCAGCAATGTCACAGCCTTTCCAGTGTCCTGTGAGAAATGCAATGGCAAATACAGGGTTATCAATAAAATGGCAGCAAAATGTTTACAGAGGCTAATTGGCACCAGATTGTTTTGTCTATTAATATTTATTTAGGCATGTTAAAGGAGTAACTGTCGTGGTCATGGGTTTTGCATCATCAAAAGGACTGAATGGGTCACTTATTAATATAACTTAAAACATATTAATATAACTTACCGCAGCTGCCAGGTAGAGTGAGTCTTGGGAGAAAGTGAGATGTGTTATTGCATCCTGACTGTGCTGCAAACACTGGTCTTCTTCACTCTGAAGGGTATAGGCATCAAGAATTTGCAAAGCACCACTAGCAAAGCCCACCGCCAAGTAAAAACCTAGGATAAGACAAATTCAGAAGCATGCATGCAGGGTTGATATAATAAGTAAGACAAAAGCCTTTATTAGGCTAAAAGCTAAGCTAATGCAATGTATTTTGTATATAAATTATATACATTGTGTCAAAAGATTAAAAAACATAATTCAATGTCGTCTTGTAGCATCAGTAAACTGTGCTAATATAAAAATTAGCAAAGTTCTTGATTTTTTTGTAGTTCACCTTGTGGATCATAGGTAATACACTGGATCTTCTTGTGGGCCTGGAAGACTCGGCTGCAGACTGCCTCTTTACGCTCATAATCCCAAACCTTAATAATGCCGCTGTGGCTGCCCATAGCTACTAGTGGTTGTTTGGGGTGACAAGCAACTGCTTCCAGAGGTTCTGCATGTTCCTTCAGAAGAGTCTGTTGTACATTTTTCTGTGCGTTCACGTGTACTAAAGTTGCTTGGGTTGTAGATACCACGAAATTTCTATAAATGGAAGGGATATGTAAAATAGTATTGGAAACGTAAATTCAATGATGGAGGGGTCTCTAAATCCCCGCTTTTCAATATTGAAATAACTAAATATGAACTTTTTTCCAATTACCAAAAAACGTACTGACTAGATCTCATTTTGATAGATGGCTCTTTTCTATCTAAGCACTGCTTTCCCAGCAGTTTCAGGCTTAACTGAGGAACTTGAAGTGTATCTCACAATTTTTGCTGATGTATGTCACAAAACTGCATTATGAGCTCTTTCTTGTAAGCCGATTTGGTGACAAAGCACTCAGTGAAGAAAAAGTTTTTTTTTAAATAGATTTTTTAACCCTTCTGGCACACATAATACAATAATAATAGTAATCCTGACCCTTAGATCTTTTAAAAACAGCATTCTATTATATGCAAGGTCTCTCACCTTATAATAAATTGTTTGGCATTCATTGTGCCGTCTTCCTTATATCCTGGACCATCAGTGGAGGGTTTTTCTTTGGAAAAGGAGATGGACCTGATAGGATCCAAACTATATTGACTGTACAAACTGATGAGCTTGAGTTTTTCATCATAGAATTTGATGTGTCCATTCACATCGCCTGTGACCAGGAAACTATAAAAGAACAAGCATAACAAATGTAACTTCAATGGCATCATAATTTCAGATTTAGATGATGGTGGTTTTATTTGAAATATATATTCATATATACTGTATATAAAAAATATCCCCAAAAGTTTTTATTATTAGTCACCCTTTTTGTTTGTCACTGGGTTATGCAAATATCTAACCAATTAAAAGTATTAAAAAGTGCTTGTCAACTTTGGCAAAACAGTATGTAATCATAAAAAAACAGTGGGGTTTTTTCAATTTCCTGAAAAACAGCGAATTTGGACGTATGAGGTTTCAGAAGGACAGCAATGATATATACTGTAGATATGTACCATATTCATATATGTACCTGTCGATCAGGGTTAACACAGTGATTCCTGCATTCTGGAGAGGAATGACTTTGGTGGCTTTCCACACCAGGGGTTGACGTGAGACTGATTCACTTTGCTTGTCCCAAATAACTATATTCCCTTTCGAGGTGGCTGTTAAAGCCCGCACACCATCGCAGTGGAACATGGACTGGCTCAGGGAGCCTAACACCACTTTAAATGTCTTAAAGGGGACAGATTTGTAAGAGTTTCGTGTGAAAGCAGAATACCATCACAAACATTCAGACCAATAAATACTGTAGTTCATTTGCAAACCTTGTTAGAAATGTCAGGAGCTGAGTATTCCAAACACTCCCTTTCCTGCAGCAACAGATTTCATTATTATTGTACATGTGAAGCAAACACTGCTAAAATAATAAATCAATAGCAAACTCAACATAATTCTTACAAAGGTTAGATATATAATTCCTACCCAGTTGTAGAAGAGAACTTGACTTTCACTGTTGCTGAGCAACTGTGTGCTGTCAGAGGGATGGAAAAGTATCTGATTCTGAGAAAACATGGATCTGAAGTTAGACAAATTTAAAGTTGACTAACAACCATTTTTTATTTATTTATAAAAAGCAAGATAAATTGTGAAATACTCATTTAAAATGTGTTGAAATTGATGTATTACCACATCCAAGTACAGTTTTGCACCATACCTGAAAACCATATTTTGGGCTGATGTCAGCTCGACATTTTGGGCTGTCGCTTTCATCTGTCCAATCCCAAATACTCACCCGCTAATGCATACGACACAGTACAAGATCGGCAGATTAGTGGATAGTCATAATATTCTTTGATTTATTTTTCTGGTATCGTTACAACTAACATAAAAGTTGGTTCCATTAAAAGATAAGCAATCTCTTCCAAGGGCATCTGGTATCTCCTTAAGTAATTAAGACGCTGGGACTACACGGCTCCTGCACATTGTGTGTAAGATCATATCTACAGTATGTGTGTGTAAAACAATGATAAATAATATAAAACAAAGAGGTAAAACATGCACTACAAAATCACAACAGACTGTACAATATTGTCTTGCACTGCTTTGTGGTTTCTAACCTGTGCTGTTCCAGCTACAGTTGCCAGATATTTTGAATCCTTTGATAATGCCAAGGCAGAAACTCCACCCTCGGGATGACAATCAAACATTGTCCGCACAGGAATTCTACAACACATGCTATGAGCTGTTAACTGGACAGGAACAGGTTTTTCATAAGTCTTGTCTTTCAAGCCCTTACTGTCAATTGTTAGTGAGGGCAGATATATTAAAAGAATATAAATATGACTAAATAAATATAATACAAAATCAAATACACTAAAATCGTGATGTATTTGTTAAAATGTTACCCTGTGTAAGAATCCCATATGATAACAAGACTCTCTTGGCCCATGTCAGCTGTCACAAGCCAGCGTCTATCCTGACTAGTACACAAGCAGGTGATTGGACTGCAATGGCCCTATAGACACCAAAGAAAAGTGACACAAAATTAATTTAATAAAAACATATTGTAAAACACATTTGGTTGTAAATGTTTGTAGAAATGCAGAAAATAACCACGAATTAAACAAGTGAAATGCACACATTTCCTAAAATAATTAAAGAATAAGGCAAACTGTTTTTGAGAGTCTAGGCTTTACAATACATTTAAAACATTTGTTTCATGCATTTCTCTTACTTGTAACAGATGCTGACTGTTGGACGTGTGATCACACATGACAGCAACATGAGCGCAAGCATAGAGGATGACAAGCCTGTCTTCATCTTGCAGGCTAAAGACAGGTAAAGTTTGGTTGATCCCATAGGCCCGATCAAGGATCTACATACATGTCCAAGGTTTAGTAACAGTAGTGAAAAAAAGAAACTGAGGTGTAATAGCTTACTGTATTCCATTCAGTATATAACACTTTACAATACGTTTCTATTCATTAAAGGGATAGTTCACTCAAAAATGAAAATACTGCCATCATTTACTCACCCTTAAGATTTTCTAAACCTGTATAAATTTCTTTATTCTTCTGAACACAAAGACGTATTTTTGGAAGAATGATTGTAACCAAACAGTTTTGGGCATAGGAAAACAATGGTAGTCAGTGGAGCCCCAGAACGGTTTGGTTTCCCACATTCTTCAAAATATCTTTTGTTGTGTTCAACAGAACATAGAAATTTATTTGGAACTTATTAGAAATTTTACTGTGCATTAACTAACGTTAACAGATTTTAAATTTTAATAATGTATGATGTTGAAGTGTAAAATAACATTACTCACGATAAATAAATGCTGTGGATTTTTATTGTTAGTTTATGTTAACAAATAGAGGGAACAAATTTAAATACGGAAATCACTTTTTAACGAGATAACATTATATTTCATAAAACATAAAATGTAAACTTTATATCACATTTACTGTTTTATCAGTAATGTTCAAAACATACGTGAAAAACAAAAATATGCTCAGATGCATTTACCAATGGGTACGTTTTGGTTCTGGTCTCATGAGGAATGACAGGCAATGATGTTGCTGTGTAAACTTGAGAGTCCACAGTTCCCTCTTGACTGGATAGTTCAGATCTTTCGGTTCCTTCCTTTTTATCCTCCCGTTTTCTTTCTTTATTGTCATCTAACAATTCATTCTTCATTTGATTATCCATCGTGCTTTCCTGTTCTTCGGCATCGTGTGTTTCTGTTTCAGCCACATCAGATGGGGCTCGAGTAACGTTAGACACCTCGTTCGCCGTTGACATTTCTCGTTACCAGCCAGAGACTGATAGAGAACAAGTAGCCTAACCACACAACCGGATTTAAGATGTTGCAGATTCAGAAGACAACTTTTTGCCTGTTGAATGTTGTTTCTGTTTGCTTAATTGGCTAATATTCGTATTTTTTATTATAAATGTCTTTCGAATACGTCAAAGTAACTTACCTATCCAGTAGCCACTTGTTATCACACGCATCTGGTTGCTAAGAAACGGTCACGTGTCAGTGCAACAGCCAGTTCTGCAGATGTAGATAACGGTGAAAACTAAAATCAGGAGGACTGAATGGAGAGCGGGTAATAATCAATTTTAAATCCATTTCTGCGTGAAACGTTTTTTTGATAGTAGTTTTACAGTTTTTTAAGTAAACAAATTGTATAAATAAGCACCATAAAATGCATATCATTTTCAGCAAAAGCAAGAAACATGCAATGTACGGCATTATTTGAAATGTGTCAAATAAATATTAAAAATGTTCTATCAGCAACGCCTTTAAGGATTGGCATCAATGAAGTTAACTTTTCATAATTAATTAGACTGTTTGACGGCGAAGTAAAAGACAACCAAACCTACAATAAAAATATGTATCAATGAGAATGATGAGAATAACTAGTTAGTAAATAGTGAATTTGACAGTGTATATTACACAAGTCGTGTCAAAAAACAGACGCTCAGAGGTATTAGTCCACTTGCGTTAAATAGTGCGCTATATTTAAAAATCGCGTCATACATAACTCACATTTATCTAATTGCCAATATTAAGGGGTTAACGTATAACATGCAACATATATTTACATTAATAACTCATGTTAATTTCACCCCAAAAATATAGCGACCAAAGGTGCACCCACATTCCTGGGATGTGCATATATCCTTCCGCCAGTTTTTGTGGCTTTTCAGACTGTTTAGGTCTATCGGTCAGTGCTGAAGCCTAGCGTGAACTGTGCATATCAGAACATCGCATTTAAAATAGCAAAAACGATATTACCGGGTTGGTATTTTTGTAGACATCTAAAACATATGGATCGCCCGTGCTTTGTTTTTAAAACAGGCTAATTTGTCTCATTCGAGGAGGAAATAAATCAGCAAAGCTAGCAGAAGTAGCAGCATTAGTGGAGACTCGAATAACTGGAGGAGTTGCTTTACACGTTGGCTGTCACTAGATCATCTGTCAGCTAACACGTCAAGTACCATATTCCGCACTCGTCCGCGGTGTGTAACGTTTTTCAAACAGCTAGATAACTCTGCTCAAGTCGTCGTTTATGGGATCACCATGTCCATGAAGCCGCAGGCCGGTGGTAATCGCAAACCCGGCGGAAGCAACAGCGGAGCCGCTGCGGCCTCCGGCACCGGGGGAGCAGGAGGTGTCGGACGCCAGAACATGGGCAGGTGGGTGCACACCCTGGAACGTTTTTTTTAATGTACATATGTACAATGTGCCTACATGGGACGATTATGGGATGCGACATCCCTGCACTCGTGTCGTAGTTTAAAAATGCAGGTTGTGAAGTACGTTAGCAGTGAATGGGATTGAGCGTACAGTTAGTAGGCCGATATAGGCCAAGTTCACATGACGGGGATCCACACGTTAATGGCCGCAGAAAAGGGTTTGCGCCCATTGCAGCTGCGAATGAACATTATGTTCCAGAATATTAAAAAAAGATAGGCTGGTTGTCTGATGTGGTGAACAAATCTAGAATAAAAAGCTTGTCTTTGCCGGTATAATTTGGCAGTACTAGCATCGCCCAATGTATTTTCTGTCTTTTTGTCTGCTATATTTTAGTCTGTTAACATTTTAAGAACATCCGCAAAATGGTCTAAGAGCCATAGCGTGACCGTATTCGGAATAGTTCATTATCATTAGCGGTTTATTTTAGTGATGTTAGCCAATTCAGCTAACTAGCCAATATTTATTTGGTTATATTGTTACTAATCTGTCGCTTTAATATGCGTGACATCTCTGTATGTTGCTTGATGTCGTTAAGGGTTGACAATGATGGAAAACCATAACGTTAACTGATCACCACACGAATGCTAGCCTGTTTTATAAAGTTTCGATCACTACATGTATATCACATCTATTTTTACCTCTATTCATCTTTAAAACATTTAAGGGCTGTCATTTGATTGTTGAAATGAGGGTGGACTGAATTGACAATGGGAATTTTCCTCCCGTATGAGAAGTCACATGTTAGCTGCCTGTGTCACTTAAGAATGGTAGGCCGTCGTCCAGTTCCCTTTCGTTAGGTAACGTGAGGACATCAGGTGAGATCTGCATGTTTCCAGTTACAGATCAGCTGGGAAACAAACGTTTCATAGTTGAAACATTTTTTAGGCGCACGCATTTCTTATGAAAGCAGAGACAACGTGCGCTTACAAATACGAGTGATTTAGCATGGACAGTCAAACCACAATCTCTTTCAACCTTCACGTTTCCAGGACGTTGCCTGTATAAAGTCCGTCCTTGAAACATGATGTTTGTGTATTTAACTTTTGAGCATGCTGTGCTACTCCGTAATTAGGGATGCACCGATATGTAAATTTTGGCCGATACCATTATTTTTACAACATTGGGAGCAGATAACCGATATATGGCCGATATACCATATCTGCATATTAATATAAAATTCCCTAAGACTGAAACAAAAGGCAAAAAGTGGACAACTGCTTTTATTTGAAAACATTGACTGCAGAAAACAAGGTAACCATTAGTTATCTGTTTTCCCTCTGAAAATCATGCACCAAGCCTACTTTGCACTAGTTAATGATTCTTTAACCTTCAAACTTTTCTGGTGTATTTTTTATTTAATAAACAAATTATCGATGTTCTTCCAGAGCAACCCAGAACATGTTTCTTTATAGCAACATGTCTAACAGGTCTCAAAACAGAAAGCATTCAGACAGCAGTTTGATTTAAACAATATGCTTTTGTTCCGATAATTTACACATTTATAAATACTTTATCTACATACTGTACCTACATCAAAAATGTTTTGCTAATAACAGTAAGTGAATGATCACGACAGAAAGACACTGTACTGTATTTTAACTGTGAGCAGCGTGAGACTGAAGAAGTTTGTCCAGAGGAAATTATTTATGATTTATCGGCTATAATATAACGGCCTAAATTTTATTATCGGCTGATACCGATAACATTAAAAATGACCATTTATCGGCTGATACCGATATGGCCGATAATTTATCGTGCATCCCTATCTGTAATTAATTAAATTGTTACAGTTCACATTTTGCTGTAAAGGTCTCAATAACGTGAGGCAATGGGGTCTTGTGTGACACGTGTTGCACTGCATGGAGAAAAGTGTAGAATAATTCTTGTTAACACAGAAGAACAGTATTGTGACTTGTGGGAATCCTGAGTGGTGCAGTGAAACCTTACCCTCCCCGTAATGCAGCATTTGATTTTCTTGATGCTGAAATACAGCTATAATTCAGTTTTTATTCAAATTCCTGGTCTAGCCTACGATATAAGGAAATTGTTTGTACGGGTATGTGGAACCTCTGATTTATCTCTCATTCTTGTGGTTAATACTCTAAAACACATCAGGATCTCTGATCTTCCAAATCCAAACAAACTTACATATTTGAGGTTTAAAGGCCACTGTTCATGATTTTCAGTGAGTGTTTGAGTGTTTCAGAGGCACATGCAGTAACAAAAAAAATAGCTAGAATGTACATGCAAACTTTCAGCACTGAATTTACAGTTACAAACATAAATGTGAAAATTTACAAAACTAACACTTTTTCTGAGTCTCTGACCATAAGCTTACTATTTGATTTGTGCTTATCGCTTCATCTGGCAAAGCTTGTGTTTTTGACATAGGGTTGTAACGGTCCACCTGTTTGTGGTATAAGTAAGGAATAATTGACGACGGTCCGTTCAATTATCGAAAGTTAATGCACACCCGAGGTGTAACGGGGTGTGCATTAACTTTCGATAATTGAAAGGACCGGAGTCAATTATTCCGCTTATACCACGGTTACCACACCACAAGCCGTTGTTCCGATACCACAAGACGTTGTTACGATGTTTTATCTCAAGACATTTGTATGGCATTTGTCCCTGAATGCACTTGCTGGTAGGACTAATTTCTTGCGCATCTCTTCTGAAGGCGTTGCTTGAGCCTGCATGCAGTTTTCCGAGAGCGAGAGGTAGACAGACAGTGCACATGCACACGCGTGGCTGGGTATCGAGGGCGATACTTTTTAGGCACCTACCGAATTGCCTCGATACCATCGAGTATCACAAAACGTCTTGTCGTTCTATACCACATTTCGATACCAATAGCGCCCATACAAAATTTGCGGCAAGATAATTGCTGCCAAAATTAGCAACACTACAAATCTAATGAAACGGTGCCTGCAAGAAGACCGAGCCCGGCCGTCATCCTCTCTCTCTGCCACACCTGGAGGCTCCTGCTGCCACAGAGTGTCCTTCAACGCCCACCACACACTGAAGGCAGCGGCGGTATGAGTGGGATTCTGACAGGTGAGGTTAACTTTCAACAAACAAACACAAACATATTTTTGTATTGGTACATGCATTTGTACTAATTAAGTTAATGTTTCTGTGTGCGGCGATTTAGTCATGTGAACTGGTACCTGCGTAATTGTTTGAATGTATGGCTATAAACAGTTAGCGGGTTCGATGCTAAAACGCTAAAAATTGCGGAGCTTTGACTGGGGCTCTGACAGGTAATGTAATGTTTAGCAAACAAAAAAA
Source organism: Triplophysa rosa (assembly GCF_024868665.1). Lineage (NCBI taxonomy): Eukaryota > Metazoa > Chordata > Actinopteri > Cypriniformes > Nemacheilidae > Triplophysa > Triplophysa rosa. Next base: position 17,512,560 of record NC_079891.1, on the reverse strand, counting down.
CAAACACAATCGACTGACTCGTATTGGTCCGTGCATGTGTATAAGTTAAGTTATTGTTTCTGTGCGCGGTTAAAGTTAGTCCTATTTAATGGGACCTACGTAGCGTTATATTTTGTTTGGATGTATGGCTATAGATAGCTAGCAAAATGAGTGCCAAAAGCTTTAAAGGTATAGTTCACCCTAAAATGAAAATTCTTTCGTCATTTACTCACCCTTATGTAATTTCATACCTGTATAAATTACTTTGTTCTGATGAACACAGAGAAAGATAGTTGGAGGAATTTTAGTAATTTTCAGTCACAGGACATCATTGACTACCATAGGATGAACAATTAATTGGTAGTCAAAGGTGCCCCAGAACAGTTTGATTTCCTGAAATCTTCAAAATATCTAAATTTGTGTTCAACGGAACAAAAAAATGAATATGTTTGCCTACTATGGTAGTGGATGATGTCCCAGAACAGAAAATTGCTAACATTCTTCCAAATATGTTTCTCTGTGTTCATCGGAACAAAGAAATTAATATAGGTTTCAAACAACCTGAGGGTGAGTAAATGATGACAGAATTTTCATTTTGGGGGAACTATCCCTTTAAGGCTGACCGTAACTGATTAGGACAAATTGAAAACATCTTATTTTTCTATTTCATTTTCAAAACAAAATTAACTTGTTTGCATTTACCTCAACAGTGTTTTATATTTTTTCTTTATTTGTTCACAGAGGAGGCCAATGCTTCCTTAAAGATCTGTTTGCTGTGGAGGACAGAGATGACTGCCATTAGCACTACAGAGAAGATTCAGACACATAAAACACTACAGATGATCCCATCTATGCTGTCTTCATGAGTCCAGTAACCTGTGATGCTGTCTGATGTGCCAGCACCATCCACACCCTCAGAGCGTACATTTTCTACTGCTGGGGACATTATCAGTCAGGAGCACTCTTGCTTGTCTCCCCGAAAAGCATACTTGCTGAGTGATTTAAAGATTTTGCACAGCTGTGAGCCCCACACACTGACGACAAATGGTTAATTTCCAACTAAAAGCTGTTTAAACTTTATTAAAACCATTAACACTAATGTATTGCGTTGGTTACACTTTGTTCCTTTTTGCTTTTTAAACAAAAAGAAAAATTGGTATCGAAAAAGGTATCGTTTAGGAATCGGTATCGAAGTCAAGGTATCTGTATCGGAATCGAAATCGAAAATTTTGGAACGATACCCAGCCCTACCTGAGAGTGAAAAAAAAGTATCTATATTTGATTTGTTTTCGTCGTATTTAACACCTCTGTCGTATAAGAAAAAGTATTAAGAGAAAAAAGTGACACGGAGGTTTCTGCGCCAGCTGCGGTTCTCGCAGTGGCATAGAAAGCTTCGTGCTGTGTGTTTTAAGTCCCGTTTACCCATTCCACAGACGAATTTAAGATGTTGTTTTTGTTATTTTTGTGCTTCGTGTTTTATCTTTAACCCGCTGATTGTGTCATGTAGTTTGCCGTTACCTTTGATATATGCTTTAGTTTTTCGTCTGAACAGTCCTGTACAGTGCTCTCGCCATTGTTGTTCAAATGTTCATGCTGTCCATAAATATTAATAGTTATTTCTTCTCAGACAATGGAATTTGCCTGTCACTTTGTCTGTTGTTAGATACGTATTCACTGGTGGACAGTAGGCTGCATTTAAGTTAAACTTGGCGAAGTGATATGGAACTGTAATGCGGTCAGCAGACCTGGAACACCTTCATAGGTGTGCATTTACCGAAAGTTAATGCATACCCATAGAACGTTTGTCAGCCAATCAGATTGAAGCATTCAACAGCCCCGTGGTATAACGCGATAATAACACACACAGTTATCGTACCACGACATTTGCTTATCTGCAGTGGTAATAAATAAATAAACCTGATGAAGAATCTGCGCAATGAAGAATCGCGTGCAGATGCATGCGATGCATCATTATTTTTGTTGCATTGTGCAGCAAAAGTATTCTCGTTGCGTCATAGAATGAAGGTTGAACCACTGTAGTCACATGAACTATTTTGTTGATGTATTTACTTAAAGGGATAGTTCACTCAAAAATGAAAATTCTGTCATTTACTCACCATCAGGTTGTTTCAAACCTATATAAATTTCTTTGTTCTGTTAAACACAATGAAAGATATTTGTAAGAATGTTATCAATTTTCAGTTCTGTGACATCATCCACTACCATAGTAGAAAAAATATATTGTTTATCAGGGTTTTTCCTGGCTCAAAATGAGGATCTTGATCTTGTACACACACACACACACACACACACACACACACACACACGTAGGCCTACCGTACTTTTAAGTGGCTTAACCAAAGTGACTTTGAGTTTGACATATTAAAAGTTCAAATAAAATTAGATAAAAATGACAATTTTTTATATAAAACATTACTTTTATTCAACCAAACAGAAATGTTTTTTTTTTATCATTTTCAACTAACTTTTCAGCCCACAATAGCCAACTGAATTAACCAGTCTTTCTAAATGTGCAAAGCTCATTCACATCTTGCATTCTCTGTGGTTCACTTTAAATGATTCAATGATCTCTTATATTCGCTAGTGACTGAAAAGTTCAATAGTTTAAATGAATCGGTTCAAATGAGGCATTCGTGTGCGAGTCGTTCTGAACGCAATGTGCGTTCATACTTGCGAACTCGCTGTGTACAGTATACGCTGATTCAACGATCCAACTGCACAGCTAAAGACATTACAATGATGTACGTCATGTTAATTCAATAAATTTCAAGAAATTATACGTACTTGGATGCAAAACAAACAGCCGTGAAACACAGCTAGCTATTGTTCTGCAACTCTTTTTAACGCCTCAGTGTGCTGATAACGAAACGGCGCCTCCACTGTGGCGTGATGTCGCAACTGCAGTTACAAATGACAGTCTGTTGAATGCACGCAGCACGTCTTGTGAAGACTCGCAACATAATTTTGGCGAGAGCCTGAGGCGGCCACCTCCATTTTCTCTATGCAGGAAAAACCCTGTATATTTTTTGTTCTGTTGAACACAAAGTGAGATATTTTGAAGAATTTAGGAATACAAACAGTTTAGGGCGCCTTTGACTACCATTTAATTTTTCCTACTATGGCAGTCAATGATGTCACAGAATTGAAAATTGCTAAAAATTGCTAAAATTTCTTCCAAATATCTTTCTCCGTGTTCATCAGAACAAAGTAGTTTATACAGATATATTATATGAGGGTGAGCAAATGATGACAGAATTTTCATTTTTGGGTGAAATATCACTTTAAAGGTCCAGTGAAATTTAGCAGCATCTAGCAGTGAGTTTGCGAATTGTGACCAATGGCTCACTCCACCCCTCGCCCCTCCCTTTCAAAGCGCGGCTGACATAGCACTAAAATCCAGTCACGTTTTTGCTTCTACACCGAAGGAGGTTACGTATTTACTAGGGTTGGGCTGATAGACGATGACATCGTCCATCGCTGATGGCTGACAGCCATCATGATGTTGGGCTGGCATCGTGATTCCCCTGCATGACGCAATTTTTGTCATCAGGAGGGTCCGCAGTCGTCCGCACCAGCCATCCGCATATGCGTACAGCACAACAAATGTTGACAGCCGAGTCCACAGTATGACATTCTGCGCATGTGTCAAGCTCGTCCATTCGCGCTTTTCCTCGGTCAAGTGTGATTTGAAAGCTGCGCAACGCGTGTTCGCGCGAGACTTAGACGGACATAGAAAGTGAAAGCAATCAGTGAATAGTAGTAATGCGCTCATGCAGTTGACTAATCACACACACAGCCTACACTGGTGGGCTCAAGATCTACTCGTCTTTCCACATGAAATAACAACTGGAAGAAATTCCAAATTTGCAGGTACTTGCGCAAGTACTTGTAAAAAGGCTTACGCTGTCTTGAAAACTGGTCGCAAAATGCGATTTGGTGGCAGTCTGGAGCCCTGATATAATTGTTTAATGTTTTGGCAGATGGCCATATAGCAAACTGATATAACCCCCGCCTCGTCCCGCCCCCCGATGTCATTGTCCATCACGATGTTTCACTGTAGGCATCGTCCTATGCCAATCCAGTACCTCAGAGATGATGTATTTTTGTAGTCTAACCCGGGGAAGTAAGCTGGTTCCCTCGACCGAAAGCCTATGCATTTTTCCCATAGACTTTTGGAAGATCGCAAAAAATAAGCTGTGATTAACTAAGAGATTTGTGCACGTTGCATTATTTGTGAGCTTTATATGCACGATGACGTCTAACATCCCTGCCAAAGGAAGTAGTCGCTTTTAGCAACTTGTTAGCAACCGCCGTTTTTAAGACACAATAAGGCTTTAAAGAATCACAAGGGGGTTATAATTGGTGTGTTTTATGTCATAGAATAAAACAAGAAAATATTTAGAGGTTTTGTTTACCTTATTTCGGCCGATTTACCAAAAACCATTTAAAAAAAACATTTAGACTTTGGTGTGATGGAACCGGAAGTCCTAAAATGCTAACTCGCTTCTGGGTTTTGCACACAAAAATACGTCATCTCTGAGCCTCCCTATTTGGTATACATCGCCCAACCCTAGTATTTACGTGCTCTGTAGAGCAGTTTAGTCCTTTTAGGGCTATTGTAGAAACAGCATGGTGAATTCCATGTAAGGGGACCCGTGGGGTATGTAGATAGAAATAGCTCATTCTAAGCTGATAAAAACATAACGCTTCATTATGTAAGATCTTTGGACACCTCTGACGACATAGTTATATATGTTATATTTAGGGCTGTCAACGTTAACGCGTTAAGGCATGTGATCAATTTATTTCAGATTAACGCGTTAAAATATTTAACGCAATTAACGCTGCATCCGTTTATTTGGTCATCCTTTGTCTAGCGTTACATTATATAATCACGCTCTTATTCATGTAAAGGCCTGTAAACCATTTAAGCGCGATTCTAAGCTTCTAGCTGTGGGATGCGGCGCAACATGACAGCGGTCCAGTCTGGTGTATACAGTCGCGGGCTAAAGGCTACGTCAGTGAATCTCTGTCAGACAGCGCACCAGTATTAAGTTCTATTTCATGCTTGATAGGGATGCCCTGAAACGAAAATTCTTGGCCGAAGCCGAATATGATGTGAAACATTTGGCCGAAGGCCGAATAATACCGAACACTGAATATGGTTTTTTGCATTTCTTCTATTTATTAAGCCATTTTTTCCACTATTGCACAAACTGAATAGTCAAAATGTGCTTTTTATAATTTGTCTTGCTTTTCAATAAAATACAATACAACTTAATATAAAATTGAGCAAAACAAAGTAAATTTAAAGAAAAAATTGAGCCCTCTCCTTTCATGAATAGCCTTTATTAATTAGGCCTATAACTGACTGCTAAAAGAATGTAATGTAAGTTACTTTAAACTAAAACTGTTGGATTATTATAGGCTACATTGCAAAATGATTTTAAGAAAAAAAAAAAACATCCAATGCAAGCAATTCTGACTGATGCTGACTGACAACCATTTCAGTTCACGTCTCTCCTCCAAACTCCGCCCACAAAAGCTGACTGTTCTCTCAGAAGGTGCACTCGTGGTCAGGATGCACAGAACATACTTTGACAAGTTGTTTAGTACAGGTAACTGTGTGCACGCGACGACTGTATGATGTCAAAGGATATCGCGAGCGGCGGGGCTACTGTCAGACAGCCCGCTTCCGTCTGAAATAGTCACAGACCGGTAAAGACGCTTTCATTCTGAAATTTACTTGCGTGCGGCAAGTCCCGTGCTGTGTCTTTCTCTGACACTTTGTCTTTGCTCCACACACACACACACACACACACACACACACTGCCAAAATGTTTACAGTAGTAATAAAGCGCACGCATGTCTCTCTCTCGCTCTCTCTCTGCGCTGGTTGCTGCTTGATCGTATCACAAGTCATGAGCGTTTTTTGCTATTTTCGGCCGAACATTTTCGGTGGCCGAACATTCGGTGCATCCCTAATGCTTGAATGAACAAAAAAAGAGTTGTTCTACCACTGAAATAATTTTAGAGACCTTATTTGAAGGTCCAAAAACTGCATTCTACAAGTCTTAAGGGCTGGGTCCACCGAGGCGTTTTTATGCGGCTGAAAACGCCAGGCACTTGGCTGATAATGCTTCTGCACGCGCATGTGAGCTAAGCGTTCTACCCCAAGTTGAGCATTTTTCGGCCGCAGGCAAAAAACGCCTCAGTGGACACAGCCCCTTATGGTTGTGCTCTTTAGTGCTCTCCAACAAATGAAAGCCAACCCCAGATTTTTCTTTTACAAGAAATTTTTCATCTGTTTTTATAGCTGCTTTACATCTGGTTGCATTTGATAAAAATGCATACATGCCGAGGACAGTGTGTCTGTTGACACAAACACCACCACACACTTGACTTCTATTGGTTTACAAGTCTTGCCTTGAGATTGATAGGTTCATGGTTTTTTGTGTTTACATTTCTGCATATTCTACCTGATTATTATTATTATGAACCAGATTGTCTTCCCAAAATGCAACTAACTTTGATGAGTTCTTCAGGAACATCACAACCCAGTTGCATAAAGGAGATTATTATCGGTCACTTCTTTCTCATTACAGCTCTGGCTGTATGCCAGTATATGTGCTATCTATTGCTACTTGGGTAGCACATGAAATCTTGCTCCTGGGAGTGTTTAAATATAAGACATCATTGGGTGTTGTCGGTAATTGTGAGAAGAACAAATCTTTGCTTGTGATTTGTAATTTATCTGTTATCAAGCTAAACAATGATATGGTTTCCTCTCTTCCTTACAGAGGACGCAACAATGCCAAAGGACCCTCCACTGCAGTAAGTTACGCTTTCTCCAGTGCCCTGATTTGTAACAGACTTTCTTAACTGATTTACATTCAAATGTTCTTTTATGGATTTATACTTTTTTTTAAATGTATACTTTTATCAGCCAAACAATGATTTTGTCATGTGTTTTTAAGGTGGCCTTCAGTGGAGTTTATGCAAACATGAGGATGGTTCATGTTTTGACTTCAGTTGTGGTGAGTCAAAAGACTGAAGTTAAAACATTTTATTAAAAAAATGTATTAATTGTTCACATTGCCAATATTTATTCAACAAAAGTTGGGATGTAACAATATCAAAATCTCACTGTAGTATTTAGTATGAAGTCCACAGTAGCATCAAGTCCACAGTACAGTATTTATTGCAATATTTAAAATGACAAATTATGACTTTGAAACTTGCCATAAGAATGTTTTTATAGCTGTTGCTTAGAGGTATGAGTTATAGTATGAGATGGTTCAAATGACCTAAAAATCCCTTTTTATAAAATAAAATAATTGCACCAGATGGATCTTGCCAAAGATAACATCTATTACTTTTTCTATCATTCTCTATGTTAGGCCCGGGAGACCTATCGTTTCGTACAGTCATGTGACCACGATGATATTGAGACAATTTTGCTATTGCAATAACACGATATCGATAATGTTGTTACATCCCTAAACAAAAGTCTTACTAAAATGTTGATTTGTGCTTTTGACAGGGAACCAAATGTGAGCTTAAGGTCAAAAATGGTCTGATCTATGAAGGAGTTTTTAAAACATATGGCCCAGAGGTAAGGAGATGTGTCTATGGCTCTAATCTTGTGCATTCAAGTCATCACTGTGAGAGTCAAAGAAGTGATGCAGTTAAATTATATGGCCCTATAGATCAAACAGACGAAGTAAATAAGATATTTAAATAAGAAGAATTCCATTTTATTAGAACAAGATGAATTTGGTAAACAATGCAATGTGCTCTTCAAAAAGCTTTGATTTTACTATGTCATTAATTTGATGCACCATATTTTAATGCACATTTTTCACTCCTGTGTTGTTGTTTTTGGATCTGCAGTGTGATATTGTACTGGATGCTGCACACAGGAAGAGTGTAGAGCCTATTGTGGGCCCTCGTCGTGAGGATATTGTGGAAAGCATCATCTTTAAGTCTTCTGATGTAGTGGTGGTGCATTTTAAAGATGTGGACCTGAACTATGCCAAGAAAGGTAAGACCTGCATGGTTCTGCTGTGTAACAAGAGTTTCTTCCTGCCTCTACATTGCCTACTTTAGAGGTTTAAGCTGTGAAATCTCAATGCATGAGAGGGTGTTTCCTAATTGGAATAATGCAGTTTATCTATATACATAACTTATAGTACGTAGATTTAGGGTTGGGTACCGAACAGTACCCATGTATCTGACATGTAACTGGACCGAATCAAAATGTAGATTCGGTGCCTCATTTCGGTGCCACTTAAATGCTGACTGAGCTGTCGATTGAGACATTTGCCTTCATTCACGTGACCAAAAGTCGGAAACCTCAGATAATACAAATCCAACACATCTTATACAATGGTTAAACGGATCGCGAATGATCTGTGATCCGCAAGGATCGGAACGTGCATGACCCGTGGATTCATCATAGTGAAAGACAGTTTTAACACGCGCTCTCCCTCCCTCCATGTCGGCGAGTTCAGCATTCTTCCCTGGGCGCAGTCTTTAACTTCAACCTCCGCAGAAGGCAAGTTTTAAAGTGAAAGTAACGTTAATTGGAAACGCACATGCGTAGCGATCACAATGAAGCTGTTGCTCGCGTTTAAAATCAATGAACCGCGTGCAGCATACTGTCCGTTTTTAAAATAATGCACATATAATGTAGCCAAGAGGTCTCTGTAAATGGACTTAATCTGTTGATATATTCAATGCATTTTCTGGCCATATTTAATACAACTATGGCAAGCAGTTAGTTGTAGCTGGAGGGTAAACAAGGTAAACAGTAAACACTATAACATCTTTCTAGCAATGTTAGTGTCCATGCTCATTCCACATTCACTTTAATTGTGAATTTGTTGTGTATTTTTATTACTTAATAAATATTTTTAATTGAATGTTTTTGTTCTTTAATGTCATCCACTGGTGTTTTGTGGCTCTTTTTTAAAAGTATCGATGTGGCACCGGTATCGGAAAAAACCCAAATGATACCCAACCCTACGTAGATTAGAACATGACAGAGGCATTACAAAAGGCATTATTGAATGTGCTTGTGCAACTGCTGTTTTTTCTCTTTGAGCTCCCCACTTTTAATACTTGTATAAAACAGTCCCGAAAATGAACAGCCCTCTGGCTTAAATCTGCAGTTACTAAAAGTCACAGGGGTCCCTCATGATTGGTTGCTTGTTTTTCTTGAAGAACAAAAGGCCAAAACGTACTCTATGCAATAAAGCTGTCTTCTGAAATGTGTCAGGGTTCAAGTCATAACTCATTGCAGTTATATTTTGCATATTTTGTGTAAAGGATCTTTCTGGCCTAAGGCCTGTTATAGTTTAGTTACAACTCGAGCCGCTTGATGAAAGGAAATGTTTTTGCTGGGTGTTTGTAACGTTGGGCCAACTGGGTCTAATATCATGTGCAACTGTTTACACTTAAGAATAAAGAAATCATAGGCAATACATGCTGTGTCCTAGGACTTTTGTGTTGGATTACTGCTAAATTGTATGTAGATGAGTTTTAATTTGCTGTACATTAAACAAAATGTGTATATTGTCTTTACTAACACTTACAGTAGTTCAGCCTCAGAAATCTCTATTGCTGTAGGTGCTGAAATAACTGGCTTTGTTGAATCTGGTCAGTGACTGTCTCATACTGACCCGTTCTTTATTCTGTCTCTTTTCTCTTAAATGTCTCTAGTCTCATCTGATGCAGGTAATGCAATCATATCGTCTTTATAATCTCTGTTTGTTTTGGTGCAAAGTGTGGTGTTGCTTGGTAAAACTTTCAATATTTCAAATTGTTTTAGGTGAGAACATCAGTTTAAGCAGTCTTGTTTATCACTCACTCTAATTTCATAAAAAAATAATAAAGAAACTTTCTACTTGATTAACATTTTGTGCGCCACAGAATACATGGTGCACTGTGTTTCCAGAACACTGCAAAGATACAGATTTAGGCCCGGTTTCATAGACAAGGCTTAGCCTAAGCCAGGACTGTGTCTTAGGGTACGTTTATATTTGGCATTAACATGCAATCTCGGTGATCCGAACAAGCAGATCGGATCTTCAGACAATCAGGACACAGCTCGTTTACACTTGTCAACAAGTGGCTTCCACATCTGGATAACTGATCGGATCTCTATAGTTTCCGCGCCCATTATTTTAATAAGCCTGCAATTTAAAAGGGGAAGTAAACCGCGGTTAAAACGATTAACAATCTTATATGTGAAAGTATAAGCAGAGGACGTTTGTAAAATGACAAACAACAGCTTTTGTACTTGAGCTTTGGCGGGTTTCACTCGCGCACGCGCACACACACACAGACTCTAACTGTGTTTTTAATCACATCATTTGTTTATTCATGTCACGGACACATAAAATAATCACATAAGTAGGCCGAAGTTCCTATGATCAAAAGCGACCACTTGCAAAGTTCTCGTCTATTTGGGTTGGTTCGGATGAAAGTGACAGCTCGTCATTTCTTTGTTCTGTGCCCTAGATAGCGTGTTTACTAACATCAGCTATAAGCAACACTACAATCTTGTTTCGGTGTGCAAATGATATATACGGTGTATTCAGAGCTCCGTTTCAAGCTGTCTTCCGGGGAAGGTACTAGACACGGCAGCAGCCCTCGGGACAGCGGGAAAACAGAGAGTATATTATGCCGTATGCTATACAGTAAATACACACACACACACACACACACACACACACACACACACACACACACACACACACACAAAGTAGCCTATATGTTGGAAACAAGCTGGTATAGTGTTGCTATTCGTGTCTGTGACATGAAAATAAACAAATGATGCATTTAAAAACACCAGTGGCGCTGTGTGTGCGAGTAAAACCCGTTCGTGGCAGTCACAAATAGCCTATGTGATGATAAAGCTGAAGTGGTAAAGAAAACATCTCATGTGATTTGACATACATCCTCTGTAGGTTGTAAATAATGATACACTGTAATAAAGTATCCACGATCATATTGTGGGAAAATGAACGACTGTGCAAGAGTGCGTGAGCAAGAGTAAACTTTCCGCTGCATTTGTCAGCTGCTCCGCAGTCTGAGAGGTTTCGGACAGACAAGAGAATAATGATAGCAGGCGGGGTTTTCTGTGAAATTGTACCGTTAAATGTAGATAAACTGTCTGGATTGCGTTTACATTACACTGAGATCCGATCACAATGCGTCCTCGACTACCTCTTGATCAGGACACGCTGATCGGATGACATTCCGATCAGAAGCGCGTTTACTAGGGGTGAAACGGTTCAAATTACTCACGGTTCGGTCTGTGTCACGGTTTTAGAGTCACGGTTTCGGTTCGGTTCGATTTGTGCTATGTTCAGGGAAAAGGGACTACAGACAAATAAAAATAAGAACAAATAATCAAGCTACAAGTAACGGCACCAATAAAACAACAGAGCAAAGCAGAAAATTAAATAAGATACTGTATACAGTGAGGGAAATAAGTATTTGATCCCCTGCTGATTTTGTAAGTTTGCCTACTTACAAACAAATGAAGGGTCTATAATTTTTATGGTGGGTTTATTTTAACTGATAGACACAGAATATTAAAAAAAATCAGGGGGAAAAAAATGTTATATAAAGGTTATAAATTGATTTGCATTTCAGTCAGTGAAATAAGTATTTGATCCCCTACCAACTAGCAAGAATTCTGGCTCCACAGATTGGTTATGTGCCTATATGGACCACAGATTAGTCCTGTCACTTTAAGAAAGTACTCCTAAATCAGCTTGTTATGTATATAAAAGATGCCTGCCAACAGAATCTGTATCTTCCAGTTCAACCTCTCCAACACCATGGTCCAGACCAAATAGGTTTTAAAGGATGTCAGCGACAAGATTGGAGACCTGCACAAACCTTGAATAGGCTACAGACAGAAGCTTGGTGAGAAGGAGACAACTGTTGGTGTGATTATTTGGAAATAGAAGATATACAAAATAACTATCAAATGCCCTTGTTCTGGAGCTCCCTGCAATATTTCCCCAATGGGGTAAAGATGATCATGAGAAATGTTAAAGATCAGCCCAGAACTACACGGAAGAAGCCTGTTAATGATTTCAAGACAGTTGGGAACACAGTTAGCAAGCAAAACATTGGTAACACATTGGTAACACGCTATGCCACAGTAGACTGAAATCCTGAAGCACCCGCAAGGTCCTCCTGCCCAAGAAGGCCCGCCTGGCTCGTCTTAAGTTTGACAATGAACATAAAAATGATTCAGAAAAGGCTTTGGCGAAAGTGCTGGCACTGCTGTGAGACCAAAATGGACTCCTGTGTTTGGAGGGAGAGAAATGCTGACTATGAGCCCAAGAACATCATGTCTACAGAGAAGCACAGTGTTGGAAACATTCTGCTTTAGGGCTTTTTCTCTGCTACAGGTATACAGGATGACTTCACCGCATTGAGGGGCTGAGGGACGGGCCCATGTACCGTAAAATCTTGGACGAGAACCTCCTCCCCTTAACTAGGTCACTGAAGATGGGTCATGGATGAGCCTTTAACATGACAAAGACGCAAAACATATTGCCAAGACAACCAAATAGTGGCTTAAGGAGAAGCACATTAAATGTCCTAGCCAGTCTCTAGACCCTAGTCCTATAGAACCTCTGTGAAGGAGGCTAAAACTCCAATTTGCTGAGCGACAGCCAAGAAACCTTAAAGATTGACAGAGGAGTGGACTAAATGTATCCGGACACATGTGCAAACCTGGTGACCAACTATCAGAAATGTCTGACCTCTGTGCTTGCCAACAAGGGTTTCTCCACAAAGTACAAAGTTATGTTTTGCTTGGGGATCAAATACTTATTTCACTGACTGAAATGCAAATCAATTTATAACCTTTATATAACATTTTTTTCCCCTGATTTTTTTAATATTCTGTGTCTATCAGTTAAAATAAACCCACCATAAAAATTATAGACCCTTCATTTGTTTGTAAGTAGGCAAACTTACAAAATCAGCAGGGGATCAAATACTTATTTCCCTCACTGTATATACCTTTTACGGTAGAAATGGATTAAAGTAATCAAATAAAACATAACATTGCATATGTACAAATTAAATAAAGACGAATCATAATTGAAGTTACAGAAGCTATTGAGTCACAAGCAGTGAGTGATTTCCTTGACTTTTAACAGACAGCAGGAATATGCTGCTGTCGCTTTAAGAGGAATGAAACACATCCAGAACACTGATACTGTACACATGCATTGTTTTTCGTCCGTTTCGTCCGTTCACTTAGGACATAACCTATTATGTTTGTTAAGATACTTGACAAGATAGGCATGTTGACCTACTTCGTGTGTGAATTTGTCCGTTTAAGCGCTTCAAAGACAACTCAATATTTGCGCCATGTCTGAGACTTTCCTTATGCGCGCTTCGGATCTTCTCACAGCGCGCAAGTGAGTTTTCTTCTGCATCATCTTGCACTTAAATGTTTAAATTGGCAAGGCTTGAATGAGTTTAGTTTAAACAGCAACACGTGCTGTTCAGGTCTCACCTGCACTCGCGCGCTCACAACACCGGGTGATGAAAGCATAAATGACTGGTCATATTACAGCATACGTCAATTGAAATTTGTCTACGTTATTTTATTTGTTTTAGGTATTAAATGTGTATCCATCGACAAACATACATTAGCTGAACTTTGTCAGTCTGTTTTATGCATTATCATTTTTAACGAACCACATTATAAATGCGTCGTCAGATTTAAGATGAACCGCGGTCCAAGCGCGTTGGACCGTGTGCTGAACCGTTGGTGGAGAACCGTGCGGTTCAATTATTTACCGAGAACCGTTACACTCCTAGCGTTTACACTTGTCTTTTCAATGTGTATGTGGCCAACATCCAGATACAGATCGCATGTTAATGCCAAATATAAACGCACCCTTAGTTAATTTAGGCAATTTAAGTCATTTTCATTAAAATGCCTAAGAAAAAAACATTACTTGTGTGCATCTTGAAACAAAACAATAGCACTGACATATTTTAAGATTTCTCAGGGCAAGTAATTTTCAGTTAAGACAGCTTAAGGCTTAAGCCTTGTCTGTGAAACCGGGGCTTAGTGTTTTTATTTATGATTTGTGTTCTGATAAAAAAGAAGTGCTCAATCCACTCAAAGCTGGCTGCAAGTAGCTAATATAACATTTTAATTATCATTACATTACATGAACCTGATGATGTTATATTAGGTGGTGTTGCTTTATTCAACAAACATCACAGGTTTACGTAATGAATCTGTGGATTTTAGTCTGCAAAATCATGACTAAATGACAACCGGAGAATTTTGATCCTCCTGCTTAAAGGCATAATTCACCCCAAAATGAAATTCTGTTATCATTCACTCACCCTCTTTTCATTTCAAACCCGTATGACGTTCTTTCTTCTGCAGACCACAAAAGAAGATCATTTGAAGAATGTTGGTAACCGAAACATGGCGGTTCCCATTGACTTGCATTGGTTGTGTGTCTATACAACAGAGGTGATTGGGTACCGCCATTGTTCGGTTACCAACATTCTTCAAAATATCTTCTTTTGTATTCTGCAGAACAAAGTCAATGATGACAGAATTTTCATTTTTGGGTGAACTATCTCTTTCAGGGAAAAAGCAGCTCTTTTTTTCCTAACATAATTCTGCATTAAATACAAAATATATCTAAAGAAAACAAGCAATAATTTTGGGAAACCAATAAAAAAGGGCAATGAATAAAGCAAATCTAATGCTTCTATTTAAATACTTTATACTAGTTGGAAAAGTTCATTCATGTTTTCATTCAAATTTTAAAATAAGCATTTATTTTTTTAAATGCTTAGAAAACTAATTGAAATGCATGTATTTCTCACAATGTATTTTTTATTAATGTATTGATTTTTAATCTAATCCTTCTGTATGTACTGTCATGTTCTCTGTGACCTCTAACCTTGGGCTTATTCTGTTGAAGGCCATGTTCTCAGGAATCTTGCTCTCTGAATAAGGGGGAACGATGTGTTGATGCATTTAGATTTTTACCAGCAAATCTGAGTCAATCTGCAATCATTTTAAGTTTAGTTTTAAATTAATAATTAAACTTACTCTAATTCAAAAATACAGAAAGTCTAATGTACAACAATATATATACAGCAATATATAAACATCATGAAAAGATGTGCTTACACTGTGCAAATAAACATAAGAGAGACTGGAAACTACTTTTTCAGTGATTCAGGACCAAAAAAGCTGAATAAGCTTTATTTTACAACAGCAGCATAAACCTAACAACCAGCTGTCAACCTGCATCATTAGAGCAATATTTAAAAGTAATATTTTAGCCAGTGATGTGCACCGATTGACAATGACAAAGTTTTTATTTTATAAAATTTGAAAATAAAAGCCATGAAAGTGGCATTATTTTATCTGCTTATTTCTATGAACAGACATAATACCGTGTCTACACCGGATGTGGTGCGGCATGACACGATAAAAGACACTAGAACGCATTAGAACCTATTATAGTTTAACATTTTGTCCACACTGGATGCGAAAACCCATTAAGAACAAGCCGTGGTCGTGTCACGCCAGTCACGTCTGGTGTAGACAGTGTAAGTGTGGCTATTATGTGGAAGCTTATACAAAATCTTTTTTACCTATGTTTTTCGTCACACCACCACAGAATGGTTTAATAATTTTGACCTCTGTGTTGGTTTGAGTCACTGCATTTAATCAACTCCGACCGAGGAGGTGTCACAGACGGAAAAATAAAGTTCTCTGGTTATAAATATTATTGATTTTATTATAAGTTTTTCAGTAATGAAAAGGAAAGGTGAAATAAAGCTCATCTTTACAAATTTTGCTGAGTAGGACATCCTCATAGGTCAACATCTTGAAATAAAATTCTATCCAGTTCTGTCAAAGAAATACTTATCTTTTAACTAGAGGGGAATAATGGATTGATAAGAGCATTGAGACATAGGTTACGCACTCACCTTCTCTCGAAACATGGCTGGGAAACTTACGATCGACCCAAGAATGTGTTGGACCCAGCAAAATCAAACTCATCTCCTTGTTTTCTGAGAACATGGCCTTATTGTGTGTGCTGTATTGCAATAAACCAAGATTGCTGTTTTATGTTTGAAATCCTCACACTTGCCCTCCATTTGTGTCTGTTCAGAAATACCTCTTTTTCTTTGTCACCATATATCACACATGTGCATGACTGTTTTCTGTACCTTGGTGGTTGTTGGTTTTGCATTCTAATGTAGTAAGTAATATTAATTTTGTTATGTTTGTGTATGTTTGGTTTATGGTAAAGATAACTTCACAGACAGTGCAGTTAGTGCTCGTGTGAATGGGGAGCACAAAGAGAAGGATCTGCAGCCCTGGGATGGAGGAGAGCAGCACATCTCGGGCAGTCTGGAATCTCTTGATACAGACCTGGTAAGACGACAGTCGACATTGGGGAACATAATGTACGGATTGCAGTTATCATTTAATCATTCTATTTTTAAAATGATTAGTTAAAATGTCTTAATTGTTTAAACAATAAGCCACTCAATGTTCTCTCATGGATAAGGGTTGTATAAAACAATGCTGTTACAATGACTGAACATTTGAGATGTGGCCTGATCTGTCTGTGGGTGACTCAAAGTTCAATCTGGTTTGTCATATGCTGATTCTGAAGCTCTCATCAACACTGAGCCTGTCAAATAAATGCCTTTTATAATAAAACAGCAATACGATAGAAGGCAACAAATGTGACAGTTTAGTTCATTGGACTAACAGTTGTTTTACAGTTGGGACAGTAATATCAGATTTATGTGATGTTTTACGATGGCATGACCAATCAGATTTCCGAATTTTGTTTTATAAGAGATTTTGAAACCGTATCCCTCTCCTCAGTGTAACGGTTGGGATCCTGATGAAATGTTTAAATACAACGAGGAGACTTACGGTTTGAAGTCCACCTATGACAGCAGCTTGTCTTCATACACGTAAGTCCACCTACAGTATGATTTTAAATGGTTATTGTAATGTTTTGCTTGACCTTACATATCTTTTGCTCTGAAGGTGTATGCCTAAATGTCTGAAATCAGTGTTGTAGACAAAAGTATAATTCTACAAACATTGGTTTCCTTTTATTAATGACAAGGTTTTGAAATGGAAGGCTTTGAATAATGATGAAAAAGCAGTCCATAAGAGCTGAGCATAGATGAGAACTCAAAGAGTTGGGTGAGACCTCAAAAAGTCTGAGGAACATTTTTGCAAATTCTAGGCAGAGGATTCCCGCAAACTATACTGAAGATGTTAACATTTTTGGACTTTAGTCCTTTCGATGAGTTTACTATTACTCTAAATCGTGGAAAAATATTTTTGCTTTCTCTAACATCCCAGGGTGCCCTTGGAGCGAGACAACTCGGAGGAGTTCCTCAAGCGGGAGGCTCGTGCAGCACAGCTGGCAGACGAGATTGAGGCTAGCGCCAGCTACAAGGCCCGCGTGGCCCTGGAGAATGACGAGCGGTCAGAGGAAGAGAAATATACTGCTGTGGTGCGTGGAGAGAGAGAGCTTCACAGCCTCAACAGGTGAACCTTCAATTACACTACCACTGCTTTGTCTCCGTTTTGTATTTGGATCACATAATAGTGCTAGTTGCTAAATGAACCTATTTTTTTAATAGGGAGAATAAATACATTCCCCCTGTTCAGAGGAACAAAGAAGCAGGCATGTCATGGGGAGCTGGCCGTCACCCACACCCAGCTGGGCCACCTGCACCCAGATCTGGACCTCACGACTACAACACAGATCAGCGTGTAGTCAATGGAGGTACAAGATGATTTATCTGCTTGAATTAATTTTGGGTGATCTACAACGTTATGAACATTACCCACAACAGTCACATCCAGGTCAACAGACCCAATGGCATAGATTTGATAGATCTCAATTACACAATGCACATGGAAGATATGGGATACTTTCCGTTTCCCTTTATTTAATAACCTAGCCATGGCGGTATTGCTAAATATTTGAAAAATCTATTTCAGTTTGCTGTCTTCAAAGTTTTGGCATAATGTGGAACAAATGTGGTGAGAATCAGATAATATTTGAAATGGCCTAATGTGATCCTAAATGACTGACTTCATGTTTGCCGGAGGTAATGTAATGTGCGTACATTTTTAAGTTTGGTGACTATAGGTGGTTCATGCCTCTCTTGGAACCACTACATACCCACTTATACGCCCATGTCTTAAATTTTGTCCACGCCTAATGCCAAACAGCCTCCTTTTAGACCTCATATTGTGTCTATTAATCTTTCTAGAATTTTCATGACAAACCATTGTTTGATTTCCCAGGTAGCAAAGATATGTTGAGAAAAAACAATTTAACGTTCATTTAACATTGAGTCAACATTAAATCAATTATCTTTGAGTTAAGCATAATTTCTGTTCTTTAGTGTCTTAAATTTGCATCTCCCCAGTATACTTTCTCATAACTCTTATGCTTATCCATCACTTTTTATTTAACCACCTCAAGCTATCGTTTTTAAAGTTTCTTTAAAATTTTCATGTCCATTTTACCCTTTCTTTCTCCCTATCGTCTTCTCAGTTTCTTTCTCTTCTCTCTCTCTCTCTCTCTTCTCTCTCTCCTTCTCTTCTCTCTCTCTCTCTCTCTTCTCTCTCCTCTCTTCTTCTCTCTCTCTCTCTCTCTCTCTTCTCTTCTCTCTCTCTCTCTTCTCTCTCTCTCTTCTCTCTCTTTCCCTCGCAATACAATTTTTCTTTCCTCTCATTTCCACTGATTTAATTTCTATCAGGTGCTCACCCTTGGCCCACACGCTGCCCATCTCCCTCCTCTCGCACTCCGTCTCGTTACCAGTCAGGCCCCACCAACTCTCTCCCGCCCCGGGCGGCCACGCCCACCAGGCCTCCCTCCAGACCCCCATCCAGGCCCTCGAGGCCCCTGTCTCACCCCTCTGCTCATGGCTCCCTGGGGCAAATGTCCACCATCCCAAAACGCCTGTCCTCAGAAGGTACCAGAAACTCAAGACTGGGCAGCCATTGTGTTTTGGCACCACAGCTCAGGTTCACGTTTTTCAATCCAAATGCCTGATCCAAGGCTTCCACTAACAGCTGTGGGACTTTCTTTGTGTTTAATAAAATAACTCACCCCTCCTCTTGTTCCAGTTTCTATAGCCACCCGCCTTTCTATGCATGAGTGAAGTGTATTTAGGCCACGTTTTATTCTCACGTCTTTTGGTGTGCGTTTAAGTGCTGGGTGTGTATTTTGGCAATGGATTGCACAGATGCACTTTAACATTGGGGATGTCGGTTTCCAGTTAACTGACAGCCTCTTCAGTTAAAATATAATTTAGCTATAAATAATATTAACATTTAATTCAAAATTACTCAAAGGGCTTAGTCATGATTGTAATGGTATGTGTTAAAAACATATGAAGAAATATTCAGATATATCTCCTACATATTTAAAGAGTACATAACTAGGGATTTTTAAGGTCCTACTTTGGTTTATAGAGTGTCCAACAACAAGTTTATGTACATAGAAGGTGTAAAAACACTATTATTTCGTAATAATAGGTAGTTATTCTTACCATACTTTTTGACTGACTCTCAATTGATTCGTTCAGCGATTCATCTGTCTAATCCCCTCCTTTCCGCTAGCCTAGTCTGATGTGATTGGTCATATGGTCTAGTCTGCTGTGATTGGTCTACCGCAAATGAGGCTCACGAGCTACAGTGTTTGGGGGAGAAGAGTGAAGTTTTTGTGGGCGGTCCTAGCAAAACGTAGGCGGGAACTATATGTAGTGATGTAAATCCACAGCGGTTCGCGAATCGGACTAGGGGCGACTCGTCTGCGTGATTCAGATTCGACTCCCTTTTTTCCAAGCCAATAACGTTGTTATTCATTCACCTTCGGATTTACAACTTGGCAGACTGCTTACTTTCAAACACGGCAACATTACACACTGCATGAAATGTAATTTTCTTGATCTCATGTTATGTACTCTTTAAGTCTTATTTACTTTGGTAGGTGACCCCTTTTTATTTTACGGGATTTTGAATATCACGATTTACTAAAACAGCACTGGTTGCACTGGGTTTGGAGAATGCCACATTTAGACAAATGCCCCAAACTTGGCTTTATTTGATATTATGAAAATAAGAAATCTCATCTCTCTGTGAATGTAGGTCCTCCACGAATGTCTCCCAAGTCACAGCGGACCCCCAGACCTCATAGAGTGGCTTCATGTCGGGGCTGTGGGCCTCCTGCTGGGGATTTCATGTCTCAAGGTGCAGCGGAGGGTTCAGCTCCTCCACCTGCTCGCAGCAGCCCATCTGGAGGAACCTGGTCATCTGTTGTTAGTGGTGGTAAGTCTTGGGCTGTAAATCTCATGTCGTGAACACTGTCTAAGGAATAAAACTGCTGACTAATTTTACATCTTCCTTTCAGCGCACAGACCTCGTTCACCTCGACAGAGTAGCGTTGGCGGAGGTGCCCAGAACCCCTCTTGTGTGTCTTCCCCTCAGGCTGGCACAGTGCCAGTCGACTCTGTAACAGTTTCCACAACAGCGACATCACCCACAGCAGCAAACCCAGCCACCAACCTGGATGCATCTCCAATAGAACAGGGTGAGAAGTCCACATTGCACAATAAGTCACATGCAACAGTAAAGCTTGGAATTGTTTCTGCGCTTTAAAGGTTATGTATGAGTTAGATTCTGTTCAGCGATACTTTTAAGTTCAGACTTTTTTGTACAAGATCTTAAAACAGTTCTTTTTTTATAATAGCCAAAGAGTCAAGAATACTAGAGGCAAGGCAGAATTCTCCCAACGCCAACAAGGAGAATGTGAAGCCTCTTGAAAGTTCTCGATCCATCAGCAAAGGTGTGTATCTGCAGTGACTGTCATGCAATCTATTGTCTTTGGACAGCAGTTTTTAGTGTACATTTTTAGCTTTTGCTCAAGCTGTTTTGTTTGTGTATTGCTGCACACAGTTTTTCCGAGTTAACAAAAGAAAGCATGTAGAAGCAAAAACTGCAACCTGTCAGAATGAATTAAGGATGTGGCTTTTCAAGAATTTATATTTTACCACAAAATTGCTGACACTGTGAAGTAGAAAAACACAGACTTAAGACTACTCTGGAATTTCTATTATAAATCATATTCAATTTAAATGGTTAGAGCATGGCGCTAGCAACGTCAAGGTCATGGGTTCGATCCCAGGGATTGCATATACTCTGATACAAATGTTTAGAATAATGCAATGTAAATCGCTTTGGATAAAAGCCTCTGCCAAATGCGGAAATGTAAATGTATTTTATTTGACTTTTAGGACCTCCCAGCATGGCGTCAGACCACCGGAAACAACTAGATAATTTAAAGCAATTTAGTGATAATTTCAGGGTAAGTTTATTTTTCTCCCATTATTTGCGTTCTTAAACATTAATAAGTAATCTTCATTTCAATTGTGCCATACTTTTTAGTTGCAGTCCAGCTCAAATCCAGATCCAGTGTTTGAGCCCATGGTGAACAAGTCTCCACGGGACCTAGGGGAAAAGCCAAAGGATCAACAAGTTGACAAGAACGCAGGAGATTCAACAGGACCCAAAGTCTCCACAGAGTCCTCCAATTGTGAAGAGGGCTCCACTGCCGTTCATCTGAGCATCGGACCAACAGGAAGTAAAACTGGAACCGCTTCGCTGTCTCCCTCCACTGCCGTAGCGGAGCAGAAACGAGGGCCTGATGTGACATCTCAGGGCGTCCAGACCAGCTCACCTCTTGCCAATACTGCTGCAAAAGATAAAGACGATAAGGAGGAAAAGAATGACCCTGTAGCAGAGTGAGTCAGAATGTGATTCGGTTATCAAATATATTGTCAAATTAGTTAAACATTTATAGCATTTTTGAATGTGTATTATTTAAAAAAAGTGTATAAATGACAAGTTTGAAGGAAATATACATTTGAAGTTTAAATTAAATTTATTGTTGTTTTATTGACCTACAGAAAGTTTATGTATGATCTTGTATAATGTTTTCAGGAGTGTTAGAAAATCTACTCTCAATCCCAATGCCAAGGAGTTTAACCCAAGAGTGTTTTGTTCCCCTGTAAGTATA
Organism: Triplophysa rosa; assembly: GCF_024868665.1. NCBI lineage: Eukaryota > Metazoa > Chordata > Actinopteri > Cypriniformes > Nemacheilidae > Triplophysa > Triplophysa rosa. Next base: position 17,490,403 of record NC_079891.1, on the reverse strand, counting down.
TCAGTAGCTTATTTTATTATTTCAATTGTGTTGGAAACACTGTCTTATCTGGGATGGTATGAGACAAAAATACACTGTACCTTTAAAGTTCTTGGGTCATCTTTGTCATTTTAAATGTCAACTTTCAGTTGTCCTTTTACTACATTTAAAATTGTATCTTGAAATTTGCATGATTAAAGTCCTGGAAAAGTGCAAAGAAATGTAAATTGTTATACTTTGTCTTCCTTTTTGTTTTCGTCAGCCCAAACCAGCAACAACTCCCACCCTGACTCGGCCCCAGGGTCAGCCTAGCCCTTCCATTGTAGTACAACAGCCCCCTACCGTCTATGGCCAGGCAATGTTCCAGATGTATCCTCTGACTCCCGTCAGTCCTGGCGTACAGGTGAGCACCTCACATGACTCACTCTGAGTTTGTTTCTTCTCTTGTTTGTTCACTGCATGAAAGTCCACATCTGCCCTCAAAATATATAGATATACATACTTTATATATTTCTCATATGTGCCAAAATCCATGTTCTTGTTCATCCTACATACAGTAAGTCCATATGTCCTATTCTTCCATTTGTCAGCTGGATTTGTATAACTGCATGTAAACATGTAAGGGGCAGTCGTGGCCTAATGGTTAGAGACTCGTACCTGTAACCCTAAGTTGCCGGTTCGAGCCTCAGTACCAGCAGGGATTGTAGGTGGGGGGTGTGAATGATCATCACTCTCCTCCACCTTCAATACCACGGCTGAGGTGAGACCCTTGAGCAAGGCACCGTTCCCCCAAACATTGCCGTAGCAATGGCTGCTCACTGCTCTGGGTGTGTGTTCACGGTGTGTGTGTTACTCACTTCTGTGTGTGTGCACTTAAAAAGGTTAAATGCAGAGCACAAATTCCGAGTATGGAACACCATACTTGGCCTCACATCACATCACATCACTAAACCCAACACATGATTGTGCTGTTAGATCTGCAATTTCATTTCAGTTTGATTTGAGTCAGCAAAGGCTTGTTCATGCCAAGTCTGATACAAATAAGTGATGTTCACAGGATATTATTGACGTCTGTCAGATAAGACTCAAATTCCCCATGCTAACTTCAATGAAATGCAATCCTGTCATGAACATGCTGTATTGCAAATGACAACCCATTTCTAAAAATGTATTATTGTAAATTCTGTTTAAATACAGGGGTTTTGGGATGCATTGTTTTATTTTACATTCTTGTGCAGAAAAGTCCAACTTGGCATGAACAGGCTTTACGGATCAGAATATAATGTGAAACATTGGATTGGTAGCATGTCAACCTCCTGAAGGAGATCATGGTTCATCAGCCCAGCCCCAAGTCACACCACAGTGATATTTGATGTATTCACTAACTTTCTTTTGATGTTCAGATCAAAAGTAAAGCTTGAATGTTTCATTTTGGTATAGCTAAATGCATATACTCTAGTGTAGAGTGGAAAGATTTCAGTAAATAGAAAACCCCTTTTTTATACATTCTTGGTCACTCGCGTATTTCGACGGAAATCTTTAATTTAAAATTTATACAGCAAATGAAAATCACACTAAAGACTCGTTCTTTTTGTTTCTTTTCCCTCTTTCCTCTCTCTCCATTAGAAAAGCATTATCTGGAAGGTTTGTGCAATTCTAAGCTTCTTTTCTACTGAAAACATGTATGAAATTTTGCATATATATCTGACCACCAAATGTTGGTCTGCCACATTTATTTATCCTTTATCTGAAAATGTTTTATTTGATTTCCTCTTCATTTTTTCCACATCATTGATGCTTTATATGATTGAACTATTGTGTGCACATTTGTCCAAGTCAGAAAAAAATAATATTTATGTCTTTATTCAGAAGGTTTGAAGAGTATATATTGTTATTTACCAACTCTTCAATAGTTCAGAACAGATTCTTGCTGGGTTACAGTTTTGCAATATGTGTAAACAGTTTCATCTTAACAACATAAACAAATGTTACTGCGCATGCACACTTTTGTGATCCCCAACGTAACTTCCGGTACACATTCACAAACAATAGAGTGCCTGTAGATTATTTCTGATAACAATCAAAAGAAACCGAGAAGAACCATTACTTGGCTAAACTTGTCTCTCCAATATTTCGAATTTAGACTCCGATACCAAGCTCAACCGCTAGATGTTAATGTATCATAAGGTTTCTTTAAATGTGAGCAAACTACAGGACCCATTCAACAAATTGTTTATTTAATAAAATTAACCTACAGCAAAATTCAACAAATCGTTTATTTAATACAATTATTATACAGTGAAATAATATTACAAATTAATATTAACATACAGTAAATGAAAAAATATTACACACTACCCATACACAAACCAGAAGTTAACTGGGGGTCAGGCGCACGCGTCCAATGAAATGGTCTATAAAACCTAAATTTCAGAGAAATGGTTTATAAAACCTAAATTTCATATGGGCTGCATTTGAACAAACGAAACTAAATTACAATGCCTGCAACACATAATAGTACTACAGTGCATTTAACATCACAGGCGTTTGTCAAGAATGTCAAAACATAGATTAAGTTCTATATTTCAACTTGTGTTCCTTTTCCTTTAGCCTCCAGCCATGTACTCTGTTCCAGTTCCTCATATGACTATGAGCCAGACCAAGCCCTACAGACCAGGTAAAGGTGAGAATGCTTCTGTCTAAGAGGTGCTAAGTGCTAAATATTATTTAGAGCTGTTCAGTCATGAAATTCATTTTAGGCCGTCCCGGGAAGCTAATTCACCATGGGTTCCCTCTGGAGGTTCTAATGGGTTTTTAGAACAGTTTTTGATTGGTGGGTGAAATAAGGTCTGTGATTAACATTCCTTGAAGACACTTTCCTGTTTTGTTCTTTAACACTGAACTGGAATCTCTTGATGTTGGAATCTATAGCTAAATGTTAATTCTGTTTTGAGACTACAGACTGAACGGCTCTATTTCCGCTCTTTATTGCGATTTATTGTTCATCTTGTGTGTATTGTGTTTGGGCATCTCTGTATTTTGATTTATTGTTCATCTTGTGTGTATTGTGTTTTGGTCCATAGCTATCAGGAGGCATTGCTGGCAAATAAGATCTGTGCAAACTGTCTTTTTAGATGCTTGATTTTTTAGGTCTTAATAAAGTACATGTTTCCCATTGCATTTTCTTGTTTTGCTGTGTCAACTTGCAGTACCAAACATGCCACAGCAAAGACCAGACCAGCATCACCCACCTGGCACGTCTACAATGATGCATCCGGCTACAGCTGCCGGGCCACCCATCGTGGCACCGAACCCTACCTACTCCACCCAGTACTTCACTTGTAGCCCCCAGCAGTTTGCCAGCCAACCTCTGGTACAACAGATGTCCCACTACCAGTCCCAGGTACTGTAATATGAGAAACCGTTTGTGCTGTTCAAACTTGGAATTACTAAAACAGAAACAAAATATAAACACGACTAATAGTTATGCACTTATTAAATGTTTCTCTTTTCATGTGAATAGTGCTTTAAAATCGATTAATCACGATTTATTGTGATTAGTCATAATTAGTTGCGATTAATCGTTTTGACTGCATTGTTTATCGTTGTCAATTAATTTGTAAATCAATTGTGCTGTTATAAGTGGCACTGTGCTTTTAATTACTGAATCAGCATGAGAACAACTTTAAAGATAATATTTGGTGAGTGAACTAAAACTTTAAGAAAACTTTTAGGGTCATGTTGACTTCCCATGTTTCAGGCCCATCACATGTTCAGTCCTATGATCCAGGGCAGTGCGAGGATGATCACCTCACCTGCCCACGCTCAGCCCAGCCTGGTGTCCTCTTCCACCACTCAGTATGGTGAGCAGACGCATACTATGTATGGTAAGAGCTAACATTAGGTCTTGCCAGCTTACATCCTCAATTTGCTGTTATACTGTACAGTGCTAAAAAGATGTGACAGGCTATGGACTCATTTCATTTCCCTTCTCTCTCCATTAGATCAGATGAACTCACTGTCTCTGTGTTGTTCGAATAATCATTTTATTGATTATATTCTATAAAAGTATTCAAGTCAGTTGTAAAATAAAAAACCTGACATTCCTTATAGGTTGCATTGATTCTAGCTCACTTTTTGTCTACCTTTTAGTTTTAACCCTTGCTTTCATGCTGTGTTGCATTAGTAAATCCACAGTTTTACCACATGCTAACTGCTGGCACTCTCTGTGTTTCAGTGTCTCCAGCTCCCATTCAGCAATTTTCCCACCCAAGCTCCACCCTGCACCCCCACCCGCAGCACCCTCAACCCTCTGCCACCCCGACAGGACAACCCCAGCAGGGTACCCAGCATGGAGGCAGCCACCCGGCCCCCAGTCCCTTCCAGCATCCCCAGCACCAGGCGGCGGGCACCCCAGCCCAGGCCATGCACTTGGGCAACCCCCAACAGCAGCAGATGTACTCTACCCTTGCTCATACCCCACCTTCTATGACCCCAGGCCCTAACCCTCAGTCCCCTCAAGCCAGTTTCCCCTCCGCCCAGCAGGCCGTATACATTCACCCCCAGCAGATGCAGCATGGGTACAACCATAACCATATGGCTCATGTACAGCAGGTGAGTGGTGGCAATAAAGAAAATCAAATAAAGCTGATGTAAACACTATGAGTGTTCCATTGAGTATTTATTACTGCATGTTATTCCTTACTCTGTATTTCATTCACTGTTTATCCTCAAAAGGCTCACATGCAGTCAGGGATGGTGCCTCAACATCATGGCACTCCTTCCCACCCACACATGATGTTGATGGCCACACAGGCCCCTGGTGGCCCCCAGCCTGGACTTCCCCAAGGCACTCTAAACCCCATCTCAGTGTCTTCGACCACACCATACCCCCCCTACGCTCTAACCCCTGGTAATGATCTATTTAAGATAAACTAAACACACTGGTGACGTCAGGGTATAAAGTACCACTTAAAGTTCTTACTTTTTATAGTGAATGTTTGCAAGCACTGTTACATTTCCTATTAAGGTTCATACTAAAACAATTTTTGTGTTTCTACTTGTTCAGTACAAGGTCACCATCAACAGCAGCTGTAAAGGACGAAGAACAGCAGTCGAGTGGCACCTGATCCATCTGGCCTCACCCACCACCTACTGGCCAACCAATCTTTACCTTTCTTTAAAAAGCCCCTAAATGGCCACAAGAACTTGAGTCATGCTGCTCTACTGCAACCCACCAACAGTGATTTAAAAAAAAAAGCTAACAGGCGAAGATGTAGTGAACTGTGGCTTTTAAAAAGAGAAAAGAAAAGAGTTTTAACGAGGAATTTTCACATGTTTCAGTGACACTAGAACTCTTGCAGCGGATCCTAACAATAACGATAATCCCAGATGTTTGAGAAAACTGTGCATAAATAACTGGAACATTTCATCTGCACCTTCTAAGTTAATGATAATTCTTCCATTCATTGACAGTATTAACATTACTGTTAAATGCTGCTGCTATAGCTGTGCTCAAGACCTTGGGGTAAATCGACAATAAAAAGAAATGGTTCAAACCAAACTAAACAAATGAAAAACTTCCAATAATGATGTTTGGCAAAAACATGCAGATTAATTATTTATTAATTTAATCTGATGGCAAAACCCCATTAGACTTGACCGTTGTAAAACTGTCCAGTTAAAATAACTTTTACTTTGTAGATAATATAAACCAATTAAAAAAAATAAAAACATTAAAAAAAGTTTTAAAAACTTTATATGGGTTTGACTGTTTTTGCGCTGTGTCAGTTATTCGAGAGTGGGTTTGGTCCCAAGACTGGTCTTGAGACTGTTTTTGAGGGTCTAAGTTTGTTTAGTATTGATTGCATTTGTGGTCTCATCTTGGTCTCGAACTAGGGTTTATAAGATCGGTCATGACCACAACTGCAGGTATATGACTACTTTTGCCAGTGCATTGTCTGATGTTAACATCATTAATGTGGCTGGGTGTAAATAATCCTGCTTTAGGAAATTATTTGTTAATATTATAAATGCCCACAAAACTCAAGAAATAATGACAGTACTTGTATGAGATCTTGAGGATGAGTTTTTATAATTATAACATCTGACATAAGCAAAGCAATGGAGCAGTTTGAGAATGATTTATACATTATTGATATTGATTTTATTTAAATGTGTAATAATCAAGAAGTTCATATGAAATGACGTATTAAACTCATTGCCATTAGAAAAGTTTATATTTGTTTAAAGAAACAAAAAAATACTACACAACACATCTGAAAAAACTATTTTATGATGACATTTTAGGGAGAAATGTGGGTGTTTATGATGAATTTAAGGAGTGATAATCTGTTCTTTGTCTTGACTAAAACACTTTTTACAAGATTCACAAAAACTACACAAAATCTAGGTCAATACTTTGTTTTTTTCTTTTCGGTATAGTTTTCTCTAGTTATGCTGCCTTCACGTGCTCTCGAAATTCGATCATTCCCACTTCAACCCGGAAGTAACGTATGGATAGTAACATTAAAACAATGTTACTAATTATTTAGTTGCATTAAAACTACAAGTATCTGCTAACATTAAAAAAAGCACCGTGAAGTGACTCGAAGCGTCAGGTTGCAGTTCCGCTCCAGGACGCCTGGAGTCACACTGACCCCCGTCAACTTCAGTGACATCAGAGCCAGAAAGAGTCCTGTGTTCTTCCTTCTCGAACATGTGGAATGGCTGCTTGACGCATTCCCGTTTATAAAACAAGTATCAAAAACTAGGAATAAAGCGTTTTGTCATTATGGGTAAATTAAACGTCGTTGTTCTGAGATATCTTTCAAGAGATGATTTTAGGGTCCTTACAGCGGTAAGTATACATATTTAAAGAGACCATTTAACGTTAACTGTTTACATTGAGCTGAATCCAGTAAGCCATCAATCTGTATTTGTAATAACCATTTAAACTGAAGACCGCGACTTAATGTACTAAAATAGTATATAATATAATTTTCCATTATGCTAGATACATTTTAATATGGTTACTATTTATATATGGATTGCTTTTTGTAAATTCTCTTAGAGAATAGGTTACTACTATAATAGGTTATAATAGGTTATGTTGTCAACTGAGCGATCACGTTTATGTTTAACATAACGGGAACATTTGCTCCTGTAGTTGTGTTGTATGTCATACTTTGAAAAATATCAGTCAACCCGAAAAGTCCAGTAACTAACTTTGTCATCTTTTTCAACTATTCTCTTTTCTTGGGAAAACAGGTGGAGATGGGCATGAAGAATCACGAAATCGTCCCAGCAAGTCTCATCTCATCCATTGCCAGTCTCAAACATGGTGGATGCAACAAAATTTTAAGGGAGCTGGTCAAACATAAATTGCTGGCCTATGAACGCAGTAAAAGTAAGCGTTCCACATGAATTGTCATGTATTCATACTGTCCATGACCTTGTCTGAGTTAATTCAGCTTTCTTTGTTTTGACTTTTTTTGCTGTAGCTGTACAGGGATATCGGCTGAATTACGGTGGTTATGATTATCTGGCACTGAAGACTCTTTCAGCTAGAGATGTTATTCTGTCTGTTGGAAACCAAATGGGAGTTGGTAAAGAGTCAGGTCAGAACAATAATCTACTATTGCCAGTCTTCTAAATTTAAGATTATTATGATCAGGATCTCATAATTGATATGTCATTTTTATATGTATATAAATAGATATTTACATTGTTGCAAATGCTGAGGGAGAGCAGTTTGCCCTGAAACTTCACAGACTGGGTCGGACATCCTTCAGAAATCTAAAGAACAAGAGAGACTACCACAAGCACAGAAACAAAATGTCATGGCTGTATCTGTCCCGGCTCTCTGCAATGAAAGAGTTTGCATACATGAAGGTAATATCTAAATATTCTAAAATTCGATCTGTTCAATCTCTTACTTCTGCAGTTATAGCTGTTATGTGCAATAATTTGTTGCTTCTATTGTAACATGTTATGATATACGAAAGTTTATACGTTTATTTTTAACAGGCGTTATATGATCGAGGATTTCCTGTTCCAAAACCAGTAGACTACAACAGACATGCAGTGGTTATGGAGCTCATTAATGGATACCCTCTGTAAGTTTAATGCGACTTTACTTAAGATAAACAAAACAACTTTTTTCATACATCAAAAACTCTAGCCTAGTGGATTGCGCTCCGACTGATATATATATATATATATATATATATATAGGCCAATGGCGCTTTGAACAACCCAAGTTTGAGTCCTGGGTCATGGTCATTTCCCGACCCCCCTCACTCAAAAAGTTTCCTGTCATTCTCTCTACTGTCCTTGCCAATAAAGCCATACAAAAGCCAAAAGAAAAACTTTTCGGTAATGTGCTTTGTTAGTTTGTACTGTATAGAACTGTAAAATATAAAGATGTTAAATCTGTTTTTATAGATGCCAAGTTCGACAGATTCAAGACCCAGCGACACTCTACAGTGAAATCATGGATCTAATAGTCAAACTTGCTAATCACGGCCTGATCCATGGAGATTTCAATGAATTTAATCTTATGCTCGATGACAACGACCATGTCACAATGATTGACTTCCCTCAGATGGTCTCCACCTCCCATCTAAATGCAGAATGGTAACTAAACTAAAATATTCATTATTACTTTAAGGCACTGCCTGGGATATTGAGAATTTGATTTGTTTTGCAAAGGTACTATGATCGGGATGTCAAGTGTGTTCGAGATTTTTTCATCAAAAGGTTCAACTACGAAAGTGAACTATATCCAACATTTAAAGACATCAGGTAATAATTTGATAGCAATCTCTTTCGGAGGGCTTTAAGTACTGTTTCTTCATTATCAGTTAATACCTGCAGGCTTTTAGAGATCAAACTAAGTTGTCATATATTTCTCTATGCAGAAGAGCATGCTCTCTTGATGTGGAAATCTCAGCTAGTGGCTACACCAAGGAGCTGCAGCAGGATGACTCTTTGCTCCATCCTGAAGGTCCAGAGGGTGAGGAACTCTGTGGAGATGAAGACAGTGAACACCCAGAGTCTGATGATGAAACATGTCAGCTGGCTTCAGAGGAGGCTATCAGCATGGAGGAATATAAGACTGCCATGCTGGAGCTGGAAGGTCTGAAAATTAGTAAGGAGATCCCATCAGAGGAGAGCGATGTGGAGGAGCACGAGGGAGCTGAATGTGAAAGCAAAATCCCCTCAGAGGACATTCAGAAAGAAACTGTGTGTGACATTAAGGACTTGGGGCGGGAAGAACAGGGTGAGGGAGGGGATGAGTGTCCGGATTTGGTTGACATGTCTGCAAGCAACAAAGAATTCAGACCTTTCAGGTAAAAGAACATTACATAGAAATTGATGGGTTGATGTTGTGAGATCAAAAAACAAGGAAAAGAGCTCAAGTTGAAGAAAGTGTTCCAGTTGAGAACAAAACGTTGTGGGTTAGATTCCCAGAGAACACACATACTGATCACATGTAAAGCTTGAATGCACTGTAAGGCGCTTTTGGATAAACTGAATCAACTAAGATTAAAGTTATTGTGGTGTTATGTTCAACAGAGACCAAGTTAGGACGAGAACAACAAGTGAAACGACCATTGGAAGTGTCTGCAGTTGTTCAACCATTCCACCTGTGAGTAGAATCCTTTTAAATGTATTATTATGTTTACTTGAGTCAGTGTGATGCAGTCAACTCAACATTCAATTTTCTTTACTTGCATCACGAAGTCAGATGTTATGAACTAAAACGTTTCTGTAACTTCCGTACTCTGAAACTTGTCATTTGGCTATTTCTAATGCAGGAGATCATCAGGCAGAAAGTAAAGAGACAGCTTACCAAACAGCAGAAGGCCGCTCAGAGACGACGTCTTCAGAAGGGCGAGGCCAATCTGGTGACAAAAGAGAGGAGAGAAAATCACATGAACATCAAGAGCAGTCTGGAGGCAGATCAGTTTTGGGGATGAGGATGGCACAGAAATGTCACCCCAGGACTTTTGACATTTATTTTGCATTTGTTGTGTGAAAATTGTGTATGAAAATAAAACGACTGCAAAAAAGTCTGCCAGCAAAGGTGTCTTTTGTCTGACTGATTTTGTGACTTACAATAGGCATCTATGAGTAAATTCTCTGATTATATCATAGTGTACAGGTTTGACTTGCTTTGATCATTTTAAGTCAATTAAATAACATAACAATAATGTTAACATGTTATTTTACACACATTTGTATTCGTTATCTTTCATATCTTTTCGGGTAAAACATTTTTGCAAGCGTGTCAATTATACACACCCAGTACTTTTTACATGGAAAAATTGTTTCTACTTATCATTGCTACTACAGCTGTTAATACAAATATAGACATATATTAGATGTTCAAAAAGAGAGTCTTTTAGAAACAGTTATTTTGTTGTTAGCAATGAGATTGTAACGCTATTCTTGTAGCGGATCTTGTATCGCGCTTTGTCCCTTCTCGCTGGCCGTTGTAGGGTGGAGAGTCACGTGACCTGTATTGCGATAACGTCCAGGACAAAACAAAACATCAAGAATTGACAGCTCCACTAAAGCTTTATTACTGACTGACAGCCGCTGTATATAAGAGTAATATCACAAAATATCATTAAGGTGGGTAATGCTGACGTTCCTTTAACATCTGAAATGATTTTTGTTTTGGAAAACATATTATATACTACTTTAAAACATTAGTCGTGTTATCCATTTACCCATTAATTTACCCATTAAATTAACATTACTTGTTTTACTGTAGCCTTCGCTCAGTATGCTGATCCACTGTTAAAAACGGATTTTTTGAGTCAGGTCAGATGTTTACCGTTGTTCTGCTCATGTGTTTTCAATGTCAGTTCATACTTAGATTTAGATTCGGATATTAAAGGAATTGTTGATGTTTTATTCGATAATGATTGTAGTTGAATTGTTTAACCTAATACTAGTTTCACGACCAGTGTGCCACAGAGTCCTGTGGATCTAAAGGGATGTTTTGAAGATCATGTGGATACCTTTGTGGAGATGGAGGCTGTGAGACCAAAAAAATCAAAGTCCAAATCCAGTGGAAAGTCACAGGTGAACTAATCTAGTTTGATATGACTCTTTATTTAAAAAAAATACATGCATCAAGTTTTAAAATGATGTCATGCTTCATTAACAGGTCAAAAATGAAAGACAGTCTGAAAGTGTTAGAAAACCCTCAAGACCTTCCACAGAACTGACTGAGCCAGTTGAGATCACTGCTGAATTCACAGATGTTCCCCTCAGTCTTTCTCATGTGCCTTCTATCTCTAATCCAAACCCACCTACCACTCACCCCTTACTAGACCATAAAGACAAAGCTGAAAAGGACCAAAACAAAGATCTCTTGTTTAACACGAAAAAAATTGTGGAGAAACCCCCTTGCAATGTTGAATCAGAGCATCGATCATCACAAGCCACGCCACCTCAAGCAGATCAAACTTTGGTATCTACTCAACACCACCTAAATGATCAAAAACCTCTTAGTGGTGGACTTGAGCCAATTCATGTCTCTTCTATATATCCCTCCATCCCTGCCTGCTCTGAACCTCAACTCCTTGAGGGACTTCTAGATTCTTCCCTTTTGTCACTAGCTACTGAGGCATCAGAACTGAGACAGATAGCTCCAGCTGTTCTGCCTCTAGCTAACCAGGAGTCCTCCCCACCCAGCCTGGTTCCCGTGGAGGTCGCTGACGTGGAAAGGCCCAAGGAGAGGCTTTACCCAGAACTTCCAAGGTCATGCCAGAGTGTAAAGCCCTTTACTAGCGAGCAGCTGCGGACGTGGGAACCGGGTTCCTGGCTGGAAAACGTGCAGCTCCATGAAGCTGAGTTCCAGAGTCTAGCTCACCAAGAAGGACATGAGCTGTACGAGCTGCTTCTGAGCTACTGGAGGTGCCGTAAGCAGCTGACTCAGGCCCAGACTGAACTGCAGGCTGCGAACTCGGACTGCAAGAATGTGCAGAACCGTCTGTGGAGCTTCAAGGATGAAAGGCTTTCGTTACAGGTGAGATATTTTTGTGGTATTGTAATGACAAAGTTAGTATAAAGGAGAGAAGACTGAAAATGTGCATGTAACATTTAACATGGCAAGTGTAGCAATGTTCTCTAGAACAAACATAATGCTCTACGTATTGTTCCTGCATATTCCTACATGTTGACAATATGTATTGATCCTAAAAATGTATAGCTCTGTTGTGCCTTTCACAAACACACGCCCATCTGTTTGCCTTCCAGGGTGTGTGCGCAGACCAGGCGAAGGTGTTTGGCTACCACTGTTACCAGCAGGTGACGCTGAATGAGGCAGCAATAGCTGACCTGAAACATCTGTTTGCTGCAAAAGCGGAAATCCTCCATCAGACGGTGGCCCTTCACTCGTACACCTCCATCCTGTCCTGTCTGCAAGTGGAGTCTTATCTCTACCACTTGCTCAGCAGCAACCCCACCACCAAAAGTGTGGCTGTACAAGATACAAGCACAGGCAAGTCCACACTGATAAGTCTCGACTGTACTCTATTTTCATGTGGTTAGATTACTTTGAATTGTGATAGGAGCTGAGTACTTTGACCTCAGTTGTTTTGGACTATATGGCATGTTTTAATAAGTGATGCTGTAATGATTTATACAATAGAATACAATAAAAGTAAATAAAATGAAATTGATTTACATACATAATTTCTTTAAATCTATTATTATTTTATTCTAATGTATTTAATTATAATTAAAGTTTAAAACATCGAATATTTTAGATATTAAATATGATAAAATATTATTGCTCTAAATATTATACAGTAATTATCATATTATTATTTTCAATGCTCTATTGAATAATAATGAAGTGTTTTGCCTGCTGTAAATGTCTATTGATCTTCTTGTTTTGCATTGACCTTCTTAGTGGGTTCAAAGTCTCAGCCCTCCTCTTTGCAACCACTGAAAGAGAGCATCAGTGTCCTGTTCATCTTCACCAGGAGGGTTCTAGATGACTCCCAGTTTCAGGCTGACATCCATCTCTGGCTGCAGAGGCTGGTAAAGACCCCCAACCACAAGCTCATGAGATGCCATTATTATTATGAGAAAGGATTTTTGTCATCACTATATCATCAAAACATTCAAAACATAAATATGACATTTGTTAGCTAAATAGCTGGAAGATTTTGTAAATATTTTATTCTAATGTACTTGAATTCATCTAATGCGAGCTTGAAATATTAATACCCTTGCTTTACATTTAACTTGAGATTTGTTTACATCTTGCAATGAAGCCTAAAAGTTTTTCTCCACGCAGGTGTCTGTGCTGCATCGGGTTGGTTCTGCAGGAGATCATTTGTTCATTCTAAACCACCTGCTCTGCTGCCCGGCAGGATTGGGGAAATGGGCGTTGCCATTCCTACAGGTACCGAAACAAAGCTTTAATGCATTTTGCTGTGTAATACTGTGGCTTTCACACTAATATGTAAAAAATGAGAGTATGATTAAAATCACAGTCTTCTTTTTGTCCTTTTTCTATAGATAAAAGTATTGGATAACCCGTCTGGCGTGTATCATTTCATGCAGGCTCTGGCTATTCTTATGTCTCCTGTGAGGTAAAAATACTTCACTGGGAATTAAGCTCTAATTTCATTGCACTTTGTCTGTTCTTATATCTTTTGTTGGACCAAGTCAAATATGTTGACCAGTCGTTGGATGGCTAGTTCTACAGTATGTCTGCATACATGGACATTTTGTTGTGTGTGGCCATGCAGGCATCGTGCAGACTTTTTGGGACACATGAAGCCCAGTGACACAAAGGGCAACAGCAGTCTTTCAGGACCTGCATCTGGTAACTGGACTCTGGTGGATGAAGGTGGAGAGGAAGTGAGTGTCCATCATGTATCCCTTAAGAAACAAAAATATATGGGAATATGTTGAAAAATATGTTGCAGTATTAAATAATACACTATAGGGCTTTTCACACTTGAAAACGTTAAAACCCCAGGTTATTCTAAACCCCAGGTAAACAGAATCCTGGGTTATCTGTTTCACGTTTTACACTGCTTATAATTTACCAGGGGTTAAGAGATAACCATGGGTATTCATAACCTGACGTTTCACTGTACATCACTAAACTATGGGTTAACATTCTAAGCGCTGTTCAGTTTTTGATTGGGTGTCCGTTGCTAAGCGTGTGGCTGTATCATTCTACCCTGCTTCAGTGCAGGGTTTCATAACCCCGGGTTAAATGCGGGGATAACCCCGATTCAAAATTACAAGTGTGAAACGTTCGATTACCCAGGGTTTAAAGCAGGGTTTAGAATTAAGATAACCCGGGGTTAAGCGCAGTGTAAAAAGCCCTATTATAGTAACCGAGTTCTTGTATTTTTTAATTTATGAAAAGGGGCAATTCCTTATGTACATATATATATATATATATATATATATATATATATAAAATACATTTTTTAATATAATATAGGCCTATATATAAAGGAAGCATCAGTTTATTGTCGGAACACTGATTATGTTAAGAAAACTGTATAGCAGGGGTCTTTAACTACTTTTCATTGAGGGCCAGATTCCAAAAGTATAAATAGGATGCGGGCCAGTTTTTGTTTACCATATCCTCATTTCTTCTGTTATTTTGTGTTTCTGTTATTTATTGCATTTTCATCTGTTTTTTTTTTGTTGCTGTTACTTATAAGTCATATATTTAATATTTATTTCCAGTATTTGTGCCTTTTCATGATATTTAATTCAAAAGGATATTGTCTTTTTAGTTGTATTTTAGATTCATTAATGCGTTAGTTAACCCAAATTGAAATAGCTGTTCATTTACTCACCTTCCAGTCCCCCAATATATTTATATATTTATGAGCACCGTTTTGTGTATATTTACACATAGAAACACACCTTTTCTGATTTATTACAATTTGTATTATCATAGTTGAACTACATCATGGTTAAACTGCAGTTACTATAATGCAACTATGGTTAATTTGTGATTCCTGTGCTTTAATGCAAATTCTATAGCTAAACTATGCTTACTATAGTAAAAAAATTAATAATTTTCATAAGGGCTTTTATTGAGATATCAGCAGATCATGCAACGCGTGTACTTTTCTGAAAATATGCACACAGGAATTGATAAGAGGAATTCAAATTTTAATCTCAAGTATCCGATTCCTATTCCTTTCGATTCCGATCCGATTCCTAGCCTTTCGATTCCGATTCCAAATTGGAATTGATTTTCGATTCCCAACCCTATGTGGGTGGTATTGTTCTTTCAAGAAAATATTTATGAAGATATTTGGTTGAATTAATGAAAGTCAAATCAACAAAAGTCAAAAACGACAATACATTCAGCTCAAAAGTAATCCCTGCCCCTTGTGATGGTAAACTGGCATCTAATAAAGCGAATCAATTGGTCTGTGCAAGAAACTGAACGCTATTATCGCATCTTCGGGTGAATTCCAAACGCATTCATGTGCCCCGCGTACTTAGAAGGGCAGATCCTTTGTAGTATGAGTTCTGGAGGGAGAAAAACAGCTGTTTTTCTTAAATATTGCCATTTTAATCATACATAATAAATGCAGTAATAAAAACAACAGTTTTTCCCTTATCTCTGAGATCTCTTATCTCCCTTCCTGCAGTTATGTTCAAGGGCACAAGACGCATTTTAGAACGCGACCTATCACTTGCACTAACCCACTGCCTGCATGTGGCTTGCCGATTATAACGTTGTAAATAACATTATCTTGGACAGACCGATCAAATCACATGATAAGACGTCAATATATCGTTATGAGCTGCGGGAATTACTTTTGTCTTGAATGTAGCAGCGTTTTGGATGTGGTGTCTCAGGACGTGCATTTCTTAAAGCACACCGTTCTTAAAGTCTCTCCACTTATTTGAAATGTTAAGGCGGGCCAGGTAAAGATGATTGGCGGGCCGCCAGTTGACTAGCCCTGCTGTATAGGTATAACAATGTGTGGTTTTATAGATCTTTAATTTATTTTTGAATCATTGTACAAGCAGTTGCGTTTGGAAGCTTTCCATCTGGACATTATTTTATATAATTAATTGTACTGGTTTACCGTGTTAAATTCCCAGCCCTATTATGTTAAAAATGTTTATTTTTAAACCTATGACAGACCAGATATTTCGTAATATCGTTAATGTCACCATCTGACCCCTGTGTGATGATGACCACTGTAACACTCAGGATGAAGATCCAGAAACAAGCTGGATGCTGCTGTCTGAGGACGATCTGATTTCTCTGTTCTCTCAGTTTCCTTTCGATGAGCTCTTCAAACACTTACTGGGGATTTGCTCTAAAGGTGAGGTTCATCATTTTACACTTTTGAATCCTTAGTAAACAAAGTGAGTAAAGTTGACATTTCAAATGTTATTCTTGCCCATAGGCAACTATCAGCCTCAAGCCACCACCAGTCAAAAGATGGTGAAGATATTTGCTTTTGCCTCTTCACTGATCGAGTTGCTCGCTGTCGGCCTGCAGACCTACAACAGAGCGCGTTATCGCCAATTTGTAAAGAGGATTGGCCACATGATACGGTCAGCTGAACCAAAACTTAAGAAGGAAACATCTTAAATAGACAAACTAAGTACATTTGATATTAATATACTGTTTAAATAAAGTAAAGGAGATGTGTGTTATTTATGTGCCTCTAGTGTTACCAAATAGTATTGCAAAAAGTTTTCTAAACACTTGCCCGTCTCCTATTGGTCAGTAAAATTATATAGTCCTTCCTCAAACTCACACTACTGGTCAAGCTCAAACTAAAGATCAATGTTTTGATATCTTGAGTATTTTAAGTTGACTGACAGTTTGTTCTTTCACTGATTCTAGCATGACGCTGTGTTATGTGAGTGACCACTGGGCACAGTACATCAGCCTTACAGGTGTGAGCAGGACCACAATGCAGGAACAGTCCTTTTCAATGGAGAAGCTGCAGGTGGAGTTTGATCATCTTTTCCTGAGAGCAGTGCTACATGTGCTTAAAGCCAAGAGGTACTGTATAGGATATTTGTTCACAATCTGTTTTATGTTGTGTTGAAACATTAAACTTTGAAAAATTTAGATCTAGCTGTAAGCACACAAGCTTCACAATTAATCCTCTGTGCTCATGTGGGAGAATTAGAGTTGTGGTCTGCATCTTGCCCTAATCCTGTTCCCAAAGGATGACTTTTGTTTAATACTGTAACTTTTGGTGACACTTTATTTTACAGTACAGTATGTGCACTTGCGTTTTACTTACCTGACAAAATACTGTCACCTGCATTTACTTAATATGTGTTAGGTTGGGTTCAGGGCTGCTACCTAGTAATTACACAGTAAGTTGTTCGTACAAAATAAACAGCCACCTAATGTTGCCTTTCTGTTTGCAATCACAACAAAACTGACTAAAAGCATTACATCACAGGTACTTTTTCCTATCAACAATGACTAACTCTTTATTTATTCATTTATTCACAGACTGGGTATATGGCTGTTCATGTCTGAGATGCCATATGGCACCTTGTCCAGTTCCATGCTGTGGAAGATCTTCTATATCATGCAGTGTGCAGAGACGGAAGGTCTGGAGAGGCTCAGCTGTAGCTTAAGTGCTGATGACTGCATCCAGGGGCTCAAAGGTGAGACGCCCAGCACATCTATGCTGAAACGCACAAGACAATAGGTTTTTTCAGAACCTGCCATATTTTCTATATTTGAATTAGTTAAACTCTGTATATAACCATGGCATTCACTCTCGGATTCCGAGCTTGCTTGAAAACCAATTTTGGAATGGGTCACTTATGGTGAGATAGTAATCTGACCGAACATACCAACAAACCAGGCTTTATGCAAAGGGTAATCATGTTCGTTGCATTAAAAGTGGTGTATGTTTTGCAAATGGCTCTCAAGATGAATTATGGGTTAACCTGAGACGAAGTGAAATACCTAAATGACCACGACAAGCATAAACGTGTGCGCTCTGTCCAATAAGTCCAGTAACGTCTCCAATAACACATTACTTATATTAAGAAAAGGAGTCAACAGGCCTGAAAATGCCCGAACTGAAAATACAGTGTATGTTTTTGTGTTTCCAGATTCAAGCCACCAGGAGAAATTTGAGAACTGGCTGTCGGAGATCAACAGCTCAGATGGAATCTGCCTGTTGACTACATTTTCACACATGGCTCAGCCCAGACGCACAGATGTAGACCCAGAGTTCATCAGGACCATAGTGCTAGAGATATACGAGGTGATCTTACTCCATCATCTGCTTGCTTGAGTTAAATATAGCAGATGTACAGAAGTCTTTATGCTTTTATCTTCGTCAATATTTTATACGAAAGAGTCAAAGCAATACAGATCAAAATAGATACCTTTAAGGTTTTTAATAATATGTTAAATGGAAAGTTCAACCAGTTAAAAAGTTGTTACTATTTCCTTTAAATGTCCCAGATATGCTTGTTTAAGAGTTATATAATTGTCTAAAGGGTTTGATGAAGGCATTTTGATTAATTCATCATCTCAAAGTGCTTTCATCCCAAATGCCATTAACCTGTGATTATTTCCTCCAGGTATCTTACGTCAGTATTGCCACTCGAGAGATCTTCTCTAAAGTAGGGCGGGAGTTGCTGGCTGCTATAGCGACAGCCCACCCTCACATCATATCTGTGTTGTTGGAGAGACTGAGAGAGACCATAGAGAAAGTGGGCATGGTGAGTGATGTACAGCGGCTCTCTAATCCACTAAGATCTAAAGAACTGTTGATTTAAAAATTATTGTCACTGTCACGTCATTATTCATGACTGTCATTAAACATTTATGAAGATCAACATTTGTGCTCGTAACACTCAGAAATTCAGATTTTTAAGAAACAAACTGATGGGAATGAATGCTAAGCATTTACTAAATCATTTTTTTACTATTGCATTGATTACTATTGAATATTATGCCTATATTGAATATTAATAATATTGACTATTGAAATGTTTGTTTTTTGTTCAGGTTTCATTGTACCTGTTTAAGGAGTTGCCTCTGCACATGTGGATGCCAGCTGAAGCTGAAGTCGGGTTAATCCGTGACTGGCTGTTGAACTTCAGCCTCACTGCAGTGGAGAACAGACTCGCCTGCATTATCCTGGAGGGCCTCAACTGGGGATTTCAGCCTGTCAGTGTGAATTATTAATATTGACACTTAACTTCTCACAATAGCCTTAAAGGGATAGTTCAGCCAAAATTTTAAATTCTGTCATAATTTTTTCACCTACCTGTCGTAAACACCTGTATACGACTTTCCTCTGAAGAATATATTTTGAGAAATGTTTGTGGCCATAAAATAGAAGTCAATGGGGGCCTTTTGTGTTCTGCAGAAGAAAGCAAGTCATACACGTTTGGAACGACATGAGAGAGAATAAATGATGAAATAATTGTTGGGTGAACAATTGGGTTTATTTTTCCTTTTAATTGTTTTTTATTTTTTAATTAAAAAAAGTTGTGAATAGTACATTTTGATATTGTGTGAAGAGTCCTTGATAAGCCTTACATAAATCAATTGCTCATGTAAATACCATTGCCAGTAATTATAATTTTTGTGTTGTACTAAATGTCTTGTGTTTTTCTTTTTTAATGAGTGTTTGACAGGGTAAAAAGTAAAACGTTCTGTTTCACCCATAGAATGGCAGCCTTGTTCTACCAGCTCATTTGCACAGTGAAATTGCCCTGTTGGTTATTGAAGCGTATCAAAAATACCTCACAGACAAACCATATGCTGGGATCCTATCAGAAGGCATTAAACAGGTCTGACTTGTATCTATTTTGACCTTCATTTATCCAGACACTTTTTATCAGTATAAGTGATCCCTGGAATTCACACCAATGACCTTCAAAAGGAAAATTCTGTCTTCATTTACTCACACTCTTGTCATTTCGAACCTGAATGACTTTCTTCTTTTTTGGGTGAACTATATAACAATGTCAGTTATGGGGACTGTTTAACTTACATTTGCTGTATCATAACTCGGCGCAGGTGTCTTACCTGGCTAATGTGGTGCGACTCGGCCAGACTCCAGAATCCTCCTTTAACCAGTGGGCCTGGGATCTGGTTTTAAGCCTAAAGCTTCATGCCAATGAAAGAAATCCTCAGGATGCCTGGTGCCCACTGCCCTCCTCCAGCATCCCCAGTGTGCCTGAGATCACAGATTCTCCCACCATGCACCCTGTGTTCAAAGCTGTCAAAGCGGGCATCCCCATTGGCTGCTTCCTGGCTATTGAGATGACCACCATTGGACACAGGTTAATAAAACATTCCTTTTTTGTTGTTGGTCTGCAATTTACACTACAGTTTAAACGTTTAGGGTTGCTTACATATTCTTAATTATTTTTTAAATATATATATATTTTTATAAATTATTTTGTACTTTTTTACCCACATTTTAGAATGATACTAAGCCTTAGTGTTGTCACGGTACCAAAATTTCAGTAGTCGGTACCAATACCAGTAAAATTTCACGGTTCTCTGTACCAATTTCGGTACCAAAGCAAAACACCAGTACATGCTAATTGAAACACAATTTTATTAATAAAGCTCATTGTTAATATAAATGTATAGAAAGCAATGCCATTTTGTATACATGATGTATAAGTTAATTGTTGCTGAAACGGTTGTGTGCTCACTGGGGTCTCTCATGCTGATGAACATCCTCCTCAGTCTGATGCTGTATAAGACAAATAGAATAAACTTCAGTAAGGCAACTGACTGAACAAACATGCATATGCAATATTAAAACAAACCTCCGTTTTTATACTGCATTTACACAAGATTACTTACATTAAGGTAACTATATTAAAATA
Organism: Triplophysa rosa; assembly: GCF_024868665.1. Classification (NCBI taxonomy): domain Eukaryota; kingdom Metazoa; phylum Chordata; class Actinopteri; order Cypriniformes; family Nemacheilidae; genus Triplophysa; species Triplophysa rosa. Next base: position 17,469,550 of record NC_079891.1, on the reverse strand, counting down.
ATAAATGCAACAGATATATTTTTCTTTAGTTTAAATGTGGCTTTTTAAACCTAATAACGTTAGAGTTATCCATCCAAGACATACACATTGCTACTCATACAGTTAGTATGCTAGTTTTCTAGCACATAGATTTCAGATAGGCCTATATAAAATACTAGGTACTGTAAACCCCATCCTGTCCTCCCACTTATTTTACCCCATTACAGTTATAAAAGCATTAAATGGTTAATAAGGACACTTGACTGGATTAGCATTGGCGCTAACAAATTAACACGCAAACAGGGATGTTTATTTTGACGTAACCTTTAACTTAACATATGCTACAACATTCATAATGCAAACGCGAACAGAATTTGAACAATCACTTGTACTTTTGACAACACTACTAAGCCTATTAAATCTGAAATGGGAAATATGTCAAAAGTAAATTTAAATGATATTTTAGCATTTTCAAAGTAGCCACCATTTGCCTGGAATTTGCAAAAATGTATTTTTTGCATTCTATGATCCAGCTTCTTGGGTCACCCCATCTAGTTCCCATCTATTCTGGGCTCTTATTGGTCAAATTCAATGCGGTTGTCTTTAGTTTTTGTTTTGTAATAAAAAAAAATGAATATGTTGGCTCAATTCCCCCCCCCTCACATTAATGCCTTCAAACATTTATGCTTTAGATCAAAAGTTTTTTTTTTGTGACAACTGCAACATTACCAGTAACAACAACTTAAAGATTCATATCTATTAACATGAATTGACCTTCAGCTTTGATGTTTCATCTTTGACAGTTTGGAGAAATTCTGTAGTGATGGGATATCTCTGCTAAGGACTCTGGTCCAGTCTCGACATCTCAAAGCTGCAGTGCACATACTGGAAAACATTCTGCCTCTGGTCTACCACTGCCAGTTCTACCTGCTCAAAAACGAACAGTTAGGAACATTTTGTCTTTCTATTGTGAAATATGTTTTACACTCGCAAATGAGCTTGCATTGTGCTTTCAAAGTGATGCGGTTTCTGCTGTGTAATAGACTTGTGGATCTAGGGTTACTACATTGAGTATTTTCTTGTGAGTGAGCTATTGAGAAGTGCTGCAAACTTATTTACCATGAAATGTAGTGCTGAAATTAAACTTTAGCTATCCTGAGCCACTTACCTAGGCAGGATAAACACTATCACCTGTTACAGTTGCATTACATTGCATTTAGTAGATGCTTTTGTCTAAAGCAACTTACAAGAATAAGGAAACAATGAAGTGATACATCATAGGAAGGCAATGGTACGAGAAATGCTAAATTAACCATGTTAGACCTTTTCTGACTATATGTCTTTTTCTGATGTTGTTCAGGTTTCTCAGCTGTATTCAGCTTTTCTTACAGCTAGATAGTGGGACTCAGGGTGTGACCCAGCAGGTCGCACAGAAGGTGACCCATCATCTTATTGGCACCTCTACATGTGAGAACATCAAATTCCTGAATAGTGTGATCCAGGTAAGATCATGAGAGTTTCTATACTGTTTTAGCTCATATCTTTTCAAATGGATTTTAAAGCTGCAATGTTTAACTTTGGTTAAAAATAAAAATCAGTTAATGAGCAAATACATATAAAAAACATTCAAATTCTTACCTTGAGCTGTCCGGTACAGTTTCAGTAGCTACTGTATGACAATTTGACCAACATAAAGAAGTATGTAAAATTATACATTTAGAGAAAAGTTATGCTTTCCTTGTCTTGTGTTTGTTTTTGTTGTTTTTTAATATTCTTTTTTATTTATTTTAACAAACAAAGACAAACATCATAAGGTCCGATTCACATTTCGCGTCTTTTCTGTGCACATATTCGTTATTTTAAATGTAGACAAATGTAGCAAATAGGGGGCGATGCGGATGCGCGTCGCGCACATTTTTCTAGGCGCGTCAGTGCCGCATCAAGATGGAAATAGTTCAACTTTTCGTGCGCACCGCGGATCATTTGGAGAGAGAAAGCAGCGCGGCTTGCTATTTCCGCGTGGTTTTAGATGCGAAATGTGAATCGGGCCTAATGCTGATTTTCCTTTAGGTCCATATTTTGGAAAGTTCGAGACCTGGGCGTGTTGGTGTGGTAGCTGTTCTTGAGTTCTGGCTTCAGGTTTTGACCGAGCAGAACCTCTGGCATCGAGACAGAGCTGTGCTGTACCTTCTGGACCATCTGTGCCGTGCTGCATTTCTTCACCAACAAGAGGAATGTCTCCAGAAACTTCTCTATCATCAGCACAAGGTCAGTCACTAGCTAGTGTACAAAACAGCCATCTCCTAACCAATCATGGTTTTTTCAAAACATGTCATTCTGAAAATCTGTTTTCTATTAGAGTGCCCTAGGTTACCATGGAGACAAAGGTTTTCTCTCTTCTTTTATGGGCTGGATAGTAGCAGGAAATGTCACGCCATCTTTCATTGAAGGCAATGCTGTAACAGGGGAGGTATGAACATTCTTCTGTAAAGTGTACAGAGTGCATAAGAAACACCTTGTTATTTATCTTAGTCATTGTGCCCCTGCACATCTTTTTGTTTGCTTTTAGGTTTGGTTTGCTTGGTTGGTGTTAAACATGGAGTCTATGTTCGAGGAAGACTCTCAGCTGCGGCGCTGTGTGGAACATGAGCTTCTCTCCAACTCTGCCTGCATACCAGATCAGGCTCTGAAGGTACATATCCATTCAGCCCTCACCTTTTCTCAAGTACACTTCTCAAGAAGAGAACAAGAGAAAGTTTTGAGGCGATTTTACTGTCGAATTTATTTACTTGTAACGTTCGTTCATCAGAAAGCCCAGGTACGTCTCAAGCTTCAGGTGGTCCCCTCCCTGCAGAGGCTGATGATCTACCGCTGGGCTCAACAAGCTCTCGCTACACCTGCAGATCACCCACTCATACCTTTGGTGTGGCAGAAATTCCTCCAACTTTATCTCCGTCAACCTGGACCAGAGTTTGGGTACGCTGAGTCATCTTTTCCATTGTTCGAACTGTTACATAACTGTCATTCGTTGCTTGCTTGTTATACACGATGATACACGTGATTCGGCACCTAAGGTGTTATCCTGCTCTGCTTTGAGTCATATCACTCCGAGGTCTTTGCCACCACCTGAAAGCGAAGACCTTCAAATATTATTATTTTATGTGATTCATGATACAGCAAAGTGAGGTTTTTACACAATCTGTGATGCATGCAAAGTCATTTTAGTGCTGCCTGTCACCTACTCTGTATTCTTTCCACTCTTGCTCACTTCCTTTATTTTACTTGCTGCAATGCCGTTCTTCTCATACTTCTTCAGTTTTCATGTTTTACAAGACTTTGCTTCAGGCTGCTGCTGAGTCACAAGGCTGATGTTAGAGTTCTAACACAACTTCTCTTTTAACAGTGCGAACAGAATGTTGCTGTTGGGTTTGTTAGTAATAGATCATTTGTACTTGCAAAATGCCAGTTCGTTTTTAATGGCACCCTGGAGTACTTGATTCTCATTGGTCATTTGTAGCATTTGAATAATTTCAAATCAAATCAATATATCATACATTTTTATTTATTCGATAAGTAGCTGTGGTAAGTGTGATATACAGCTTTAATGTGGAATTGTGAACTACAAGGAGGATGTTTTAATATCTGTGATTTTGGTTCTGTTTTCTTGGTCACTACCAGGCTGGAGGTGAAAGGTTGTATTGGCAGACGTTATTTTCAGAATGCAGCTCATCTGTCTCTGTTGAAGTGCCTCAGACAGCGGCTGGTTGAGGTCTCTGATTTCCATCACGCTACTAGCAAAGCTCTGAAGGTGCCTTGCTTTACTGGTGAATCCAGCGATGGTCTGCTGTCCCCAGGGATGCCCGTCACCCAGTTCATGACCTCTCCTGAGCTGCACACAGAGCTTGTGCGGTAATCTCCAAAGTTATATTCTCTCAACATACACTTTACTGTCAAAAGATCCAAATTACAGTTACATATTGGTCCATTCTGTCTACTGTTCGATTTACATTAAAGTTTTATTTGCTTTTATTTAAAAATAAAAACCAGAATGTCTTTTATATCAAACTTTCGTTGTTTAGGCTCTTTAATGTGTTCGCTTTGTGGTTGGATGATGAAAACCTTCAGAAACAGGACATTTACCTGCCCTCCCTGCCAAAGCAGTATGACACCCATCGCCTTGCCAAAATCATGCAGCGTCAGCAGGTGAATGTTCATTATTCTAGCAGAGAGCATGTATTCTTATCTTTGCTTCCTCAAACTGTGGAGCATCACAGCATCTCAAAAACAATAGTAATTTTGTTTTGATAAAACATTCATCAGTTATTTTGCCACATTTGTAAGTTAAGGTTGTACACCATCAGTGTTAAATGAGCCTTTTTACTGCATATTTAATGATCTGCTGAGTTAAGCTGTAGCAACATAAAACATTTATCGGCATCGGCAAAAATAATCAAAACGTTCCTTTCAATTACTAAATAATTTTATGAACCAAATATTGACCGAGATATTTTAAAATAATAAATATGCACTGGTCTGTAGGAGGTGTGGATAGAGCATGTTGACATTGAGCGAGTCCAACATGAGCTGCAGGAAGTCTTCAATCTGTGGTCAAAGGTCAAAAGTGAACCAGCACCTTCCCAGAACACCAACTCATCCATCTTCACTGACTTCATCAACCCTTTGGCAGGTACTGAACTATAAATATATGCTGAATTTTTTAATTGCTGATCATCTGGAAATGTGATTTAGCTTTAGCGATGTAACTTTTATTTGTTTTATGCATATTTAGTTAAACCCAACATGACCTATAGCCTTGGGCAAGGAGCGTTTGTGTCAATATTATTTAATTCATTCATTTTTTGTTTAATACAAAAGTTTCAGTGGTATATACGTGTATTTTGATATTGTCCAATAGTATTAATAATGTTTAAGATAATATTTAAAGATCAGGTTAAGATTATTATTATTTGTCACAATTGACTGTATGGATCAATGTAATGTTTGCAGCGAGAGAGCGTATTCTCACCAACCTGAGAAAGCATGATGCCCCCCAGGGGATGCTGTTGCTTGTCCCACTAAAAGCCCCAGTGCCTGACATTCCCACTGAAAGTCTGTCTGATGAGAAAATCTCCACAGCTTTAATTCAGAAAGACCTTGCGAAGCTCCAGCACCAAGCCAAGTAAGAGTCAATACATGAGCACTTACCCTTTTGCATTGAGTTCTGACATCTCTATATGGATCGATGGATGCTTCACTGCAGATTCAGTCCATAAGTGCTCATCTTAAATTCATATTCATTCCAGTTGTAAGATTAATGGACTTCAGCTTTCAAATGACTCATTGATAAGAAGTTTTGCTGCACCACTGCATCTCAGAATCGGCTTTGAATCATTTCTTATTGGCCAAGTTACTTGTACCTCTAAAAAACCTTGTTCAAAGTGTTGATATAATGTCAGGTACTTTTGGAATGAAACAACACAGAATGTACAATATGAACACTAAAAATACATAATATATACACAGAATATACAAAAACAGCAATATACATCAACAACACTCTATAAATTTAATGCACATGCTGAATGATGCTGTCATCTTTTTAGGTTGGCAACAGTGCGTGAGACGCAGCAAGTCGCTCTGGACAATGAACTTTTGGAGGTGTTACCTCAGCTCTACATAAATCGAGAGGACCAGCTCTCAATGCAGTTAGAATGTCGTGGTAAAGGAGGACAGGCCTGCCAGGGTCCCGCACACATCACTGTTAAGGTAAATTCATGCCTGTCACTTGTGTGTATCCAGTCTGTGTCACACACACCCTGAAAAGTGAAGCTAAACTTTTTGATCGCCACCTGGTGGCTGGCTGCAGTATAGGTCTTAAACCCCAGCCTCCCCATGTGCCCTTCAACGTCTTTGGGGGGGTGGCCGAGTCTCATTGCGTCAGCCGTCCACCATTATTGTCGACGGGGGGATATATATAATATATCTTATATCTCATTGTATTAGATCATTGGTTCTCAACCAGGGGGTCGCAGAGGTACTAAAGGTGGGGCGCGACGGTTCCCCCGAAACCCGATCACGAATGCACGGAGGAACGCGATTGCAAATTGATGGACGGCAATGTTCCGTCTGAAGCTGCGTACGTGCGCGGCTGCTCAGACTCTTTGTAGGTCCTGCGTAGTGCAGTTTTAGGTTGCGCACAAAAGCTTAATATCTACAATGTATGCAAACGTCCACTCTGGAAGAAGCAGCAATTACCTCTACACCATCTTAAGAAACAGGTAGATCATATAAGTATGTTTGTCTTTCAGACTGTAATTTCAGAATAAGCCTAAATCTCTCTCTCCCGATGAGTTCAGAGTGTGCGTGAAGGGAGTGGCGTGTTAATAAAGTGCCTTTTCATATATTTCTGAACTTGGACGGCTGTTTAAAGGTGTTGAGTGTTATTAAAGATGTAAAGCGCTATTTTCGACAAGCAAATGACACCACACCACGTCTGTATTATAAATTGCGATGTTAAAATCAATGAAACGCGCACCATTCTCATGATCTGGCAGATTAATCCTTTTGGAATAAGGTCCAAAACACTACAATTTTGTAATGGTTTTAATGCAAAAAGCTAATGGTTCACAATGGTATTTTAATGGAAACCATTCATTTCTGTGATGGTTTCTTTTTGTTTTTTAACAGCAGGGGGTATGTTACATTTATAATCTGATCAATCTGTCATATACAGGTATTTTTTGCTTCTTTATATATATATATATACAGTATATACTGTATATATATATATATATATATATATATAAACTATATCTAAGATATTTTAAACATTATCTTATCTATCTTCAATGTACAGTATGGGGGGGCGCCAGTTCTTTAAATGCGTTTACAGGGGGCGCGACCACCAGGTTGAGAACCACTGCATTAGATGTAGACGTGTCCGTCTCGCTTAAGCCTTCACATTGCGTGCATTCACGTTCATTCGGCCCGAGCATCCTAGACGGCACACTACATTAGCGACCGCCCGGGAAAAGTTGCGATCCACCAGATGGCCGGTCAGCCCTAGGTCGCGGCCGTGGTCGTCGGTGGGATGGCCGTTCTGGACCCTGGTTTCATGAGCTCTTTTTCTGTCTTTGTGTCTTGCAGTACTCAAGAATGCACAAACTGGATCCAGTGGAGAATCAGATCCAGTGTCTGAAGAATGATATTAAACAGCTGCAGGCTGATGGAGTCAAACCTCCTCCTCAGAGTCTGGCTGAGGCAGCCGTACACACCGAGAACTTCATCACGTCAGTGCACGCTTAACTCTTTTATGTACATTCTACATTTTAGTCACCAAATGTAAACCACGTATGCGTGTTCTTGTTTAGGGCCTTGGTTAATGCTTTTAAACTAAATCCATCACCTGGTATACTGAAGGTGGGCATCGCCGCTTTCTATCAGATTGTGTCGTTTGTGTGTGAGGACACACAGAGACATCCACCAACTCGCCAGTTCTTTACTTCCTGTATTGAGATCCTGGGTCAGGTATTGGTTTTAAGAGATTATAAATGAATTTGTGAAAAGAAAAACTATATTTTCAGGATTTATTTGTGGTTTCGTGTGTCCAGCATAAAGACTTACCTTTTGCATAAAATATGGAGACTTGAACTAAATGTGTGACTGTAGGTCTTCATCCGGGATGTCCAGTCAGAATGTAAGCACATGCTGAAGACCATCCTAATCAACAGACACCTGTGTAACCTGCTGTCACCCTACTTCACCCCTAACGCCTCTCCGGCAGAGCTGGTCTTTCTCTATGAGGAAGTGGTCAATACACTCCATAGTGACAGCGGTGATGTCATCTTCATGCTCCTCACAAAGGTAAGTCAGCTTCATTGAATAATGCTGTAAATGATCATCTGACAGAGGTTGCATTTGAAAGTTGTATACGGGATGTAAACGAATAAATGGCCTTTCAATAATTTTTAAAGTGATAGTTTACACAAAAATGAGTTTACTCTGTCATCATTTACTCACCCTCTTGTCATTTCAAACCTGTATGACTTTCTTTCTTCCGCACAACACAAAAGAAGATATTTTGAAGAATGTTATTAACTGGCCCCCATTCACTTGCATTGGTTTTGTGTCCATACAATAGAAGTGAATGAGGGCCAGTGCTGTTCGGTTACCGACTTTCTTCAAAATATCTTCTTTTCGGAAGAAAGAAGGTCATAAACTTTTAAAATGACAAGAGGGTGAGTAAAGGATGACAGAGTAAACTCATTTTTGGGTAAACTATAGCTTTAACCTGTTGTTACTGCATTTGAAGTTATACCATTTTGCAAGATGTAAACAACCCCGGTCCACAAGCACTTCTTAAGTCTTAAAGATGTTTGTTTAACATTTTCATTCAGTTCTAAATGTTCTGTTGGTTTTATTTTGTTGTCACATTTGTTAAAAATCTGAAACAGGAAGTGCTTCTGGACCAGAGTTGTTTACATCTTGCAAAATGGTCTTGTACATCACAGTATACCGTTTAGAAGTTACTAGAAAATGTTATAAAAGCATTGCCAACGCAGTTATACCATATATTAGCACATTGTTTGTTATTTCCATAAAACTCTAATTTTTTTTATGTGAATAAATAAATATTGATTTGAAGTTTCCATGAAAAGACTGTTAGCCGTAATGATATATATGCTCCAAAAATGTACAAAATTCACATTCACAGCATTGAAAACAACAAGCATTCAAAACTCAGCAATAAAGATAATCGATTTTATGACATCATTATGCACTTCAGCTTCTTATCACATTCTAGGCTGTCATTTAAACTAAGCACTGTGTCAGTGGAAATTACAGTATCTCAATGCATCTTTAAACCATCCAATACCCAGATCCTCCTTGTATCCCCTCGAAGGCTTTGTTTGTTTTGCATTTGCGTATATGTGTGTAATCTTGTAACCCTAAATAGAGTTTTATTATTATTACTACATTACGTCATCTATTCTGTGTTTATAGTTTGATGTGACGCAATGGCTGTCAGTGACTCAGCCGGCGTTCTCTGAGCGCAGCCAGTTGATGGCAATCATCCATCAGGCTCTTTGCACCTGTGGACTGGAACCTGAGGTGGAAGTCCTCATGCCCTTCAACATCTTCTGCAAACACTGGACTGAACTGCTGCTTTATCAATTTCCAGACCACTACAGTGACGTTCTGCGTTTACTTATGCAAAGTAAATGTCTCATTTTCTTTCTTTTGGATTAATTCATCAACCTTATCAGCAACAGTATGATACAGTTCATGATATGATATGTTATTGTCAGCTTCTTAGCTAGTTTTGTTTGGTGGGCCTTTCTTAATGTTATTATTACATTTAATTCACAAGAAATTCATATAAATACAAAAAAAGTGCATATTACAAAATAATTTAATGCATTTTGTGCTTTTCCACAGGCTCCTCTGAACAGCTTCTCAGTCCAGACTGTTGGAGGGCTTCACTAAAAGTGTTGGGCTGCTCTTCTCATCCTAAGATAAAGACTGCCAAAACCCGCTCCATCCTCCTCTCCCCTCAACAGGTAATACACTCTTCGTTTATATCACCTGCATCATTAACGTGCGTAGACACAGCATTACAATTGTACATCATTCTAGGTGGATGAGACAATTGAGTGGCTCGCAAAGTACTTCCTGAAGCTTCGACTGTCCAATGGAGACTTTAGGAGCTTCGGTCTCCTGTCAAAATGGGCGCCGTACATTGAGGAAGTCAAAGACTTCTGGGAAAATCTCATCAGTTATGTCATTGATCTGGAATTGAATAACTGTAGCAAAGAATCAGTAGGAAGCCCAAGGCTGGTGAAAGGTACAAATATGTTTTAAAATGCAGATCTGTGATTATTTGTGTGTACACAACTTTTAATATATAAACTTTGTCCTGCTCATAGTTCTTGAGAACCTGCACGCAAAAATGGCCAAACTTTTCCAACCATGGATTCTGGTTCTTAACACTGACAGCACAAGGTATGTTCTCTTTTTATGTGGTTTTGATTATGAAACACTTGATGAGGAGCAACATTCTTATATCAAGCCTGTCTTGTGTGTGTGTCACAGTCACCCTCGATGTTCTCCATGGCTTGAATCAGATGCCACAGCTGCGGCCAGCTTAGTGAGCTTATATGCACACTTGACAGAGACTTTACATGAGAAATCCAAAGGTAAACACACTGCTAGTACTAGACCATACTCACATTATGATTCATTTAGCTATTCTTTGCTGAAAGTACAACAACATTTTTTGACCATTTGTTCAATATTCAAATCATAATAATTGTTTACTTTTATTTATTTTTTTGCTGCAGATCGTTTGCTGCCAGGACAAAGAGGAGCTCTGTGGCTTCATCTCATGCATTACTGTGAGACATGCACCTCTCCAAAGATGTCAGAGTACCTGTTGTACACATACCACACCGAGTACAGCCGTCTGCCATGGAAGGACCTCCATCCAGATCAAACATTAATGAACCAGTTTTTCAATGTGAGAAAACTCTTTAAATATACTTTAATTGTTCGCATTCTGCTATGTCTCGTGTATATTGCATGGGATGTGAATTTAATCAATAAATAGTTGGTGAATTTGAACAAATTAAATTATTATCTCATTCGTGTCATGCTGTTCAGGTGGAGAGGGGAAGTCCAAAGAGCTGTTTCCTGTTTATGGGAGAGCTGCTGTGTGAGGTGAACTGGGTCAGTGCATTGAGTGATGCTCTCAGCCCCCATCCCAGCCCGTCCGCTCAGACCATGGTGGTCTCCCTCCTCTATCTGATGGTGTTCCTGGCAAAAGAGGATCTTCCCCTCAACAAACCTGTGAGTGGTCAGTGATCTACAATACGTCTTCAAGACTACCTATAGATAATAATCTCTTGTGTTTCACCTTTCTGCAGGAGTCGTCTGTCTTAAATCTACTCCGCCAGTCAGTTTCTCTGCCCTGGCACTTGGTGGATTTTCCTGCTTATCAAAACGTCACACGCTACGTTAGCACGCATTACCCAGCATCCCTTGTTCTCAGTCGTGACACTTCTTCACAACAAGTCATCAGATTGCTTAGAATGGCTGCTGGATTTGAAATGACCGCACAGCCCTTACATCACAAGGTTGGCTGAACATTTTGGTTTGGTATAAGATTTTTCAATACGTTTCAAATAAAAAATGGTGAACGTTTGAAACACATCTGCTATGTGTGATGTCACTCTTAGGACATGACTTTAAAGTGCCAAGCCTTCCTTCATCTCATGGTGCAGTTCCTGACCTCTCTGGATCAGAATGGGAACATCAGTCTGGCATCTTTAGAGACTGAAATGGAGAGATTACTCGAGTACATTGTCCTTTTAAACCCTCCCGGTGAGAAAACTAGTTCATTAATATTTACGATTAAAAAGCTACAGTACAGAAGTTATCAGTAAATAACATCTGAATCTGTTTTATCCCTCATGCAGAGACAGACCCCCAACAGCGACACATGGCCACCTGCAGTCTGTTTGCTGAACTGCTGACTCTACTGAATGAAGCTGGGATCTCTACAGCAGAGGGACTCGGGACTAAACTGCACTCTTGGGTGGAAAAGCGAGCTCGGGGTCCTTTGGTTCTCCCGCTTCTCACGGCTGCGTGTAGATGCCTGGCCTCAGTGCGTCATATGGCACGCACCACAGAGGCCTGTATTCTGTCCTTCTTCGCTGATGGTAATAATAGTGCAATACTGGTCCTGTACTTAGTCATAGATTGGCGTAACCATTTGGGAGTTTTAAATGTCCAGAAGAGGAAAAAATTACATTAATGCTCATGGACTTTATCCAAAATATAACCAAAATAAGTGCATTAAGCACATCGTCATGTGCATTCCCTGTAAATCAAACCCATGGTCTTAGTGTTGCTAACATCTTGCTCAAACAGTATCCTAATATTTTGCGTCTCTTCTCTCAGGTGGATGTACTGATCAGTATTCTGGCTGGGGACCTATCCTGGTGTCTCTGCAGGTTCCTGAGCTGACTGTTGAGGACTTCATCCAGGAAAGCTTGAATCTGGGCAGTTACCTCACTTTGTACATCTACATCCTCCAGAGGCTGAACTTGGAGCAAACTCTCCTCAATGAAAAGAAGACCTTAGTGCTGCTGAACACGTGGATCAACCAGGGCTTCCCTGGGTAACAGGCTGCAATATTCCTTTCTAAGTTGTGAAGAACCACCCACGCAAAAACACATAATCACACTTACTAATAGTACTGAGTTCTTTAACATGTTGAAGGACTCAGAAGGAAATCTCCTAGAATGATTTCTCGTCAGATTAAGTATGTAATATATAGTTTTTTCACAACCTAAATATGTTGTCTGTTTCTACAGTGGTCCGGCGGATGAGGCAAAGCTGTTTTTGTGGTGGCATAAGGTCTTGGAGCTTCTTCAGATCCAAGTGGATCAAGAGGACACTTGTGAGCTTGACACTTTGATTATCACCTTAATGGCGTTCCAGAACCGTCTGGCCCAGCTTGGTGAGGAAAGACTGAACTCGGGTATCCTGGGTGCCATCGGCCTGGGGAAGAAATCTCCACTTTCTAGCAGGTGAGTGAGGTTTCTTAAAGGTGTCCTGAACTGGGCTTGTTTATTGTTTTATACTGTTGTATGAGGTCTACTTATGACGTTCGCGTGGTTTTTACATTTGAAAACATCAAAATCAATAAGTAATAGGCTATTTTCTACCCGGGTTTTGAGCCTGTCTCGACAAACGCTCTGTTTTAATGGGCGTGCCGCATTGAAGACTTGGAAGTAAACGCCCACTGCTATGATTGAATAGCAGTTTGCGTAGTAAACTTAGTTGGAGCCTTCTGTGAATTTGGTTAGCCACATAACGTTAGGTTACACATTATCAAGACATATCAAGCGATCTCTAACAAAGCAATAGTGATGCATAGTACAAATATGTTTTACTCACATAAGATTACTGCGCCATTCCTGTCGGATCTAAAATTGACTGCACAGCACTGCTTTTTAATTTTAGTCTCTCCGCAAATCCAGCGCCTTGTTCACAAAGGAATCCATGGTGAAATGACGCGAACAAATGCTCAATGTTTCACCCACGTGAGCAGGAACGTACTTAAAAATAAACTTCAACCACGCATTCCTAATATCAGAATCCAAAGGTTCTTCCACAACCAGGTGCTGCACAATGTTGCATGTTTGTTGCTTGGTCGCTCTAAATAAAAATAACTGTGAAAGAAGTCCTCACTTTTGCACATATGACACGGGGCTAGCCACTCTCGAGAGCCCTTCGCTAAAGTCCTGTCACTTGCCAGATTTTCACAGAAAAATAAGCAAATAAAGATAAGACAATAACAAACCTTAAAATTCAAATTGTTTATATATTTTATAAGACCAAAAATTCTTAAAATCTGCAACAGACCATTTAGTAAGACCTAAGTGCCGAGGCTTTTTGATCTAAGACCAAACAACAAGCATAAAAGCGCTTATTAATGACAAACATGGCAACACAGCAAAACAGCGCTTTGTGATGTAGCCTTTCGAGCATGAACACAACACAGCGCATATCAGCAGTTTAGTTTAAACAGACGGACAAAACAAATCTTTAGCCGAAAAATATGTCGCTATGGTTACCAGTTTGTCAATCATTACAAATGCAGGAGTGTGTACTATGTGTGGCTAAAGTCATTCGTGAACCAGTGGGCGGGGCTAGAGAAGTAGTCGTTGATATTTTTCTGTGGAGGAGGTGTTCAACCTATCTATAGATGGGTGCATTCCAGGACCTGGCGTTCGCTGAGCCTGGTGTCAATAACAGTTGTAATTTTAGTAACAAGGGCGTTTTCAGTTCTGACACTTTGAATACGATTCCGTCTTCTACAACAAAAGCTCGGGTTAAAATTGTGGTCTTAATTCATGCCCCTTTTAAAAACTACAAATTTGGCTTGATGTCCAGTTTAAGAGAACTAATAAATCAGATTAAAGCACATGAAAGGATTGTGTGTCTCACATTGTTCAAACTTTGCTTCAGGTTTCGGGTTGTTGCACGCAGCATGTCGGCATTTCTCCTGGTGCAGGTGCCCTCAGAATTTCAGCTGCGTCTTCGTCCAGGCACAGAGCTGCAGCTCTCATCTAAAGCCCAACAGGTAAGAATTTGGTTTAGTTACCACGTTCTTTAAAATATCTTCTTTTGTTTTCTGCAGAAGTCAGGTTTGAAATGTAAACGATGAAAGAATTATCACAATGAAAACACAAAAAAAATCTTCTAAAATATAGATGAATCAGTTGTGTAATTCTCTTGTTACTGACTTTAGCTGTATATATGATATTTGTGTATAATACTAAATGATGACTCTCTGTCTTCAGGCTTTAGCTGTGTTGGAGGCCATGCCCAGTAATAAACAGTATTCAGAGCTGCAAGAAACTGTGAGTCAAGCCTGCCAGTTCATCAGGTACCCGGGTCACTGCCTGAGTGACAGCAACCACCTACTAACCCTGCTGGTAAACATGCTCTACACGGACCTTCATTACCTGGACATCATCCGTTAGCTGGAAACTAACAACGAGGTCAGTGAAATGGACAGGCACCGTGAAACCCACCCAAGATCTCCCGGAGAGAGAACGCTGCTCTTTTGGTCGGAAATCAATGCAGTGATGTGTCAATCAATCTGCCAGAATCTGGTAACAGGCTGAAGCTTAGATTAGGTTAGATTCAGTTATCCGCCTTCAGGCACAAATCGAGCATCTCTGCAGTGGGCCGGGGATTTTTGTAATGCGCGTATGAGGATGCATGATGGGGCAATTTTGGTGAGTTTCAGTGTGCACACCTCATCACATGCTTCTATTGATTTGCACAACAAATATGCTGGTGAATTCACAATAATTATAGATATCATAATCGATTTCACGGTGACGACTTGAGGTTCACTGTGTTTTTATTAAAAGTACATTTGTTATGAGCTCATGCAATTAAACCAATAGTGACCGGCCATATATTTGATCCTATTTAGTGAATACCTGAGCCTCTTTCTCACTTCATCATGTGGATGAAATAGGATGGGTACATTTTTTTGATCTGGCCAAATACTGGTTGCTGCTACAGCATGAGATGTGCCTATTAAGTGCACTTAATTTTAGAGTGTTATTATGCTTGTCAGTACAGAGCAAAAGACCTCCATAAAAACATGTACATTTCTGACATTACACATTCCTATCCCCCTTGTAAAAGTTTTCTGTTTCTCCATAGTAACATATGAATTTGGATGAGCATGGTAACTGCTGTATAAGTACAATTACTCTAGAATTCATTTAAATTCTAAAAGAAAAAAATCTTCTTTGTATAATGCTGTTCCTAGCATATTTGGTTATAATTTTTTAACTGGCTTAGTAAATCAAGCCTTCTGGCCATTTTTGCATGCTTTTGTATTTCAGACTATAAGTTCAAGTCTTTTTTCACACCAGAACATTTTATTAGTTTCCATAATACTTAGTTTCACTGTTTGAAACATTGTGTAGAGGCTTCCCCAATAAATAATGACAAGCAAAATGTTGGCTAGATATACACAGACTCATTGTCAATGCCATGCTACTAGGCCTAATTAAAAAAGTAAAAAAAGTCAAGCACATTGGAACAACTTGGACACGTTGTATAAATGTATACTGGACAGTCTATTATTGTATAGAACTTGTCTTAAGATCTCTTTTCAATTGGTTTGTGTGTGTGTATGTGTTTCTCTTGTGCCATAATTACTCT
Organism: Triplophysa rosa; assembly: GCF_024868665.1. Lineage (NCBI taxonomy): Eukaryota > Metazoa > Chordata > Actinopteri > Cypriniformes > Nemacheilidae > Triplophysa > Triplophysa rosa. The sequence goes on along the minus strand of NC_079891.1, from coordinate 17,453,815 downwards.
TCAAAACACTGTCAACTTATCTGTCTTGTAAATGGATATGTAAATGATTACAAAGATCAACAAAACCTAAAACCAGAAGAATTGTGTATGTGTGTGTCTTAAGCGTTCAGATACTTTTGTGGCCACTGTTGAATATAAAAGAATAACAGGTGAGTAAATGATGAAGGGTTCTTAGACGTGACCAAACAATATACCACATCCCAGGCTTTGGTGGTTGCCATGGAAATCTCATCCATTTTAATCGACGCTACAGCAGGAGTGTTATCAGGGTACCCAGACAGCAGATGGGAGACTGAGAGGTGGTATTTAAGTGTTTCTTTATATGTTAGGCTGTTTTTATGTTCTGTCACGTCATAGTCAAAAAGACTTACTGGAGGATCTGTGATCCTTCACACCCAATAGTGATACAAAACGAAAAGTTCTGTAGATGAATTAACTTATTTAAAAACCTATAAAGACTGATCTAAAATTTGTTAATACCCAGTGAAGTTGTTTTTTTCTTTAAACAAACAGATGGCACCTTATGGTAAGATGACCGTGTATCTTCAACTTGTGAAGATACTGATTCTGACACTTCTCCTACAGTCTACCACATTTAATTACCCATGACTTTTTTTGCGATTTTTAAGTGAAACTGTGCCCTAGGCAGTGTTAAAGGGAACTCCAAAAGACTTTATTAAGGCTACCAACCAATCAGATTATAGTTATTTTAAGATTCTAACACAAAACGTTTGGCCTTCACATAAGCTGAAGCCTCACACCTTGGCTCGGTGTTGAAGAACTTACAGTACATTAAAGGGATAGTTCACCCAAAAATGGAAATTCTGTCATAATTTACTCACCCTCAGGTTGTTTCAAACCTGTATAAATGTCTTTGTTCTGCTAAACACAAAGGAAGATATTTGGAAGAATGTCATTAACCAAACAGATCTCATCCCCCATTGAATCCCATAGTTTTTATTTTCCCTACTATGGCATTAAATAGGGGATGAGATCTGTTTAGTTAGTGACATTCTTCCAAATATCTTCCTTTGTACAGTGTAAGTTGCTTTGGATAAAAGCATCTGAAGAATACAGATTTGTATTTACCATGGTAAAAACAGAACAGAATATTATTTAAAAAAAAACAATAAATCCAGTGTTGAAAACTGGGCAAGCGCTCACTGTACATTACACTTAGACGGGAGATCCTATTTGCAATACACAACTAATGAAACACATGCATGATTAATGGAGATTAACTGCCAGTTGTTAGTGATGGATATCTTTTAATCTATTTTAGTTGCCATATTTCCATTATGTCTGAGAAGTCTTATTAATATATAAAATCTTCCTTCTAAACCCTCTGTGTTTGAATGTTTTGAACAAAGGTTTTACAGAGACCATTGCAACCTTTTTAGTCCCTGTTGACCCATGTCAACATGACCAGTGAGTCTGAGTCATCATGCTGTTTTAACAGAGGGAGAAAACCCTGGCAGTCATTTACCAGTGAACGAAAATATGGCTCTCAATTTCCACTTGCACTTTACAAGATGTCCACCGCTTATCATTAGTGATTTTCTTTTAATAGTTGTCTAAGTAATTTGATATTAGTTTCTATATAACCCGAGCAAAATGACCTACTGAGTATGGCATGAAGAAGTCACATGAAAATTCAACAAGCTAACAACATATAAATGCAGTGACTCTGGCTTTCAAGATCTATTATATGTGGGGAACACCCTCGGAAAACAAATAAGCAAGGCATGCTGTTATATACAGTAAATGTGTTCTGAAACTGGTATTCTGTTGCCCACATACTATGTACAGCATGTATTTATTGCCAGATAGTTGTGTAATCACTTTGTTTTACCAGTTCCAAAAAAAGCTAGCAGCACTCATTCATTTTTTTTAATCCCAGAAAAGCAGAACTTTAAATTGGGTGTATTTCTCCAATACTTAATGACAGGAGATTCAGAGAATGAATTAAACCCCCCTGATGATTGATTGCAGTTTCATATTTTGAATCTCAAGTGAAATATTTTCTTAAGCTTTATTAAAGGCACAGTTCAGCTAAAAATATTTTTTGTCATTATTTCCTTACCTTCGAAACCTGTATAAATTTATTTGTCCTGATGAACACCGAGAAAGATATTTGAAAGAATGCTTATAACCAAACATTTTTGGGACCCCATTGACTACCATAGTAGAAAAATTACTTCATATTTATTGGTTCTGTTGAACACATGTAAGAAGAGATTTTGAAGAATGTAGACAGTAAACAGTTCTGGGGCACTTTTGACTACCATTGTCATTTTGGTCAATGGGGTCCAAGAACTGTTTGGTTACAAGCATTCGTCCAAATTTATTTTTCTTTGCGTTCAATCAAACAAATACATTTTTACAAATAAATAAATAATTATCAGATAAATAATTATCACGACATATAAACATTGAGCTTTTTAAAAACATATACATTTACATTTTTAGTATTTAAAAAAAGGACCGGACACAAACTTTTGTGGGTCGAAGCTTGGCTTTCGTTGACTTGAGATGAGCTGAACCGCAAACGTCATCAATACAATTAACTTTCATCTCTAATTTCACTGATAAAATACACATTGAATTTATATTGTTCTATATTCATAGAGTGTTGTTCTTGTGTGGTAGCTCTGCTGAATTGAATCAACTGGAAACAGTTACAGAGACATGGTCCAAAGAGAGACAGACGCTCTGTCTAGCTCGATGTCCAGTTGTCATGGCAACCATTAGGCTGTCTGGTGTTGAGGTACATTTTGTCTAAGATTTTTGTTTCTCCCCATATGAAAATGTTTTCACTGTTTTATCACATACGTTATACAGGTGCTCTATAGAATAATTTAAGAGAGAGAACTTTTTTATGCCACCACTCAAGAAATCATTTACTTGGATATGTGAGTGGGATTTTCTTTATTTATTAGGTCATCTATTTGTTTAGTGATTTAGAGAGCCGAAAAGGTGGATGGACAGTAGAAGTGCAGACTGTAGAGACGGTTTCCATAGAGACACAAGTTATCTGCTATACCTATGGCTTTTGGGGAAGTCCTAAACTTATTAGGTCTACCACAAGGAAACACTTGTTTTATAATAAGCTAGACCAACCTTATGAATCCAAAAGTGTCATGTCCATTTCTTCTCTTTGACCTCTCAACTGAGACAAAACTCTTCTCATATGGTGTTGTAGGGGTTAAATAAATATCAGTAAAGCAGCAGGCACTGCATTTAAGTTGTCTCCTGTGGGAGGGGAGAACATGCTCTTGTCTTTTGTGAGTCATTCATTTAGATTCCTCCTCCACACTCATGTACTCTGGTGACTCAGGTACACTTGTTCTCAACAGTTCACCTCTTTCATTCCTCTCTTCATATCTAGCTATTTGAAGAAGTGAGCTAATTTAGGAGTAACATGTGAAGAATGTATAACATTTTCCTGAAATATTTAACTGCATATTAATAAATAGAACACTCTTTGTTTTAAAAAAATTTGGTCTACATTGTAATATACTAAAAGATTACAAAGACTAAAAAATGTTTGTGGATTGACTCTGTGGATTGAATTTGGATTTAATATGGTACTCTAAATCTCTTGATATCTTACATTCATTACTCTCCCCTAACAAGAAAAATCTACAAAAACTTTTATATTAAAATAAAAACTCTCTTACGGTCTAGAACTCGTCAATGATCAGAACATTGCATAACATTCTATGAATCAACCTTTTTTTCAACTGCAAAACAAGCATGTTGTAATGCATTTAAATAGTAAAAAAATCAAAGTTTGCCTTGGGTGTAAGCTTATATAACAATCATCACGAATACATCACACATAAAGGAGGCTAAATGTAGAAGACTGAAGAGTGACCTCAGAGGAGCGGGATCCCAGAGATCAGTGTAGAATCTGCTCCCCTGCTGTGCTAATATTACAACTGATCCAGGGACAGACAACTGTATCGAGTCCACTTATCCCACGAGACATGATTTCTCAGCTCTGTATGTGTGAGGAGGGCCTGCTGGGAGGTGGATGGGGGCATAAGTAATGGAGAGTTATTATGTGTTCTTTGCAAAGAGCACATTGGGCCTGCATGTCACTGTGGGTACTGCTTTACTTTAATTCAATTCAATTTTATTTATATAGTGCTTTTCACAATGTGCATTGTTCCAAAGCAGCTTTACAGGAGCAAATAAGAAAATCACAGAAAGGTAAAACACAGCACAGTGCATGGTGTTTATAGACCAAGCAAGATCATTCTAATAAATAATATCTAATAAATAAATGAATAAATAAATGCAGTCTCCCAGTGAGCAAGCCATCACTGCACTGCTGTGATGACGAACCCAAACTCCAATGATGAATAAATGGAGTAAAAAAAACCTGGGAGAAACCAGGCTCAGCCGGGAGGGCCAGATCTCCTCTGACGTGTCATAGCTGCACTCAGTGACCCCGACCAAAAGCCACCGAGCAAATGTCCACGAAGAACAGGGAGAGCCCACGAGCCGCGACCCAGGAAGCCCCACCCGCCGAAACCGTGCAGGTCCAACCCAGTCCCATTCCGCGATCAACAACAGAGGAACAACCAGGGAAAAATAGTAATGGCATAATTAACTTTATTCCTCTGTTGTCCGACATCGACCACAAAACAAGACCAACCAGACCAGACCCACACAGTCCCAACAAATGAAACGCCCCAAACCACAACCAACAAGCCCCCTCACTCCCCACAAACACCCACCCAGCAACCTCCAATCAAAGTCACTGAGTGCAGCTATAACTTCAAACTGCTGTCATGTGATGTAAGTTTAGCATTAAATACCAAGTATTGTAAATTTAGCATTAATGTGACAAGTAGCCCGTCTTTGCTCTTGGTTGGGTATGGAATTGTCTGAGCTGGGCTGGTCAGATGGTCGCTTTTCTCTTGGGTGGTGATGGAATTGCTTTTGATGGAGCTGGGATGGTCAGTCAGTCCGCAGGCTCTCGCAGGAGGATGGCACGGGATTTTAAGATGTAGCTGGCGTAATCTCTAGTTGGGGATGGGCATATGACGTTCATCTGGGCCTGGCGGAATCTCTCCCTACCTCGGGATGGGCATCCCGAGGCGAGGGCAGAAAGAGAATAATTAGCATAGCTGCTGTTCACTTTACTTCCCTCTATTCATCTACTTAATTAGTCTCTGCTGTTGCTTGCTCTTTTAACATTACATTAATGCATTTGACAGATGCTTTTATCCAAATCTTCGAGTGCATTTGGGGTACATACTGTATATAGTTGACCAATATAGGCTTTAAACCATGACCTTGGTGTGATGGGAAGGTATATTGGCTATAACTCTACACAGAGGTCAGTAAGCAATTTTATTGCACATTTTAGCCCCATTCACTTTAAAGGGGGCGTGAATTAAAACCACAATTTTAACCCGAGCTTTTGTTATATAAGAGGGAATCGTATTCACGCGAACATCATGTAAGTGTCAGAACTAAAAACGCCCTTGTTACTGAGATTTCATCTGTTATTGACACCAGGCCGAGCGAACGGCAGGTTCTGGAATGCACCATATCTATGACGACATTGATAGGTTGAACACAGCCTCCAAAAGAAAAAATATCAACCACTACTTCTATAGCCCTGCCCACTGGTTCGCGCATGACAGAACAGAACACAAGTGGTGCGGAACCAGATAGCTAGCAAGCAATAAACAAACATGTCGTTAAAGATAGCTAAAGATTGTGCCATCCCTGGTTGTGGAAGAACACAGTCGCTGCATAACCTTCCTTCGGATTCCGATATTAGGTTTATTTTTATATAAGTATATTTTTAAAGACGTTCCAGCTCACGTGGGAAAACATGGAGCGTTTCTTCGTTTCATTTCTCCGAGGATTCCTTCGTGAACAAGGCACAGATCGAATTAAAAAGCAAAAAAAGTGCTGTCAGTGCCATCAATATTGGATCCGATAGGAATGGCGCAGCAATCTTATGTGAGTAAAACATATTTGTCACTATTGCTTTGTTAGAGATCGCTTGATATGCCCTGATAGTATTACCTGGGGAGCTCTAGTCATTTGTAATAATTGTAATCGTCATCTCTGTGATTTGGCAGGCTCATATATAATTTTTCATGGTTTTATCCACCGTTTGTGAATAATGGAGGCTGTTTTGAAGTGTTTTGGTATTATTTCGGGTGCTGGGTCCTATCCATAAGTTACCGGGAGTCTCACGTTTGTTTATTTATCATGGAAACTCTCGTAACATTTGAGACCCGCGATCGTGGTGATCTTTTGTCTGGTTCGGGATCACTGGTCTCAAATGCTGACAGGTACGGTCATACAGTATATCATTAAACGCAATACAAGTGTAGGCTATACAAACTATACTCAAAGCCTTGCCATCACATCCGGGAAATAAGTCTGACTATCTATTATCTATCTATTGTTTTTTATTCAAAGAAGCTCCCTTTTGTTTATGTCTTGTCCTCTCCAATATGGCAGCATTGTTGAACCCATAACAGCAACAGGCCAAAGCCTTCAATGCGGTGTCTATTTATGTCTGTGACTGCATGTACCCTTTGTTAACAGACTTCTGAAATGGTTCTTTGTGACGAGAGAAATCATAAAAAATGGTATCCTTTTCCCAAAGTGCCCGGCGACGGCACAAAAACACAGTTTTAAATTTGACCAAAATGTGCTTGAAAAGTCCTTGAAAGTCCTTGAATTTGGTGTTGATGAAAGTGTGGGAACCCTGTGAAAAGGTCAGCGGTTAAAACCGCTTAGGTGTTAGAAATGTAAAGGGTGTGAAGCCTTCCCCATGTATATGTTTGTAAATGGGGGGAAACAGATGTCAACTGCCATAAACTCGAGATGCTATCTCCAGGGTGGTTAAAGGTGTTGTTTCCATAGTATTCTGTGTTTTGTTTAGGTAAGAAATATATGGCAGGATGTGTGGTGCCCAAATAAGGGATGTATATCCTGGCACATGACTCCTTTGTACGGAGACCCTATAAAAGGGGAACTCAGATGTTGAACGAGGCCGAACCTCGTGGTGAAGACTTTTCGATGTTGCTTTATGTTAAGTTTGTATGATTACTTCTGATGATTTGTTATTAAACCGAAGCCATTCATTATGGTGATGCGATCTACCTCTTTTAACAAGTCTCTGTGTGAAGTGATTACAAATATAATTATTGGTTCAACCTGAATGAAAATCCAACGATCTAGCCCAGTGACCGAACTTCTGAGTTCAACCGGACACCGCCCCGTAGGACGACTCCTGACAGCGCACGCCATCTGTAGGTGAGATGCTCTTTTCAATGCCAATGTGTGGTGTCATAATACCAGGGGGTATGTTGAGAGATTAGAAGGTTTGCACTAGAGATTGTGGGAGCTGTTAATGTGGTGGGGACGTCCAGGCGGTCTATAAATTTACGACATCTTCAATGTGGCACGCCCATTAAAACCGAGCGTTTGCAGAGCTGGCCTCAAAACCTGGGTAGAAAATAGCCTATTACTTATTGATTTTGATGATTTTGAATGTAAAAACCATGCGAACGTCGTAAGTAGACCTCGTACAACAGTATAAAACTATAAACAACACCACATCACCGCACCTTTAAAAGTGGCTCACTGTGAGAGAGAGAGAGAGAGAGAGAGAGCGAGACAGACACAGACAGAGACAGAGACAGAGACAGAGACGGGTGATTTTTGTATACGTGTGCTTTCAGCTGTTCCTGACATTGGTCCCCATTGACTTGCATTGGTTTTGTGTCCATACAATAGAAGTCAATGGTTTTTGGTTACCAACATTTTTCACAATATCTTCTTTTGTGTTCTGCTGAAGAAAGAAAGTCTCACAGGTTTAAGGTTTAAAATGACAACAGGGTGAGTAAATGATGACAGAATTTTCATCTACTATTCCTTTAATACAAGAAAATGGCATTTCAATTTATAATTGTTGCAATTGTTACAAATTACAGTTATGATTTGTAAAAATATTGTGTCATGCTGATAATTACAGCTTTTTAATGAAGATGAACAATCATTTTCTTTTATTCTTTCAGAACCAACAGATGTATTACTAATATGTATGTACAGCAGGTGATATCCAAGTGATGCTAATGATGTCTGATGCTTGATGCGTTCAATAAAGTAATTATGAAAAAAGCTCTTGAAAGTTATTAGAACTCTGTGTGCTCTCTCATCTCTCCTCATCTCTCACTTAGATGAAGTGTATGATAAACAGCTCCATTTGCTCTTTGTAGCTCACACTTAAGTAAAACGAATGACATACATATGTATATTTTGTTAATTAATACAACGTAAAACTAAGATTATGAAACGAAGGAAATTATTAATCTCGAGATGTTCCTCTTGTATGTGGTTTGAATTCTGGTTTATTTTCAAATAAGGGGCGGGTCATACATTTACTGGGCGTGTCTAAATGAATGGAGTAGAGTATCATGCAGCTCTAACCGGCAGACGGCTAAAGGATACTTTCACACGGTAAGCTTCTGTTTTCAATTCTGTTCAGCTTTAAAAATACAAATAAAACCTGATATCAAAAGTGAGATTGTCAGTCTTAATCATTTCGTTTAGAGTTAGGTGGTTGTTAAAGACAAAAAGCTCCAAGTAGCCAATAGTTGTCTTTCGCTCCGCTTACTATTTGGCAACTTCATTACACACTGATATGTTATATCTAAACTAGACAGCAGCCATAAGCCCACCGATAATTAATACAAATACTAGTTCGGTTTCGAAATTGATAAAGTAATTGATAATGTAATAACTGTTACACATAGCCTACCTTTTTTCAACATTTGCCATTCAAATATTTATTGGAAATGCTCACTAGGTTTTGAGACACTGCTAGTAATCACTTCATTCCTGCATGTGTCAGGGATGTTGTTTAATCTCACCTTGGTGTGTTGGTTGTCTTCAGAAAGCTCGTCTGCATGTCTATCTAATGTATGTTGGTGTGCAGACACTGGTAATCCCCGCGACATTGTAAAATAAACATATTTTATGCGGAAAATACAGAATAAGGTCAAATGTAGCCTATCTGAACTGGTGTCGGTTGGATATCGTTCAGTCAGCATGTCGCTTCGTTATTTTTACCATTGGTGGGCATCGTGACATCATTAAATACCAGAGAGGAATACCGGGGGATCTCAGAGGTTTTGATTCAGCGATGAGGATTTCCTGTCGGATGCGGCAAACCGGCATCATTTTTCTGCAAATATTGATACTGGTGAGCATTATACGGACATGAATCTTTCTGATCGTGATTTTCCCGGTATGAGATTTTGTTGGAATAAAGGAACAGCAAAGAATAAGACTAAATGCAAGTACATTTTAATGTAAGATAAGTGTTTAACTGTAATATTGTGTAAAATACCGTTTTTCTAGATCAGCTGTCTGCAATGCAGCCCGAACGACACGTTCAGTTGATTATGAGCTTCTCTCAACGCAATCCATCTTCTGTTTAGTTTTCATTTTCACATCCATCTGATATTATTATAACTCGCATGCATTAATAATCTCATATAGGCTATCTTGGTTTCTCCCATTCTTTAATTATTTCTGATTGTATAATCCTGCAGTGTAGGGATTACATCTCTATTTGGGTAGAGCAATTCCACGAAAAATGCCGTCTGAATATAATCGACACGGATTGACTGTTGGCCAGACCAAGCTCTGTATTAATATTAATTTTAATATCAATATACGTTCGTTCTGATCTGGTCATTTTATGCAGGCAGTGCTGTACAACACATAGCTTTAAGTCTGCTGTTTTAGTTGTGCTGTATTCACATTACACCAATGTTGCAGTGCTGTGGGTCGGACCATCTGAACTCTTATTTGAAGGGATAGTTCACCTAAAAATGAAAGCACTATCATCATTTGCTCACCCCCTTCTCATTCAAACCTGTGTGACTTTCTTTCTTTTGCAGAACACAGAAGAAGATATTTTGAAGAATGCTGGTAACCCGAACAATGGCGGCTCCCATTCGCTTCCATTGTGTGGCGACCAAACTAATGCAAAGTCAATGGGTCAATGTTCGGTTACCAACATTCTTCAAAATATCTTCTTTTGTGTTCTGCAGAAAAAAAGAAAGTCATACAGGTTTGAAATGACAATAAGGGGGTGAGTAAATGATGACTGAATTTCCATTTTTGGGTGAACTATTCCTTTAAGGTCATTTTTATCACAATGCTCAAAATCAATCTGTCCATTTGACAGCTAACCAGGTTACCTCACGGTCAACACAAAATCTTAAACATCACCCAGATGCATTTCATGATTCATTTATTTACCTTGCTTCTTTTCTCCTTTGTTCTGCAGAAAGCTTGCGTGGACCTCGAAGGACTCTATCTGTAAATCAAAGCCATGGGGAAGGATTACTATAAGATCCTAGGCATTCCGTCAGGCTCTAATGAAGATGAAATCAAAAAGGCCTACAGGAAAATGGCACTGAAGTTTCATCCAGACAAAAACAAGGATCCTAACGCTGAAGAGAAGTTCAAGGAGATAGCTGAGGCTTATGAGGTTCTGAGTGACCCAAAGAAGAGAGTCATTTATGACCAATACGGGGAGGATGGTGAGTTTGGTAGATTAAATCTACACGAGAACCGCAGCCAAAGATTTCAGTACATTATTAAATTTTCTGACTCACCCTGTGGGCTTAATCTGTTGAGTGGGCAACAGTAATTTATCATCTTTTTTATTGTATAGTCAGTGTGATGGCTTTTTGACTTTGGAAACACAAAACAAGTGTCTTTTAGTAGTGTCTTTCAAAGTACTTTTAGTGTTTTTAAAATACTGCACGCTTCTGTTCAGTCTCCAGTACACCTTATGCCTTTTTAAAAAAACATTACAAATGCTAAGAACAACGAGACTCCGTGGACCCAAGTCATGTTCTGTTTATAGAAGATAGGACAGACCTTAAAAGGATTTTTGTTGTTGTTCACATGGCTGGACCACTGTTGTTGGAACAAGGTGTCAATGCAACTGCACCACCTCTGCTTTTTCCTATCATTCAAAACAACGCTGAAAGGTGATGCAGAAAAGTTTCAACAGCAAATGCGAAGCTTATAAACATGGCAACCATGTTGTCTGTTGAGACAATGAGGGATTTCAAAAGTTCCCACTAATGCCAGCTCCAGGCTAGATGCCAGCATAATAAAGCTATCTTTAGATGGAATTACAACTGACAGTTCCATCTTTACCAATGTTGGTCCTGATTTTTGAAAACATGCAACTGATAAAGCAAGGTGCTAGAAATGCAGAATGTATAGGTTTTAGTTTCCAGGAAAGGCAAACTAATATAAATGTATGAATGTACTATAGGTTGCTTAAAGGGTTAGTTCACCCAAAAAGGAAAATTCTGTCATCATTTACTCACCCTCAGGTTGTTCCAAACCTGTATAAATGACTTTGTTCAGCTGAACACAAAGGAAGATATTTGGAAGATTGTCAGTAACCAAACAGATTTCATCACCTGTTTACTGCCATAGTAGGGAATATATATACCATGGGAGTCAATGGGGGATGAGATCTGTTTGGTTACAAGCATTCTTCCAAATATCATATTCTCTGTGTTCATCAGAACAATGACATTTATACACATTTGGAACAACTTTAAAGAGTACATCTTACAAGATCATGTAAATTACATTTCATGCAATGTGTAATGTTACCGTGTGTGAATGTAAGCAGTCTGCTAAGTTGTAAAGCCGAAGGTGAATGAATAACAAAGTTATTGGCTTGGAAAAAAGGGAGTCGACTCTGAATCACGCAAACGAGTCGTGCTCTTGTCCTATTCGCGAACCGTTGTGGATTTACTTCACTACATATAGTCCCTGCCTACGTTTAGCTAGGACTGCCCGCAAAAACTTCACTCTTCTCCCCCAAACACTGTAGCTCGTGAGCCTCATTCGCTGTAGACCAATCACAGCAGAATAGACCATCTGACCAATCAGATCAGACTAGGCTGGTGGAAAGGAGGGTTTTAGCCAAATGAATAATTGAGAGTCAGTCAAGAAGTAAGGTAAGAAAAACTGCCTATTATAACAAAATAATAGTGTTTTTACAGCTTGTATGTTCGTAATCTTGTTGTTGAACACTACATAAACAAAATAGGATCTTAAACATCAAGGAATATTTACTCTTTAACAAATTTGAATAATTTAAATTTTTGGGTGAACTGTTCCTTTAAGATTAAAAGAATCTGCCACATGCATGAAGAAATAAGTGTCCATTGCACCAGTCATTTTCGTGCACCGGTTTGTCCTTTCATAATATCTCGTGAACCTGTAAAAAGTCTCTTGAAAGGAAGTGACAAGTTCATTTGCCTCTAGCAAGCCTGTCTAGTTTGCGTCTGTCATCCAGTAGCCTTTGTTTCAGCCCAGAGCTTTGCTACAAAGTGCTTTCACAAACGATCTGTTGTACGGTTAATTAGAGGTGTGAGTATAGCTGGTTGAAAGCTGGAATACCTTGCTGTATATTTCATTGAGGACATGTTTGATATGGAACTGCAATCCAACACCAGCTTCTGGCGCATCGATGCAGCCCAACTGTTGTTTGTTAAATATTGGTGTGTTCATTGCTAAAGTGACTTTGAAACACAACTTCATGATCTACGTTGTGAGTTAGATGTAGCTGTTACTTTCACATGACACGTCTTTTTTTAAATAAAAAAGGAGTCAGAAACATGTTTTGTAAGATACTGCTATCAACCCTGTCAGCTCTAGGAATCTCAGGCACTCCTCTCTGCTGGTTCAAATCCTACCTCTCCGGCAGATCCTTCAGGGTGTCATGGAGGGGCTCGTCATGGAGGGGCTCGCTGTCCACTGCTCACCACATGATCACTGGGGTCCGTCAGGGATCGGTGCTTGGACCACTGCTTTTTTCCATATACAAGGCATCCTTGGGACCCATCATACGGGCACACGGCTTCTCCTATCACTGTTATGCTCACGACACCAAGATTTACATCTCATTTCACCCAGACGATACCTCTGTATCAGCGTGCATTACAGCCTGCCTAGAAGATATCTCAGCTTGGATAAAAGAGCATCACCTCCAGCTGAACCCTACCAATACAGAACTACTCGTATTTCCGGCACACCCCACGGTGCAACACGATACCACCATTCAACTTGGCAATACCATAATCAAAACAGCCAGGAGTCATATTTGATGAGCAGCTGTCCTTCAATGATCACATTGCAAAGACAACGCGGTCATGCCGATATGCCTTATTCAACATTAGAAAGGTTAGACCCTATCTCACTGAGCATGCGGCACAACTCCTTGTCCGGGCCCTGGTAATCTCAATGTTAGATTACTGCAATGCTCTCCTTGCTGGTCTTCCTGCAAAAGCTATCAAACCACTCCAGCTGGTTCAGAATGCAGCAGCACGCCTCATCTTCCAACAGCCCAAAAGGGCTCATGTGACACCTATTTTCATCTCTCTCCACTGGCTACCGGTTGAAGCCCGTATCAGATTCAAGTCACTAATGCTTGCCTACAGGACTATCACTGGATCTGCACAGGCATACTTTCACACACTCCTACACCCCATCCAGAACCCTGCGTTCAGCAAACGAGCGGCGTCTTGTATTGCCTTCTCAAAAGGGCAGTACATAGCTTTCCCGCTCATTCTCCTTCACAACTCCTTCCTGGTGGAACATTTTTCCTAACTCAGTCCGGTCAACCACATCTCTCACAACATTCAAAAAACTACTTAAAACCCATCTCTTCTGTGAATACTTGACAGACAAATGAGAAAAAAAACTAACCCTCTCTCTTTCTACTAGTAACTTTGTATTAGCACCTATTGTATTATTGCTCCTGTATGACATATCGCTTATTGCTTCCTGAACTCTCTGTAAGTCGCTTTGGATAAAAGCGTCTGCTAAATAACTAAATGTTGTAAGATGTTTCCAACAAGTTTGCAGAGCAAGGAGAAGATTTAAGGTTGGATGAGTCAACTTGTGTCCTGATCTTTAGAAGGCGTGCATTTATTACAAGCTATAAATCATCCCTCATAACAAAGAGGTGTTAATATATTCAACAAGACAGGAAAATTAATGTTTCCTTCTAATTGCCTTTCATTTCTGAAATACAGAAAGAGCAAGTCGTTGTAACGGTCATGTTTTAAGACTTTTTCACCATGCAAAAACAATAATGTTGTATTCTTCCCTGTGATGAAGAGTCTACTCAGGTCCTCTGTGATATTAGCCACTCATTAGTTTTGTCCTAGATTCACTGAATTTAATTGAGTATTTAAATCCTTGCTTACGAGAAGACATTATATTCTGTTCCCCAGGATTAGAGCTGAATGTTCTTTCCAGTGTATTTTTTCCAAAACCAGAATACTAAACGAAGCCAGCTAAGGTGTAATAATAGAAATAAAGAAATGTGTCTGTTCTTTGTCCAGTTCTTGAATGTGTTCTTTTAGTAACCAAATTAAGAGAAGGTTGGGAAAACAACAAAGAGAGAGAGAGATTTGTCAGGTTTTCGGTTGAGCTTTGCACCTCAAAATGCTGAAGATTAAATCAAATGCTACATTATGGAGTTGGTTATTACTTGGTAATTGGTGATATGGACTTAAAAATAAACATTTTATGATGAGCCTGTGTTGGGTTGTTACCATAATTCATCAATTTAGTTCAACAATAAATGTTCTATTATTAATTTAAATAATAATTTATGTTAACGTCCCACATTTATAAAAATGTAATTTATTAATAATTTGACTCTTTAAGGCCGCTTCAGTAATAAATGTACTTTTCCTAGACTGCTAAGTCAGCCTTAGGTTAATAGTCGTAAAACTTTGTTAAAAATTTTGAAAAACCTTAAAAAATAGCGAACTCTGGCCTTCAGTGATACTTTATCAGAATATTCTCATCTGTGTGTTGCAAATTGGCAAAACCTCAAATAACTGCAACTAAATCCATATAAAAATCCATTTTACATTGACCTCTCTCTTTTTATCCACCCAGGTTTGAAAACAGGTGGGACAGGCTCCTCAAGTGGCCAAGGGACTACGTATCACTACACCTTCCACGGAGACCCACATGCCACCTTTGCTTCTTTCTTTGGAGGCTCCAACCCTTTTGATATTTTCTTTGGCCCTGGGCGTCAGCGAGGAAACACAAATGGCTTTACAGATCACGCCGATCATGACATGGACATTGACATGGATGGAGACGACGATCCATTCAGTTCCTTCAGCCACTTTGGCTTCAACGGCATCAACGGTTTTCATCATGGTGGAGGTCGAAGGCATCGTACAGAGCCTTTGCATGGTGGCAGGAGGAAAGTACAGGACCCTCCGGTGGTACACGAGCTTAAAGTGTCCCTGGAGGAGATCTTCCACGGATGTACCAAGAGGATGCGAATCACTCGGCGACGACTGAACCCAGACAGAAGGACAATGAGAACAGAGGACAAGATCCTTAACATTGTCATTAAGAGAGGTTGGAAGGAGGGGACCAAGATCACTTTTCCCAAAGAGAGTGATGAGACGCCGGAGAACATTCCTGCTGATATTGCATTTGTGCTTAAAGACAAGGGCCACCCACTTTTCAAAAGAGATGGCTCCAACATGATTTACACAGTCAAGATCAGTCTTAAGGAGGTATGTGCTTTGAAACCTTTATCGATTTGTTTGCATTGCCAGCATACATTGGCATGCATTTATTTGAACCTGTGGGTTTTCCGTATTCCTACCCCTTACAGTCCCTGACTGGTGGTCAAGTAGACCTGGTTGTTTTATCAGTTGGCTGCCGTATCCTAAGAATAGACAGACCCAGACTTAGATTAGACAGGTTTACTGGAGTCTCAACACCGGACCACCCTTTGGCCTTTGTGCCATCATTAACATGGACTTAATGTCGAATTAAAGGGCTTCAATTGGTATTAACTCCACTGAGTCCAAAATAAATGCCGACCTTGTTAACCTGCTTAGCCGCTACATTTGTCTTCTTTATTTTTCCATATATAATTAATATTATAATATTTAATATGACTAAATGTAATATATGGTACTTGACAAATATACTGTACATGTGTCCAATGGTGTGACATAGCAAAAATGTAGAAAACAAACTAACAGTTAAGATAAATCTCTTTTATGATTTTTAATTATAAATAATATTAATAATGTAAAATAATATACTACAGTTTTCAGCATTTTGGCTCTCACATTTACAGTTTATTTGTCAACTACCCATATACATAAACTATAAATTATGAATGGATATTAATAACACAGATTAATAATATGGAGACAGTATACCCAAATTTGTTGGCTGTCTTGATAGGACACATCTAGTAACTGTAGAGTTCCACTCCCTCCACACCTCAAAGTCGTTGCTGATTTACTCGCTCCCACTTCAGTGTGAGAGCTCAGGAATGTCATGATACGGTGTCATACGCCAAGCACAGAGTCCTCGCTTTTAGAAGTAAAGCTGAACCTGCCTTGAAGAGTCGAACAGTAGATAAAATTGTCATGTGACAATTGTAAGTGTAGCATATTCAGTTGCACATTTAATACAGAATGCAAGTTTTCTTGAAACTAGTCAGTGGAAAATTATATAATAGAGTTTGCATGTTTGGCCAGAATAACAAGTATTCAAAAAACATTACATTATTTTTGAATGGTACACCCAAAAAATAAAATTCTGTCATCATTTACTCACCCTCTTGTGATTTCAAACCTGTTTGATTTTCTTTCTGCCGTAGAACACATGAGAAGATATTTTGAAAAAAAGTTGGCAACCGAACAACGCAGGCACCCATTCACTTCTGATGTATGGACACAAAACCAATGCAATGGGTGCCGGTAACCAACATTCTTCAAAATATCTCCTTTCATGTTCTGCAGATGAAAGAAAGTCATACAGGTTTAGAACGACAAGAAGGTGAGTGATGACATTTTTGGGTGAACTATCACTTTAAGAATGGAAATCTCTACACTGTACATGATATCCAATGGGAACCTGCCAGACTGTTTGTGTTTGAAGGCATAGTTCTGTTTTATATGAAACTTATAACTTCAGATACATTTGCCCCAAATCAAAACACGATGCATTTATATCAAAGCAATAATTTATTTCTTTTATGGATGTAGCCTAAATGCAATTGAATTTTAATGATCTGAACCACTAAGGATTATTACTAACTGCATATATTGCTGTTTGTCTAGTAGTGACCTAGAAAACCACTGTCAGTAAATAATACTTTATATGACAGTCTCAGACTATCACCAGAAATAGACTTAATGAGTGACCTTTATGCGTTTCAGAGAGCCTCTGTCATTATTAGTTATAATGTTAGTGGTATATTTTCTTGATTTCTGTGACATTACTTTGACAGCAAGGTCAGTTTGTGATGTCAGCTGTTTTAAGGAATGTGTCTACAGTAGGGTCCTCTACCTAAAACAGTATTTCGTTATTCTATCCAAAATAGATCTCCTTTAGCATGTCATCTGTTAATCTTAGAAACTGTGTAAAGAAAATGGTTTCTACACTATTTAAGGTTCTGGGATGTTGTCGGAGCAGTGGTTTACTTTTTAAATGTCTCAGTCATTAGATGCCCAGAATGAAACTTGATAAGTGCCAGTGAACATCACAAACTGATTTGCCATCTGTAGCATCTCATGCACACTGATGGCAACCTCCCCCACAAATTTTCATCTGCTTGCTTATTGTAGACACATTCCCAGGATAGATTAAGAGTGGATCTGGACTTTCCTCAAGGCCACATTATCTCCATTTCAATATTGGTTTTCATTAAAGGCCACACTCAATGCCCTGCTCTTATTAAAATATCTTTATTATCCTTGTGCTGATTACCATAGATTATTACAAGAGAAAGATCTGTATGCTGATGATAACTGAAGGTCCTACCTGTTCACATACTAAATGCTTAATAGAAATCAGGAGGTGAGAGACTTCAGTTATATGACTTTACTCAAATCACAAATTTACACAGAGGGTAACAGAATCAAATATCAGTCTTTTTATTGGGCAGAAATTATATTTAGTGCATATAGCTGTCATGAATGAGAACGGACTCAACTGCGGGGAAAATCAACTATCTTTATTCAGACTGAGATCACACATTAGAAAGTCAGTAAACTGATAATCCTATGGAAGTAAACGTTTGATGAACCCCAGTGCTGCAGACGAGCGAAACCAGCGGGAGAGCAGAACAGCAAGACTGTGACCGACCAGCTGGACAGAGAGGCTGCGACCAGTGAGGTCCGTGGTTAGACGGGAGACCGGAGTGGCGCGCCGAAGCGAAGCGGCAGGCTGGACGTGGGAGCCCGCTAAGGAGAGGCAGCAGGTGGCCATAGGTTCTCTGGCTGAGGGACAGGCGGAATGTCGTGGACGTCAGTGGGCGAGCCCTGGTAGAGCAGATATGAGTAGACAGGAAAAACAAGAGACTATAGCGATGGAGTCTGAGACGAGATCGTTGGGGGCAAGAATAACTACTAGGCTATGACAAGACTGGGACTTGACTAGAAAATACTAAGGGAGCCAAACATAGTGCAACAACACACAATGATCTGACAAAGGACGAGAGAACACGGGGAGCTAAAATAGAGGGAGAAGCAATTAACCAAACAAGGAGCAGGTGAGAACTAATTGTGAGGCCGGTGAGCGTAAACGAGGTAATGTATGAGATAACAAGGAGGGCGGGGCACATGGGGAACTATCAAAACACACACACACAAGGGAATAACAACAGAAGTCAACCTGATCAGACCAAGGGCATGCTCCCCCCCAGAGGCACCACTGGGCGTCCTAGGAGGGGGCTCACCTCGTCTCACGAGCGGGAACCCAGCACCTTTCCTTTGCGCCATACCCTTCCCAGTCCACTAAATACTGGAAACCCCTGCCACGGCAGCGAACGTCCAAGAGTCTCTTAACCGTGTAAACCAGAGAACCATTCACAAGACGAGGGGGGGCGGGACGATAGCTGGAGGGGTTGAGATGGGACGAGAACACTTGTTTAACCCCGGAGACATGAAATACAGGGTGAACTCGACCGAGGGTGGGAGGAAGTTTGAGCTGGGCCGCCACCGGATTAACCACCTTGGTGATGCGGTATGGACCAATGAATCTGGGAGCCAGCTTCTGAGAAGGCACCCGGAGAGGCAGATCCCTGGTGGAGAGCCATACCCGCTGACCACACACACAGGCTGGGGGAGGAGTCCTGTGACGGTCGACCGCTGCTTTAGTCCTTACTGAAGTCCAGACACCAGACACAGTCCGACACCTTCGGAGGAAAGCTAGGGTAGAAGGGACCACAGCGTCGAGTTCCTGAGAGGGAAACAAAGGGGGTAAGCAGCCAATACAGCATTCAAATGGGGACAAACCTGATGCAGAGACGGGGAGAGAGTTGTGGGCATATTTGACCCAAGAGAGTTGTTGGCTCCAGGACATCGTGTTGTGGGATGTCAGACAGCGGAGTGCACGTTCGAGATCCTGATTAGCCCGCTCTCACTGCCCATTGGTCTGCGGGTGAAAATCTGAAGAGAAACTCGCTGTGGCTTCGATTTGTCTACAGAATTCTTTCCAGAACCGGGAGATAAACTGGGGACCCCGATCAGAAACCACGTCGACCAGCAAACCATGGAGCCGGAAGACGTGATCCACCAGTAGCTGAGACATCTCCCGGGCTGAAGGGAGTTTGGGCAGGGGAATAAAGTTGAACGCTTTGGAGAAGCATTCCACCACGGTGAGGATAACGGTATGGCCATTAGGGTTGGGCGATGTCTACCAAATTGGCATCGGACGATGCCTACAATGAAACATCGTGATGGACATCGGGGGGCGGGGCATATCAGTTTGCTAGATGGCCATCTGCCAAAACATTAAAAACAATTATATCAGTGCTCTAGACTGCGACCAAAACACATTTTGTGACCAGTTTTCAAGACAGCATGATTTTTTTTCACAAGTACTCTCACATGTACGACCTGCAAATTTGGAATTTCTTCTGGTTGTTATTTCATGTGGAAAGATGAGTAGATCGTGAGCCCATCAGTGTAGGCTGTGTGTGTGTGATTAGTCAACTGCGCGGGTCACGCGGCACTGATGTTTCCCGCTGCCATTGCGGATGCGCACAGTTCAGGTCGTCATTGACAAGTTTACACACACACAACATGAGCGCATTAATACGATTCACTGTTTGCGTTCACTTTCTACGTCTGTCTCCATCTCCCGCACACACGCATCGCGCAGCTTCCAAATCTTACTTAACTGCGGATAAGCATGAATGGATGAGCTTGACACATGCGCAGAATGTCATACTGTGGACTTGGCTGTCAACATTTGTCTTGGGAATGTGTTGTATGCGTACGCAGACGGGATGTGTGGATGACTGCGGACCCTCCTGATGACGAAAATTGCGGCATGCAAGGGAATCACGATGCCTGCCAAACATTGTGATGGCTGTCAGCCATCTATGGGTAGAGGGTGGAGCAGACCATAAGAGGGACGATGGGCAGGCTTGCACTGGGCACAAGTAGAGCAGGCTAATACAAACTGTCTGACATCGGCGGCTAAAGTAGGCCACCAAAAACGCTGATGGATGGCAGCCAACGTTCCCTTGATTCCTGGATGGGCGGCAAACCTGGATGAGTGGCCCCACCAAAGGACGTCAAGGTACATCGGAGCCGGAACGAATAACCGACCGGCCTCTAACAGCCATGAGAGAGCGTCGGGTGTGGTGTTCTTGGACCCAGGCTGGTACAAGAAGGTGAAGTTAAACCGGCCAAAGAAAAGTGCCCAGCGGGCCTGGCTCGCACTCAGCCTCTTATTGGGACACTCGCCAGGCCTCGACATGAAACGCCGGTAAAAGTTGGCGAATCCCAGGAAGCGCTTGAAGAACCTTACGAGAGTCAGGGGTCGGCCATTGGGCGACAGCTTTGATCTTGGCAGGATCGGGTTTAATGCTCTCAGGAGACAATACATAGCTAAGGAACGTAACAGACACGGCGTGGAACTTGCACCTTTTCGCCTTTATGAAGAGATGATTTTCCAGAAGGCATTGAAGAACCTGCCTGACGCGCCGGGTGTGTTCCTGGAGAGAGGGGGAAAATATTAGTATATCATCCAGGTACACAAAGACAAAACGATCTAGCATGTCACCCAGTACGGCGTTGACGAGGTCCTGGAAGATGGCCGGAGCATTGGTCAGACCAAAAGGAAGCACTAAGTACTCGTAGTGTCCCGTGGGTGTGTTAAACGCTGTCTTCCATTCATCCCCCTCACGGATGCACACCAGATGGTAGGCGTTGCGGAGGTCTAGTTTGGTAAAGACCCGGTCTCCCTGTAATAACTCAAAGGCAGATGACTTTAAAGGCAAGGGGTATCTGTTTTTCACGGTAATGTCATTCAAACCTCGATAATCGATACAGGGACAGAGAGAGCTGTCCTTCTTCTGCACGAAGAAGAATCCTGCGCCTGCAGGTGAGGAGGAGTGCCAAATAAGGCCGGCACGCAGTGACTCTCGGTCACTTTCAGGAGTAGACAGGGAAAATAAACGGCCCCGGTATCCAGGAAAGCGTGACTGACTTAAGATGACTCACGTCAGGGTGCATGGCATCAGGGGGCATGAAGTGGGAGAGTTTGAGCAAGGAAGGATGCCCACCAGGACTCTCCGCTCTACTGGTGGCCTCTGTCTTTTAGCGGACACTGCGAGAATAGGTGGACAGATTTCCTGCAGTAGAAACAAAGTCCTTGAATGAACTGCTGCTGTTACAGGACTAAGACTAGGCTATGACAAGACTGGGACTTGCCTAGAAAATACCAAGGGAGCCAAACGTGCGACAACAAAGATCTGACAAAGGACGAGAGAACAAGGGGAGCTAAAATAGAGGGAGAAGCAATTAACCAAACAAGGAGCAGGTGAGAACTAAATGTGAGGCCGGTGAGCTTAAACAAGGTAATGTATGGGATAACAAGGAGGGCGGGGCAGAGACGCGCATATGGGGAACTGTCAAAACACACACACACGAGGGAATAACAACAGAAGTCAACCTGATCAGACCGAGGGCATGACAATAGCACTGCCATTACTTTTTGTAGTTTGTGCAGCAGTTGTTAGCTCAGTTTGGTTTCAGTATTATTAGAATTGAAATACATTTATAAAATGGTCAGTTCTGGTCCTTGATTCTGATTGGCTGAGCCGCATTACATAACCTAAATATAATTTTATTTACTTTATTTTATTAAACCTTGCTACACATATGGAATAACAGTTTTATAAAAGCAATTAGCCCCGCAAAGCAGTGGGATTCAGTGCCTTTTGTAACAGCTAAGGGCTAACTCCGCTTCTCGTTGTGCCACAACGCCCTTAGCTGTTCTAAAATGCACTGTAACCCACTGCTTCGTGGTGCTTATTGCTTAAATACACTACCGCTCAAAAGTTTAGGATCACTTGATAAAAATTTTCTCACGATATTATAATCTGAAGGTGTTTGTTTCAATTTTTTTAAATACTTTTGTAGTAATAATATGACTGTGCCAACATATTAATTTTATTCATTAGTAAAACGTCTTGGTTACAGATGTAATCTCGGTTCCCTGATGGAGGGAACGAGACGTTGTGTCGAACCGACAGAATGGGGTTTGTCTTGAGAACCTATTATCTTCTGAGTATTTAGAAAAGGCCAATGAAAATTGGCGAATGAAATTTGCATGCCGGGCTCCTCCCCGGATGTCCGGGTATAAGAGGGAAGCCGGCGTGCTCATTCATTCACCTGTTGGTCTGAGGAGCCTAAAGCATCCTCCCCCGGCCGCTGGGGTGGGCGGCCAGTGTTGTGGCATGAGGGACACAACGTCTCGTTCCCTCCATCAGGGAACCGAGGTTACATCCGTAACCAAGACGTTCCCTTTCTGTTGGTCTCTCGACGTTGTGTCGAACCGACAGAATGGGGTTCCTATGGAAAACGCCACAGCACTGAGCCGCGTCACAATCTCTGCGGAGTGACGTTGACTGGCCTGGGTGAGTCAGACGAACACGCTAACGTGAAATTATGACCCTCCAGTGGAGTGGAAGGGGGACCCAGAGCTTTACACAAAGTTGGGAAGCCCCTGTCACCGGCCGTCACGGGCGGAGGCCTAGTTCTCTAAATGGCGAGAAGCCGCCCGGCACCGTACGGGCCACTGGGTAAGCATTATTCCCCCCTGGGGGAAAAACGCTGCAGAGGCCACTACCTACCGTAGGGAGGAATAGTGGAGACACCACATGGTCTCACCATCAGGGGAGAACTCATGGGAGGAATGTGCGGACTGCAGGAGTTAACCGCAAGGTGGGAGGTCCACCTGGGGAGGTCATGGGTTGCCAAGGTGGGAACCATTCATGAGGATACATCAGACGGAACAGCCCACGGAGGGGGGGTTACCACGTCTGGAGCACTAGGTCCGGTTAGAGCTATGTGGGAGATAACTCAACTGTTCCCCGGCCTAAGGGGGCAGGGCTGCTCTGCCCAGCCTGTCCCCTGGAAGGGTGCTTAGTGATGGATGGAATGCCTGTTCTTTACCCGAGGGGAAATAAGTGAGGCGGGATCGCCACTGCTCCCCCCGGAGGGGGAAGGGCTTCCGCAGGCGTACGCCCTGCCAGCTGCCGGTCCCACACCTTGCCAGGATGCGGGCTGACACCGGTTCCGTGCGTAGGTATTAGAACCTCACGGAGTTGTTGGGCATAGCCCAACCCGCAGCTCTGCAGATGTCTGCCAGAGAGGCGCCCTGAGCCAGTGCCCATGAGGGGTGTGCCTCACTCCCAACGGGCAGGGGCGAATAGAGATCGGTATGCCCTAATGAGGGCATCCACGATCCAGTGCGCCAGCCTCTGTTTGGAGACATCCCTCCCTTCTACTGACCTCCGAAACAGACAAAGAGCTGCTCAGAGCTTCTGGGCTCTGCGTGCGGTCCAAGTAGAGGCGCCGTGCGCGTACTGGACAAAACACAGATAGGTTGGGTCTTCCTCCCCGGTGGGGAGCGCCTGCAGGTTCACCACCTGGTCTCTCGGGAGAGTGGTGGGAACCTTGGGCACGTAGCCGGGGCGGGGTCTCAAGATAACGTGAGAATCCCGGCCCCGAGTTCTAGGCAATCTGTGGACACGGAGGGTGCTTGCCGATCCCCTACCCTCTTGGAGGTGAGCGCCATGCAGAAAGCCGTCTTTATCAGGACTGAGAAAGAGCGGCAACCCCGAGAGGCTCGAAGGGGGCGGGGCCTCTTAAGGCCCGCCACCTAGGTCACAAGAGGGTACGGAGCGCGGAAGGTGGTCACCCTCTCGCGCCCCTTAGGAACCTAATGACCAGGCCTTGCTGTCCCAGAGGCTACCCAGCACTTGGGTCATGATGAGCGGCCGAAGCGGCTAAATACATTCCCAGTGTGGAGGGGGAGAGGTTACTCCCCAGTCTCCCTTGAGGACGGGACAGCTCGTACCCGACCGAGCAACTCCGAGTCTTCTCGCCGAGAACGCCACTGGGCGTTTAGCCGCCCAGTGGCCGAAGCCCTAGCCTGAGTGACGTCCCAACCAGACCGGGGGTGGGTCACTCAGGATCTCCTCGTCCCGTCCAACATGGAGACCAGGTTCTGCCTGGGATGCCGTAACGTGCCCCTGGTGAACTGCTTCCCCAGGGGGAGCGGCCAGGGGGGAGTCGTTGTCAGAGCCTTAGCTCCGAGAACCAAGTCCTGGTTAGGCCAAGGGGCGTAACTAGTACCACTTGATGCTCCTCTTCCCTGGCCTTGCACAGGACCCTGTGCAATGAGGCTCACTGGGGGGAAGCGTACTTCCGCTTGTCCCGCGGCCAGCTGTGCGCAAGGGCATCCGTGCCAAGGGTTGCCCTCCAGGTGGCCGCCGCCTACGGGCACGAGCACCACGGCGGCATACTCCACCTGGGGGACAACAACGTATCCTCCAGCTGTCTCAACCTCGAGGGAAGAGAGGGTGACTGAACTTTGTTTGACGTGAAATGTGCCGGAAAGGGGTGTTCCAGGTCTTACCAAGTTCCTCATGCACTTCCGGTAAACACGGCACTGGGGGCGGGCACAGCTTGGAGCCACGCTCAAACCCGAGGCGCCATGTAACCAGCCACGAGCGCCGGGAAAGGCAGTGCGGGCACTGCAACCCAACACTCACGGCGGCCCGGGAAAGCATGGCTGACATTTCGACATCCGCTTCTTCCTGGGCTCGACCCCCCGAGGGAGGGAGCCCGTGGAATCGTCGGAGTCGGATGGCAGTGCGTCACCCCCCGATGCTGCAAGAGACATCTCATCATCACGCACCGTGTCCGAATACGTGATTGAGGAATAAGACGGCGGACCGTCTTTTTTGGGGAACGGTCAGACAAGCGAAACGAGGTGTGAACGGTCCGTGAGCCGTGGCTGGCGGATTATCGCTCACAGTAATCCTCATATCACCCTCGCTGCTTGCCATAGCGGACGGCAGGGCCGTAGTCCTGCCGCCACGGAACGGGGAGCAAACGAGGTGGTGGCTGAGTCCCGTGGGAACACAGCCACCTGTGACGCAACGTCTGAATCGTCACCGCCCGCAGTGCGGGCAGGACGTATCCACAACGTCTGCCCCAGCGTACTGGAAGCAGGCATTGTGTCCGTCCCCCTCCTCGATGAGTGTGTTGCACCCATGAGAACAGCGGGACAAGCCACGCTGGAGAAATTTGCTCTTTTAGAAAAGGAAATTTGCTCGAACACCTCCGGAACTGCCGAGACGCCCAGGGGAGAGTCACTGCAGGAAGGGACCGTCCGCTGTCCACGTCGTAGATTCCAGCAGAAAGAAGGATCACCCAGATCGTAGAGAAGCTCACCAGATGCGTAGGCTCTGAAGAACAAAAGGTGAATGAATGAGCACGCCGGCTTCCCTCTTATACCCGGACATCCGGGGAGGAGCCCGGCATGCAAATTTCATTCGCCAATTTTCATTGGCCTTTTCTAAATACTCAGAAGATGATAGGTTCTCAAGACAAACCCCATTCTGTCGGTTCGACACAACGTCGAGAGACCGACAGAAAGGGAACTAATGTTTTTTACAAAAATATTTTTTACATAGATTTCTTAGACCAAATAATGAATAAAAAGCATCCAATAAGATTGTAGCATAGATGAATATTCCTTCATTACTGTTTAAAAAGGTTCCCAGATTGAGACCTCAAGAAGCTGGATGATGAAATGCCAAGTGTATGATTTATCAATTTCCAGGCAAAGGGTGACAACTTTGAAGATGATAAAAGAAAACATATACCAGTTCATTTATTTTGGATGTTTTGTAGTCA
The DNA here is from genome assembly GCF_024868665.1 of Triplophysa rosa. NCBI lineage: Eukaryota > Metazoa > Chordata > Actinopteri > Cypriniformes > Nemacheilidae > Triplophysa > Triplophysa rosa. The sequence goes on along the minus strand of NC_079891.1, from coordinate 17,427,497 downwards.
CAACATAATTCCAACAGTTACAATTTGTGCTATTCCATGGTTCTGATGGGTTTACTAATATTTTAAAATATGAATAAAGGAAGTCTATATGTACATATGTATCTAAGACATATTCTATATGTATATTTATATTGAATCATTTTCCTGATTTCTGAGTTGTTTTTTTTTCACGTAAAGCTGCTTTGAAACAATCCAACATTTAATTTAAAAAATTATAATAATTGGAATATTTTTAATAGTATTGCGTTAAAAGCCAAAAGTCTTGGTTTGTAATGCAGCTCATTTTATGCCACTAAACTGACAAACCATGGCAAATTCAGTGAACATTTGTCCTCAAATGTTTCAGTGTGAATGTGGGACTGAAGGGGTAAAACGTTAATACACTTTGTTGGTTCCAGGTAAAAAATTTGCTCATCAACATTGACTTAGCAGCAAACCATTTGCAGTTTCATCTGACACTGGACTGAGAAACAAACATTTATGAAATGTTGAGTAATTTCATGTGGTACTTTACTACAACTTTACTGTTGTTGAAATAGGAGTATCACTGTAGGACTGTCTCCACCCCAGAGCCCCTGCTGCTGCTGCTGCTGCTGCTGTCTGTAGGAAGGAGCTGATCTCATTGCTAACACATTTTCTTGCCCCTTGAGGCAGCTGCTAAGCAAATCTGCCAGGGAATGTTTGTGCTTAGTATTCACAGAAAGTTCATGAAACACTTTCTGCATCATAAGCTCACATGCAATGGTACTATAAATTTTAAACCAAATTCTTTTACATTTTAAATTAATACATTGCCTGTTTAATATCCAGATTGTCTTAATGCAAAGAAGTAATTTAAGTCCACAGTCTGTGCCACAGATCATCTGATGCATATTGCACAGAGAAAAAATATTATTTTCTAGAAATGCATGCAGGTATATTGTCGAGATCATCTGAGCTTCTGCCCCCTAGTGGTCTACCGCATTTCTGTTGTTTGGTGGCTTAATATTACTGTGTTGTTGTTAACTTCGGTTTGCTGTGTGTCTCATTTGTCTGGAAAAGTAAATAAATGTAAATGTCAAGGTCTTTTATCTGGAATGTAATTTTAGTTTGCTGGTACAATCCTTAAGACTCCTAAAATTTTCAGTGTCTTTACCTCTGTAAAAAGAGAACCGTGGCCAAAATTAGCTTTCTGTATACTCGGCGACCCCATTTCCAGCAACACTGGATATTGCAATGCAAAACTAATATCAAATATGTAAGTGATAATGTATTATTAGACAGCACTCTGGAATACTTGATTATATAAATATATTATATTATATTTATATCTGTACATATACATTTTGTAAATAACCAGTCCTACTATGAATGCAAAATTTATTTGATGTCATTTATTTTTGTTCTTTTTCATCTTTCAGTGGAACAGAATCATAATTTTTTATTAATTTGCATACATTTTTGTTTGTTCTTTTTATAGGCGTTATGTGGCTGCACAGTGAACATTCCCACCATTGACAACCGAATGATCACATTGCCCTGCAGCGATATCATCAAACCAGGTACAGTGAAGAGACTGCGTGGAGAAGGTCTGCCTTTCCCAAAAAACCCATCACAGCGCGGGGATTTAATAGTGGAGTTCCAGGTGCGGTTCCCAGACAGAATACCACCCCAGTCCAGAGAGATCATCAAACAGCATCTACCCCAGTCTTAGATGAAATTCTGTGGATTCCCTTCAATACTCACTCCCTCTGTCCCCCAAAATGATGACACTGAATTCGAAAAGTGTCTAATATGTCAAAACGGACCAGGAGCTGATTTGATACTTTGTTACACTTTTAATTTATTATAATGTTCTCTGAAAAAGTGGAACAGCGACTTAAAGTGGTTTGTTAAGCTGTGGCCAGCAGCTTTTATCCAGGACATTTTTTTATTTTTAGGAATAATCACATTGTTTCCTTTCTGTTGAAAGCAAAAGGATACAAGAAAGACAAAATGACTCATTTGTTGGGTGAAAGGTTGATATTTTTGGCTCTGTGTTTGGGATGGACAATCCAACGATCACATGTTATTTATTCTGGATTTGGATCTTCATTGTTTTGTAGCTGATTAAAGTCCTTTCCATTGTAATATCTATAAACTCATTGAAGTATGTAAATTAAAAACTAAAGTGTTGTTTTGGGGATACATGAGCACCAGCATAGCATAACTTGTTTGATAACTACTACTTGATAGATTTCCTCTCCCTGACCCACCTCAGCAGTCTACAGGTGCTTTTTTAGTCACTTTTGTAGTACCAGGTGCTGCCATTTTCTCAAAGATTTTGAGATCACAGAAATGTTGAGTGCCTTAATGTGGCTCAAATCAACCTCTTAATTTCATTAAGTTGTAATGTTACAAGTGTGTAGTATTACAACTCAAACTGTAATGAGATTTTTTTATTGCTTTTAGGTTCCCCTCAATAATGTAATGTAGTAGCCATCTTTATGGGGATAATTGACCCCAAAATACAAAAATCTGTCATTTGCTGTTATTTCTTATGGCTCTGTAAACATGATGATGTTTTAGCCTCAAATGTCTAGACAATTTTTTCATACTTTGTACTGAAAAGGTACTGTAACATCAGAGTTGTTCACATGACTCCAGTCTTCAGGCCCTCTCTTGAAGCCATACAATATCTGTGTGTGGACCGAAATTAAAATTGTTATTCAAGATATTGAGGACTTCGTGTCTCACATTTCACAAAACTCTTAGAGAGAGAGAGAGAGCACACTTGACTCAGCATAAGCAGAATATAGTTGTCATATTTTGCCCCAAATTTGTCTCAAATGGTACAAATTGTATTGTGTTTCTTCTAGATAACTAAAAGAACTCTGTATCAACCTTCTTCAGTGCCACTGTATGATCAGGTCTGTTCCTCCAGCAATGCTATTGTATGTCTTAAGAAGACTTGAAATATTAATATATTTATATCTATATTACATACAGTATTAATATAAATCATGTCATATGGGCTACTTTTTCAGTACTTTTGTTTACCTTCTGAAATGTTACAGCAGCCACAATGAGTATTCAGCAGAATTGTTTTTTTTTTAGATTAACTTCCTTTGAATAGCTATTAAAGAAGCTCTCAAATTTGCATACACACCACCCCATGTCAGAGAACGCAACAGTAGAGAGAATGGTCTTTGCTGTTGAATAAGCACAGCTACAATTATCAATTGTTTTATAAACGTGTAACAAAGGACTGATTTACAGTTTCATAATTTCCAGCTTTTTAAATACGACACTTTCAATATACTGTATTTACACTTAGTCTCTTGTATTTTAGTGGCAAATACTCATATTTCAGTAGATTTGTGATGTACTATTCTGTTTGAAAAACAAATTTTTCTATGGATAAACTGTAATTTGCCTTTTCCAAGGAGGCACCCGGGTATCGCCTATACAATCACAACTGATTCCCTAAACATTGAAATTTTATCATTACTGTGTTTGCCAAAAAGTCTCAAGTAGGGGAAAGGTGTTTTTATGACATTGGGCTGATTTGTTATGTCCTTGATTCTTATACCATTGTACACACAGGGCTTTTAAAGGTTTGGGCACTTTTGTTTGAATAAGAATGTCAGATTTGAAATGTCTCATTTTTGTCACTGTCCATCATGTGTACTGTATGAGAAAGTATTGAATCCAGCTCAGTCCCCACAGTAAGGATAAAGTGATGCCGAAAGCAAACAGTGTGTTAGTTTATTGTGATTCTAACACTTCTGTGCTGACAATGGAATACATTGTATGAATGCCATTGGAATCTTCCATGTAACAGTATATTTTTAGGGTCTTTATAAAAAGTTTACAAGAATGAGAAATAAACCAAATATCTTGACAAAAAAAAGATAATAAGGCGTGTTGTGTTTCAGGCTGAACAAAATATCGACCTCACACTGTCAGCTGTAAAAAAAAGGCACAGTGGAGCAAACACCGACTCTCAAACACTGAAAAATAAAAAACTAATAAAAGATTTTCAAAATATATTTTTTAAGGATTTTTATTTAAAGGTCCAATGTGAGGTGTATAAAGACCTTACAAGAAGTTTTAATTACCTTAGAATGATCTATTTCAATCTACATGCACCGCGGGTCCCCTTGTATGGAATTCACCATGTTGTTTCTACAGTAACCCTAAATGGACAAACTGCTCTAAAGACCGTTTCATAAATACGCTATCTCCTTCGCCAAAGAAGCGAAAACGTGACGACATCTTAACTCTTTGTCAGCCACTGTAGTCCTTCAAAAGGGAGGGATGGGGTGAGCCGTTGGTTGCAATTCTTAACCTCACAGCTAGATGCCGCTAAATTTCAAACACTGGACCTTAACAGTTATAGTTAAAGGGATACTTCACCCAAAAATGAAAATTCTGTCATCATTTACTCACCTTCAAGTTGTTCCAAATGTGTATAAATTTCTTTGTTTTGATAAACACAGAGAAAGATACTTGGAATAATGCTTATAACCAAACAGATCTCAACACCCGTTGAGTACCATAGTAGGGAAAAAACAACGGCAGTCAAAGGTGCCCCAGAACTGTTTGCTGTCCTACACTCTTCAAAATGTCTTCTTTTGTGTTCAACAGAACAAAAAAAATGAAGTAATTTCAATGGGTGTTGAGATCTGTTTGGTTGTAAGCATTATTCCAAATATCTTTCTCTTTGTTGATCAGAACAAATAAATTTTTACACATTTGGAACAACTCGAAGCTGAGTAAATTATTTTTGGGTGAAGTACCACTTTAAGTTAAAGTTAAAGTAGTTTATCTTTCTTCAATGCTAAAAGCATTGTTTTTCACATGTTATGTAATTAAGCAAACTGAAGATATTTTTGGTAAATTTCTTTATAATATCGATTTGATAGATGCACTGAGAACATAGTATTAAATCTCTTCTGATTTAAAATGCCTAACAAAACATTTAACGGGGTACTGCATCTCTTGATGTGACTGACTGTGATCTCTGTCTCATGCATGACATCTCCAATATCTTCATTGTATTCCTCTAAATGAATATCGGACAGTGACTGTGATTTGAGAAACAAGCATTCCAGACAGTTTTGCATAGAGTTCAACCTATGCACTGCACGATCTAAAGTTCTGAGACCACTATTAAACCACATTAAAAATGCACTTTGAATGATTCTATGAATCACACATACACACTTTGAGGAGTTGATGTAAAATAAAAATTAGGATCGTTTCTACGTAGCATTTTTGGGGCGTTTATAGTGTTTTTTGTTTTAGAATGTTTGACCCAGGCGGTTTAAAACTTTACAAGCAGTAAAAAATATAGTTTATATGAAACCATATTACGGCTTGAGTACTGTGTAATATAACATAACATACCTTTATTTAAACGCAAACTAATTATGTAACAACACCTAAACAAATTATATATAACTGTAATGAGCCATCAGTATTATTAGACCACCAGTGTCACTACGATCAGGAATGTTCTTCTGGGTGTCTTCCCCTCTGTAAGAAGACTAACACAAGTCTGCCTGACCACATAAGGATAGTGGAGTGGACCTTGAGTCACACATGTTGCCATGACACAACTCCCGGAAGAGTCGTGAGAAAGACAGGAATAATTTGCTGTGTCTACATTTGACCGACGGGAGAGACCCGACAGCTGAGTTTAGCATGTCAGACTTTGACTTTGTTTCTAACTGTTTTGATATATGAGTACATTGTGATTACAGCCAGAATAAACAGATGCCACTTCCCAAACCATGCCATTTCATTAACTCCATTTCCCCTAAAGCCACAGTGACAAGCAACAATGACATTGATTTCTGTTTAGCATGAAAACAAAAGTGAGAGGTCTAAATTATATTTTTTCACCCCGTAAAGCTAAGCATGGATTGTTTTATTTTACAGTCGTTTATTGTACTGGAGCACTGCTTTGCTTGTGCTTTTTTGACTGAATTATCTGCTTGTATAGCCTATTTCTTGCTGTGCAAACTTCTTATACTTTATAATAAAGGATTGTGTTAATTGTCACATATTATATAATGTAATATTTTTTAATGAAAACGACAAGTGGCAGTGTTTTATGTTATATAATTTCATATTACTTAGATTAAATGTCAATCCACATTAAAATGAACTGGGATTGCACTTCTTTGCTATACCACAGCTGTTTACAGTTGAGTGCTGTAAACAGATTTATGGTTAAATTCTCTAATTTTGTTTATCAATTAATTTACAGATGAATGGATGTAAATTTACACGATTAAACCGTTGTTAAACATAACAGTATTTTGCCATTGAAATTTACAGAAATTTTTACAGTGTAGAATTTTGTTCAAAACATTTATTCATATAATTTAAAACAACTTTCTTTGCGATTGAAATGTTGGTTTGTTCAGCCTTTCAAGCAAACGAGTAAACAAAGACTTTGACCACAAGCTCTGACACTGTCTGAATGCTGGAGTATTTTCAAAGGTAAGATGTCTAATTTCCGGTATTATAGTGATTAAACTTTTCTCACTGTAACTCAGATTTTTGTTCATTGATGTCAAATTTGTCAAAAGAAAAGTTTTAACAAAATTTAAAGTACAGAAAGATTATTGTATTGAAAATGTGACAGTTAACATGTACATGTACAAGACTGCGGCTACAGACACATTGACTGTACAGCATCTTACGGAAATGAGCAAGAGGTCGGTGAAGCCCTTACTGAACGAGTCGGACGTGTCACGGTCTGGTCGGACATCATCTGGCACGGGGATTGTTTTGTTTTTGTCGAGCACATGGTTGTCACTGAGCTGTCGGCTGACCTTGTGCTTGTGTCCGCTTCTTTCGCCCCGCTTTCTTGTTTCTATATGACTTTCCATGCACTGGTGTTTTTCCACTCCGTGTTCACACGCCTGCTGGCACTTCACTCATTAGGCATTATTCGTTTCCTTAATTACCCCACACCTGGTTATGATCTCCTCGTTACGTTCTCCTTATATTCCCTGCGTGTTTCTTGTCCGGTGTCTGTTCATTGTGGATTATTCTGCCCAGACTGCCCCAGGCGTAGCTGCGGCTCGCCTGTTGAAGCTAAGTTTACTGTTCAGTGTTTTTTTGTCAGAAGTATCTCAGCCTTAGTCAAGTCGTGTCTTGCATCTAGCCTAGTTCTCTTACCTTCCTTGTTCTCTTCGCTCCTCCTTCTGGGCTGCCTTCTTCAGCAGCTTGCTTTGGCGCTCCGGTCAGTGGTCACCACAGTCGGACGACTTCTCGGAGGAGGATTCACCTGCAACTTCTCCAGGCGCAGTATTTCCCCAACCTGCCAGCGCGGATCGAGTTGAGTGAGGTCACCAGGCGCTTCCGCCCAACACTCAGCACCGGCAGCCTATCCTCGACTCTCCGTGCTGACGTCTGCCATCTCCGGATTGGATTGCTCGCGACCTGCTCTTACATTTCTCTGCCCTTAGTCTGTGATCAATAAAGACTGTTTTCTCCCGCACTTGGGTTCTCTGTGGTTCTGTCATGACAGAACGAACAGACCACTTACACGACCCAGCGGGACAGGATCCTATGCGGGTCGCGCTTCAACAACAAGGCGTCCTGCTAGGACAGCAGGCGACCCGTCTGTCCGCCGCCACCCAGGGAGTTAACACGTAGCAGGCGCAGGTGGCCGCTTTACAGCATCAGCTCGCCGAGCTTATTCGAGGCGCCGGTCACGCGGGGAACCCTCATCAATCCCCACCTCCCGGGGTCGCTCACGAGCCTGAAACGCACGCCAACAGCCCTCCGCTGTATGATGGGGATCCCAACTCCTGTCGGGCGTTTTTGTCGCAGTGCTCCCTGGTTTTCGCTCTCCAACCGCGCAGGTATGCCACCGAGGAGACTCGGATTGCCTACGTATTGACTCTTCTCACGGGACGGGCCCGTCAGTGGGGTATAGCCGTCTGGGAGGCCCAGGATCCTTGTTGTCGGTCTTTTCGGGAATTTCGCTTGGAGATGACCAGCCTCTTCGACAGATCGGCATGGGGCGACGAGGCGGCCGCTCAGCTCTCTCGGATTTCTCAGGGGCGCGGTTCCATCACTGACTTCGCCATCCGGTTCAAGACCCTGGCCGCCGCGTGCGATTTGAACGCAGGGGCGCTGCGCGCACGGTTCCTTGACGGTCTCAGTCCGGTTATTGCGGATGAGATCACTGCACTCGATCCACCCCGTGATCTGGAAGAACTAATTAACCTGTGCTTGCGGATTGAGAGTCGCATTAACGCCTGTCGCCGACGCAACACCTCTCCGCCTGCCTGGCGTCGTCGGGAGCCCAACTGGGAGAGCGGACGTGAGTCTGACCGGAGCGCCAATGCTGCCCCCCAATCGCCGCCGGAACCCGAGCCAATGCAGATCGGACGCTCACACCTGACTTCCGCTCAGAAGCAGCAACGTCTCTCCGAAGGACTCTGTTTTTATTGTGGGAAGGCGAAGGCGGGTCATCTGGTGGCTCTGTGTCCGGTAAAAGCCAGCGCCCATCCGTAGAACGGAGAGTCCGGGTGGGCGCCATCACAAGAACCTCTTCGACTCTACGCACCACACTGCCGTTTCTCATCACTTACAAGGGACGTACCCATGCCGGAAGAGCTCTCATTGACTCCGGGGCTGAGGGGAACTTTCTGGATAGGTCCATAGCCCGAGCATGGGGAATCCCCATTATTCCCCTGCATTCTCATCTCTCCGCCATTACGCTGACGGGGCTGCCACTTTCCACTGTCACCCACACCACTCCTCACGTAAGCCTTTTTCTATCGGGTAATCATTGTGAGAAGATTAGGTTGTACATCCTCGATTCACCCACCTCCCCTCTGGTTTTAGGGCATCCGTGGTTGTCACAACATAATCCTCACATTGATTGGGTTAGCACATCTGTTTTGTGCTGGAGCCCTGCTTGTCATTTGTCTTGTCTAGGTCCTGCTCCTTCGCCTGTGTCTTTGTCTCCTGTGTTTCAGGTGGATGTCGCCGACCTGACCGGAGTTCCCGGGGAATACCACGATCTGCGTGCCGTATTCAGCAAGTCCCACGCCACGTCACTACCCCTGCATCAACCCTACGATTGCGCCATAGATCTCCTCCCGGGCACTTCTCCGCCAAAGGGTCGGTTATTTTCCCTTTCAGGTCCTGAAAGAGAGGCCATGGAAAAGTACATTCGTGAGTCATTGAACACCGGACTCATCCGCCCTTCCTCCTCGCCGGCCGGCGCGGGTTTCTTCTTCATACAGAAGAAGGACGGCTCCCTGCGTCCTTGTATCGACTATCGAGGTTTGAACGAGATTACGGTAAAGAATAAATACCCCTTACCCTTAATGTCGTCTGCCTTTGAATTATTACAGGGAGCCCGGGTCTTTACTAAGCTAGACCTCCGCAACGCCTACCACTTGGTGCGCATTCGCGAAGGAGATGAGTTGGAAGACGGCTTTCAACACACCATCGGGACATTACGAGTATTTGGTTCTTCCATTTGGGCTGACCAATGCTCCCGCCGTCTTCCAGGGCCTCATCAATGACGTGCTGGGCGACATGATCAATTGCTTTGTCTTCGTGTACCTGGATGACATTCTGATTTTTTCCCAGTCTCTCCAGGAACACACCCAACACGTCAGGGGGATCCTCCAGCGTCTATTGGAGAATCAACTGTTCGTCAAGGCGGAGAAGTGCGAATTTCACTCCGATACGGTTTCATTCCTTGGTCATGTGATCTCGCCCTGAGGCATTGAACCGGACAACGCTAAAATCAAGGCTGTGGCCACGTGGGTCATTCCCGACCCTTGTAAAGCACTGCAGCGTTTCCTGGAGTTCGCCAACTTTTACAGGCGGTTCATCCAGGGCTTCGGCCAAGTGGCCGCACCGCTCACCGCATTGACCTCCACCAAGGTCCCGTTCTCCTGGAACCCCCTCGCACAGGTAGCCTTTGATAAACTTAAGTCCCGATTTGTCTCTGCACCTGTGCTCTGTCCTCCAGATCCCGATCGGCAGATTATTGTCGAGGTCGATGCGTCTGATGTTGGAGTAGGCGCAGTCTTGTCCCAGCATGCCGAGCATGATGGGAAGGTGCATCCCTGCACCTTCTCCCATCGTCTCAGCCCTGCAGAACGGAACTATGACATCGGTAACAGAGAGCTGCTGGCGGTACGTCTGGCCTTGGGGGAATGGCGCCATTGGCTGGAAGGAACGACGTAGCCATTCTTGGTCTGGACGGACCATAAGAACCTCGAGTATGTCCGTTCAGCCAAGCGGTTGAATGCACGGCAGGCCCGCTGGATACTGTTCTTTGGCCGGTTTAATTTCACCCTGTCATACCGGCCCGGGTCTAAGAATATCAAGCCTGATGCCCTCTCCTGCCTGTTCGAGGACTCAGACCGGGTGAGCTCCGTCGACCCTATCCTCCCCGAGGGATGGGTCGTCGGATCCCTAGCCTGGGAGATCGAGAGGCGGGTAGAGGAGGCCGGTCGCAGGGTACAAATGCCAGGGAAGTGTCCGGCGGGTCGTCTATTTGTTCCCGTTTCGCTGCTTCCGGAGGTCCTCCAGTGGGGTCATTCGTCCAGGCTGGTCAGCCATCCAGGGATCAAGGGGACCCTGGCTTCCGTGAGTCAGCGGTTTTGGTGGCCCTCGGCCTCCAACGATGTCAGACAGTTTGTGTTGGCTTGCCCTGTCTGTGCGCAAAGCAAGACCGCCCGCCATCCTCCCGCAGGTCTGCTCCGTCCCCTTCCCACCCCCTCCCGGCCATGGTCACACATCGCCCTGGATTTTGTGACTGGCCTTCCCCTGTCGAGTGGACACACCGTAATTCTCACAGTGGTGGACCGGTTCTCCAAGGCGGCCCATTTCATCCCTCTACCCAAACTCCCATCCACCCGACAGATGTCTCAACTGATGGTGGACCATGTCTTCCGCCTACATGGCCTTCCGGTTGACGTCGTGTCCGATAGGGGTCCTCAGTTCATCTCCCGGTTCTGGAAAGAATTCTGTCGTCAGATCGGGGCCTCAGCGAGTCTGTCGTCAGGTTTTCACCCCCAGACCAATGGGCAATGCGCGCGAGCCAACCAGGAGCTGGGACGAAGGCTCCGCTGTCTGACTTCCAGTAACCCCGCTTCCTGGAGCCAACAGCTTTCTTGGGTGGAATACGCTCACAACTCCCTCCCCGTCTCAGCCACAGGTATGTCTCCGTTTGAGTGTTCTCTCGGATACCAACCCCCTCTGTTTCCTTCCCAGGAACTCAACGCTGCGGTTCCCTCAGCTCTGGCCTTTGTCCGGCGGTGCCACCGGATCTGGACGAAGGCCAGAGAGGTTTTGGCCCGAACCACGTTGAGAACCAAGGCAGCGGCGGACCGCCACCGGATCTCTTCCCCTGCCTACGTGTGTGGTCAGCGGGTATGGCTCTCCACTAAGGACCTGCCTCTCCGGGTGCCTTCTCGCAAGCTGGCACCCAGGTTCATTGGGCCATTCCGTATCACCAAGGTGGTTAACCCGGTGGCCGTACGACTCAAGCTTCCCTCCACCCTTGGTCGAGTCCACCCTGTATTCCATGTATCCAGGGTCAAGCCAGCAGTCACCTCTCCTCTCAACCCAGCCAGTTCTCGGCCCACCCCCCCGCTCCCGCGGCTGGTGGACGGTGTCCCGGTCTATACTGTAAGAAGACTTCTGGACATTTGCCGCCGGGGTGTTCAGTATCTGGTGGACTGGGAGGGCTATGGCACAGAAGAAAGGTCTTGGATTCCTTCGCGGGACGTGTTGGACCGGTCGCTGATCGTGGACTTCCACCGGAGACGAGGTGAGCCCCCCCCTTAAGCGCCTAGGGGCGCTGGTGGGGGGGTACTGTCACGGTCTGGTCGGACATCATCATCTGGCACTGTTTTGTTTTGGTCGAGCACATGGTTGTCACTGAGCTGTCGGCTGACCTCGTGCTTGTGTCCGCGTCTTTCGCGCCGCCCTCTTGTTTCTATATGACTTTCCATGCACTGGTGTTTTTCCACTCCGTGTTCACACGCCTGCTGGCACTTCACTCATTAGGCATTATTTGTTTCTTTAATTACCCCACACCTGGTTATGATCTCCTCGTTACGTTCTCCTTATATTCCCTCCATGTTTCTTGTCCAGTGTCTGTTCGTTGTGGATTATTCTGCCCAGACTGCCCCAGGCCTAGCTGCGGCTCGCCTGTTGAAGCTAAATTTACTGTTCAGTGTTTTTTGTCAGAAGTATCTCAGCCTTAGTCAAGTCGTGTCTTGCATCTAGCCTAGTTCTCTTACCTTCCTTGTTCTCTTCGCTCCTCCTTCTGGTCTGCCTTCTTCAGCAGCTTGCTTTGGCGCTCCGGTCAGTGGTCACCACAGTCGGACGACTTCTCGGAGGAGGATTCACCTGCAACTTCTCCAGTTCTGCAGCATTTCCCCAACCTGCCAGCGCGGATCGAGTCGAGTGAGGTCACCAGGCGCTTCCGCCCAACACTCAGCACCGGCAGCCTATCCTCGACTCTCCGTGCTGACGTCTGCCATCTCCGGATTGGATTGCTCGCGACCTGCTCTTACATTTCTCTGCCCTTAGTCTGTGTCCAATAAAGACTGTTTTCTCCCACACTTGGGTTCTCTGTGGTTCTGTCATGACACGACGAGGGAAGGTACACGCACATACAACTATACATTATAATGTTTTGCTATTACAATCACCATTTACATTTATTTACATTCATTCATTTGGCAGATGCTTTTATCCAAAGTGATTTATAAGTAGGAGAGCATATAAACATTTTGCCAAAACATCACACCAAAAAATCTGTATGCAGAAAATGTGTAATATGTATTTTTTGGACTACCGTAGTCTCTGAGACACGATGTTTTATAACCTCCAAATTATGGAACATCACAGACGTGGAAGATGCCTGTAAGAAATCTTCATCATATCTGGGGCTCAATTACCTGGAATTGTACCTCATGCACTGGCCAATGGCCATGGTAAGTCATCATTTCCACACCTCTCCCATTGGACCCATAATAAACAGAATAAGGATAAATATTACACATATTACTAATAGTCATTGTGTATTTAATACTTGTAGGTGAGGAGATAAGCTTAGACGACCTGATGGAACAATGTATTATGAGGACACTCACTACAGAGACACGTGGACAGCCATGGAGAAGCTGGTTGACAACGGGCTGGTAAAAGCCATCGGTCTGTCAAACTTCAATGCCAGACAGATTGATGACATTCTCAGCATTGCCAAACACAAGCCTGTGGTTAACCAGGTACAGTATACAACAGAGATACATGAACACATTAAAACTTTTTGCTTGAGTTAATCCGTTAGAATTTGAGAGGTGTTAGGACAACACATACAGTATATGCACATAAATACAACACTTGTTTGTGGTTTCTATCCCTTATTCTGAATCAGAGGCAACTTCCATTTGCATTGAGAAAGACGTTTAAAATACATTTATTAATTTAAGTATTGTATTGTTTTATTTTATAAAACACTTAAGTTAAGCACTGAGTTAGGCACTACACTTAAAAAGTAATAAAATGATAAAACTGCCTAGTATGGGTCTCAAGAGGGTCTCGTTTTTTTAAATGGTAAATGTTGAATACATTTAGAAAAGAATTGAGGTATTTATTTATTATTAATAAATTATAAAGTATTTTTTTCATTTTATTTATGAATTAATAATTGATTATCTTAAACAATATTATTTTTTATTTTTATGAATATATAGTAAATAAATAAACAACAACAACAATAATAATAATAATAATTTTGTTTAAAACAATCAATTATTAAGATATTTTTTATAAACTCTGAGAACTTTCTGACCCCCCAAACACAGCAATGCAACTACTACTCTCACAGTGCAGAAAGTTTGGGCATTAAAATAGACATAGTTATAATAGTCATGTGACTACAATGGTTCAACCTTAATTTTATGAAACCTTCATGCAAACCTTCATAATAATAATAATAATATTAAATGATAAATTAATTGTTATATATTATTTATGTATTGTTTATCTTAAAACAATATTATTATTAATAATAATAATAATAATAATAATAAATGATAAAGCAATTGTTGTATATTATTTATGAACTAATTAACTTAAATCATATTATTATTATTATTAAATTAACGTAATTGTTGTATGGTGTTTATTAATTATCATTAATTAATGTAAATCATGTGGTTGTTGTTGTTATTATTATTATTAATAATATTAGCATTTATTTTGACCTTTTCAGGTAGTGTCATCCATGTCATCCATATCTCACTGTTGCCTTTAGTCCTCTGGGTTCTCCTGATCGGCCTTGGTATACACCTGGAGAAGCCTTACTGCTTGATGATCCAAGGGTGATGGATATGGCCAAGCACTACAATAAGACTCCTGCACATGTCATCATCAGGTGAGAAAGGGTTCACAGGTGGTGCAAAGCAATGGCAGTTTTATGGTTATTATTGTCTCAGATGGCATGTACAGAGAGGTGTCATCTGCATCCCCAAAAGCATCATGCCATCCAGGATCCAGAAAAATATTGAGGTAGGTTGAAATTGCAGTCCAATTACAATGTTAATACTCATCCTCTATGACTCATAAAGGCAGCAGCACCAGTATGATCTAGGATTTAAATCCGAAGGTTTAAATAAAGTTTGAGAGAGACTTGTGCATGGAGGTCAATCATCATTAATGCTTGTTTTAGATATAGAAAGTCAACAGAAGATAAGCAATACCTACAGAGACCCCTGCAGGACAGTAATGACAGACAGACAGACAGCCAGCCAAGAAATAAAGGATTAGTAAATTTAAACATGAACACGCTCATATTTTACTCACTCTCATGCTATATCACACGTATATGACTCTCACGGTTTATAAAGTTTGTGCATTAAAATCGTTCAAATATTCATGTGACTACAATGGTTCAACCTTAATTTTATGAAACCTTCGCGCACAAATACAAAAAAACCTTTCAAACATCAACTATTTATTTTCTTCCGTGTCAAGGTTGAACCACTGTAATGTAATCACAGTGCCTTTACAAAGCAGTGGGTAAGTACAGTAAATGTCTTCTGAAGCAAAACATGTTTGAGATTTTTGACAATATTTTGAGCTCATTTAGTGACATCCATCACCAAAAGGCATGAGGGTGAGTAAATTATGAGAATTTTAATATTTTATTTTAATATAACAATTAAAAGCTATCACAGCCAGGTGAAGCACACAAAAGATGGTCTAAAATGCATGTTTAATTTACAAAAAAATGTATTCAGGTTTAATGCACATTTAATCATTATTCTAAAAGATTTTGTTCTTTTTCTTCCTGGCACACAGGTGTTTGATTTTAATTATCTGATGAAGACATCAAGCTTATTGAATCCTTTAACAGGAACATGAGGCTGATCATTTCAACTATAGAGGTACCGAAAAATTCTTTCAAAAGAAATATTGAAGTATATTGACGTAAATGTTTTTGACATTGAAATTATTTTGTCCACTTTACATAAAGATGGAAAGGTTTGGAGAGATGCCAACCAGCCACAATTTCCTTTTTTACGACCCATAGTAACTGGACATACAATTAAAAACTAAACAAGTGGAAAATTCATAAATTGCTAAAACAATTAAAACAAAAATAAGTTCAATAGTTTAATGTACTTTTATAGTCACTTGTTTAAAGACACGTTTCAAACATACAGTTGATATACATTTAATCAAACCAGAATAATCAAATAGAACGTTGCAAACCAACTGTGAAAAGAAAATTAAATTATTAAAGAAACAACTTGAAGACAAATTCTCAATAGCTGTCATTTGGGATCGTAGACAAATATAAACACGCCATTACAATGTTGGGTCCATTTGTGAATTTTATTTAACATTTTTCAACCTTGTAATACATTATATGCTACATTCATAAAAAAAATGAAGTCATTAGCAATTTCTTTTTTTCATTTTCTTTTTTGAATCCTTCCAACAGCCTAGCATTAAACCCACCACTAAAGCTGCTCATACAGGTTGTGAAAAGTTAATGAAATCATCAAATATTGTGTATGTTTTCATTTAAATGCAACCCCACCCACAGAATGTTAAGATCAAAGTTCTCAGAAATCATCCTTTCACAAACCAGAGCAAAACACAAGCAGCTACATGCTTTTCTCTATCAACAAAGGGAGGTGGACAGAGGAGGAATAAGAAGCGAATAAAAAACAGGGGGAATGGACATAAGCGGAAAATAAACAAAAAGCACAGTCCTAAAAAGTGGAATTTTTTATTTTTTGTCTTTTGTACACGATGGCCAGTATGAAGAGAGGCCTTTGAGGGTAAACCACACGGTCACATTTATCCATAAAGGTCATCATCGTTGTCCTCATTGAAGATGTTGCCTCCTCCACTGCCAGAGGAACCCTGACTTGGTCCACTTCCTCCTTGGTTACTGGATGGGAATCTAAAAAATAAACGAAGGCCATTTTAAACACATGAATGCTTGCTGTGAAAACCAATGAAAGTTGCCAGTAAATGAGAGCTCTCACCTGAAACTGCCAAAGCCTCTGCTTTGTTGCAGGGTCTGTGCGAACATCTCATATTTGCGGATGTCATTGTCACTGACGGAGCGGCGAGCAAAGCGCATAGCCTCCTCAAAATGATCCTTCCTGATCTCAGGCACAGGGTCATCCTCCTCCACCTCCTGAAGAAGCAACAGTCATCAAGAAAGAGGAATAGATTAATTCTGCCATCGCAGTTTATGAAAAACCCATCAACCCCTATGAAGTAATGCAAATTATCAGTGGTTCTCAAAGTATGATCACGTTTACATGGTCCATTCTTAATCAGAGTATTGTCTTAATCGAGTTAATATCGGATTATTGTTGTCCATGTAAACAGAACTTTTTGATTATCTTAATCCGTCTAAACTCAATTCGATTTGTGTTTACTACGATTATAAGACGGGTGTGAGTACTCCTATTTTAGTCGCATTATCGAAGTGCGGTATAGACATGTACACAGCTTAATCGCACTATTACCGGCGCGTAGGAACTTTCGCGGCACAGGTTACACACATGCATGGCAGTGGGCAGCCATTTCGTTTTACGGCAGACAACATGGCTTCAAGCAAGAAAGCATATTTTTGGTCCGAACAGGGAAACAAGAAAGATGCCAACAATTCTAGAAAATAAATGAAACACCAAAAACTGTATGTGGTACCATGGCGAAGTCGAACTGTTTGTTGATTCATGAAATTATGGAGGGACCGTCGAACGGCGTCGCTTAGTTCGATTAATGGCATATGTCATTACGTCCCTATGTAGTGTAACATGTAAAACGGGAACATGAAAGATACAGTTAGGGCCATAAATATTTGGACAGAGGCACATTTTTTGTTATTTTAGCTGTGTATCAATATGCTTTCGAGTTACAGTTTTATAATGGATGTTGTTTTAAAGTGCACACTCTCATCTTTATTTAGAGTGTATTCACATCCAGATTAGCTGAAGGATTTAGGAATTACAGCTCTTTAATATGAAGCTCCCCCTTTTTCAAGTGACCAAAAGTAATTGGACATTTGAATAAAAAGCTGTTTTATTCACAGGTATGGGCTTTTCCTTAAATAATTTTGTCATAAATGAAGCATTTAAGAGCGGCCAAATCAACAATTTGGTACATTCCAAGAAAAAAACAAAACACCGCTGCGCTCAGTAACAAAACAATTGTGGGTGTTCATATGAGATAAAAGTGGTGGATGATGACATTATCCTCTCCATGATGAAGAAAAACACCTTCACAACGTCCGGACAAGTGAAGAACACTCTCCAAGAGGTAAATATGTCAATGTTTGTCAATCAAAACAATAAAGAGAATACAAGGAAAAAATAGAGAGGGTTCACAACAAGGTGCAAAAGCCTCAAGAATAGGATGGGTAGATTAGACTTCTGAAATAGCCGAATAAGCTCTAGAAAGCATATTTTTGGAGAGATCAAATTAATTTCAGCCTGCATAAGACTAAAAAGAATAAAAGATATGGAGAAGGCTTGGAATATCTCATGATATGAGCATACATCATCTTCAGTAAAATAGTGTTCAGGCAGTGTGACTCCATTTCCATGCATGACGTCCTCAGGCACTGGTGTTTTTTGGTGATGTAACAGAAGACAGACGCATCCGGATTAATTCTCCACTTGTCTGGAAGTTGTGAAGATGTTTTTCTTTATCATGGAGAGGATAATGTCATCATCCACCACTTTTATCTCATATGGACGCCCAGGATTGTTTTGTTACTGAGCTCAGCGGTGTGTTTTTTTCCCCCCAGAATGTCCCAAATTGTTGATTTGGCCGCTCTTAATGTTCCTGGCATCTTTCTGACAGATGTGTAGTGTTTTTAAAATCTAACTATGGTCTGTTTCACTTGCATGGAGATCTCCCTGAACCTCATGATGTGGGTTCACAGCAACAGCTTCCAAATGCAAACACCACATGTAGAATCAACTCCAGACCTTTAACATGCTTAATTTATGAAGAAATCATTTAAGGAAAAGCCCATACCTGTGAATAAAACAGCTTTTTATTTAACTGTCCAATTACTTTTGGTCCCTTGAAAAAGGGGGCGCTTCATATTAAAGAGCTGTAATTCCTAAATCCTTCAGCTAATCTGGATGTGAATACACTCTAAATAAAGATGAGAGTGTGCACTTTAAGACAATATCTATTATAAAACTGTAACTCGAAAACATATTGATACACAGCTAAAATAACAAAAAATGTGCCTCGGTCCAAATATTTATGGCCCTAACTGTATATTCTTAAAGCAACTCATGTAAACACCTTAATCGTAATATTAGCTTACTCAGAATAAGGCAAATAATTAGATTCTGACGTCCATGTAAACGTGGCCAATGTTGTGCACACCAGCCAAAATTGTAAAAGCCGTAACACTGGATTTACAGGTACATTATTTCAATGAAATTTTTTATTTCATTTTAGGTCTCTTATTCATCTACTTTGTGCTGAACATGAAAAGTCTTCCTAAAACAAATTCCACAGTGACAGCAGAGGCACAAAAACATTTGTACTGGAATTGGCAAATACAAAATAGGGCTTTCTGAATCCGCCTGAACTCAAAAGATCAAAGTGACGACAGCAGATTTTACTGCAAAATATTAGGCCGATGACAATGACTGTTCGTGTTCAGCTAATGCAACCTCTGCTCAGCAACATACTTAAATGTCTCTGAAAACAAAATGTTTTGACAAGGTGGTACTTGGTTATTCTGCCTTTCTGATCAATAAGTAGTGCCTGAAAAGTGAGAACCACTGCATAAGACAAACCATCAAATCTTACCATTGCAGAAGGGTTGGTCTGCCTCTCACGTTCCCGTCTGATCTCATTCTCAATGGACTCACGGATGGCCAGTTTACAGGCTCTCTGACAAATCTCAGTCAAGTCAGCACCTGAAAAGCCATTGGTCATCTTGGCCAAAAAGTCCACGTCCACATCCTACAAAAATGAAAACACAAATACAATCAAATCACTGCAACTTATTTTAGAAAACAGACATGGATCTGAGTCTTGCCCACCTTTGAGATTGGAGACTTCCTGAGGTTAGCTTTGAGAATGGCAATGCGGGACTTCTCATCGGGCAGTGGGATGTAGATGAGCTGGTCCAGTCGGCCAGGCCTGAGGATGGCAGGGTCAATAATGTCTGGTCTGTTGGTAGCGCCGATGATGAAGACGTTCTTCTTGCTGGACATACCGTCCATTTCTGTGAGGATCTGGTTAATGACTCTGTCAGCGGCACCGCCTCCGTCACCAACATTTCCACCACGAGCCTTAGCAATGGAGTCAAGTTCATCAAAGAACAGCACACATGGGGCAGCTTGACGAGCCTGGAGGACAAAGCGGACAGTGAGGACACAACCAAGTGTAACTTGAACCTGGACTGCCTTCAGAAACAGCTGGTGGAAGAAAAGAAATACCTTGTCGAAGATCTCTCTGACATTAGCCTCTGACTCTCCAAACCACATGGTGAGAAGTTCTGGTCCCTTGATTGAGATGAAGTTGGCCTGGCACTCGTTGGCAATGGCCTTGGCCAGCAGGGTTTTACCACAACCTGGTGGTCCGTAAAACAGCACACCCTTGGATGGGGTCATGCCAAACTTGAGGAATTTGTCTGGATGCTCCACTGGGTACTTAAAGGATAGAAAGATGAGGCAAATTGTTAGTCAGCATAGACAAAGTTTGAAAACGAAGCCATTCAAGCACATTATGAATTTGAGTTTTTTGCTCCCAGTACCTGCACAAGCTCCTGCAGCTCTCTCTTGACATCATCAAGACCACCAATATCCTCCCAAGTGATGTTGGGCACCTCCACAACAGTCTCACGCAGGGCAGAGGGGTTGCTCTGGCTAAGCGCCCACTTTTAGGTAGAAGAGAACACAAGACAAATACTTAATTCTTCTGAACACTACTTGCTCCCAACTTTAGGAAGAGTTACAAGTCACAGTTAAATGTATGTTGAGATGCAGATTGCTCACCCTAAAGTCATCCATAGTAACAGCCAAGGAGTTCATGACCTCAGCATCAATGGTCTCATCCTCCAGATCAATAAGGTCCATTTTCTTACGGATGGCTTGCAGGGCAGCCTCCGAGCAAAGGGCAGCCAGATCAGCACCCACATGGCCATGGGTCTCATTTGCCACCTGAACAAAAAAATCAGGAGTAAAAACTCTGAATCGCACTTAAATGCACAGGGATCGGTTGACATACAAATGTTCTCTGAAACATACAGTACCTGCTCAAGATCAACATCATCAGCAAGCTTCATGTTTTTGGTGTGGATCTGAAGGATCTCAAGTCTTCCAGTAGCATCTGGAATACCGATGTCCACCTCTCTGTCAAAGCGCCCTGAAATCAGAGCGACCACATCAGTACAAAACGCTTCCAGTACAGGGACAAATGACGAACGTGATACTTATTGGTCAAAAAGACTCAAAGGTGTAATGTTGTGTTCAGAATCCCTTACAGAGGAACATTTGAAAGAAGTGATCTCACCGAATCGCCTGAGAGCTGGGTCGATGCTGTTTGGTCTGTTAGTGGCTGCCATGACGATGACATGAGCCCTCTGTTTCAGCCCATCCATCAGAGTGAGCAGCTGAGACACAATACGCCTCTCCACCTCACCATGAGTCTGACAAAACAGAGATCCATTCATATGAAACGACCTTCACTTAAACATTCAGACAACCATTTGGGGTAAAAATGCTCTAGAATCTAAAACATCTTACCTTCTCTCTTTTGGGTGCAATGGCATCGAGTTCATCAATGAAGATGATGGCTGGAGCGTTCTTCTCTGCTTCTTCAAAAGCTTTGCGGAGATTACTCTCAGATTCTCCTGCCAGTTTGCTCATAATTTCTGGGCCTGGGAGCATAACAGGAACAAACATCAAGATCATACTCAAAAAAAGAATGTACACAAAAAACAACAAGAACCACTAAAATGTTATTAAAATATAATAAAATGCAATATTTCATCCGCACCATTGATGAGGAAGAAGAATGCTCCAGTTTCATTGGCCACAGCACGAGCAATAAGAGTCTTTCCAGTTCCAGGGGGTCCATATAGCAGAATTCCACGGGGAGGCTGAACAACAGGACATGATGTTCTTATATGCACCTCTCACTACAAATGTGTAATATCTTAATATTTAAATCCCACAGTTCTTGATCATTACCTTCACTCCAATAGCCTTGAAGAGAGCTGGGTGTCTCAAAGGAAGCTCCACCATTTCTTTAATCTGGGCAAGCTGTTTCCTTACACCTCCGATGTCATCATAACCCACCTCATTCAGAGACTCTTCCTCATCCTGAAATCAAGATTCAAAACATAAAAGAAAATCACAAAATGCCTCAAACTTTCCACCATAAATCAATGTCATCTTAACAGAAAAAACCTATATTCAAGGCCTATTTTTCCTAAAGACCACAACTGTAGAACCGATTAATATGCCGTAATCCACATACCTCTCTCTTGATGGGCTCTCCCTCACAGTGGATAACCGTGTCTGGTGCCACAATACAGTATGGGCTGGGGTCAGTCTCCACCACTTTGAACTCCACAGCACGCATGCCACCTCTCACCAGAAAAATATCACCTACAGAAATCAAGCAGCACAATTGTTAATAGGGCTGTGACAAATTATCAGATTTTCACTGCATGGTTATCATGGCCAGACAACTTTGTGGTATTATCACAATATTTATTGCAGTTTTCAAAAAGAAAAAAGACCATCTGTGAAATTTCTCTTTCAGTTTGTGTTTTGTCTAGGGGTGTAACGATACACTCAGCTCACGATTCTGTACATACAGTGCCTTGAAAATGTATTCACCCCCCTTTATTTTACTCACATTTTGTTATGCTGCTTCCTTATCTTAAACTACTTAAAAAATTTTTTTTTTTTACAGTGATCTACACTCCATTCACAATAATGACAAAACAAAAATAAGTACATTGCATAAGTATTCATACCCTTTTCTGGGACACTTGAAATTTAGCTCAGAAGCATTAGATTTGCTTGTTGATGTTTCTACACTTCGAGTGGAGTTAACCTGTGCCAAATTCAATTGAATAAGTATGATTTGGAATGGCACATACCCCTCAATAACAGCTGAAAATGCATATCAAAGTAAAAGCCAAGACATAAGGAAAAAAGAACTGCCAGGAGAGCTCCGATACAGACTTGTATCAAGACACAGATCTGGGGAAGACTTCTGAAAAAAATCTGCTGTATTGAAGGTTCACAGAAGCATGTAGCCTCCATTAATCCTTAATGAAAGAGGTTTGGAACCACCGGATCTCTTACTTGAGCTAACTTGATGAGAACTGTCTTGGTTAGAGCGGTGACCAAGAAGCTGATGATCACTCTGGTTGAGCTCCATGATCATATATGGAGATGGGAGAAACTTACAGAAGGACAAACATCACTGCAACACTCCACCAATCTGGGCTTTATGGCTTAGTGGCCAGACTCAAACCTTTGCTCAGTGAAGACACATGGAAACTTGAAATATGCAAAAACGTACTTCAAAGAATCTTTCAAACTGTCAGAAACAAGATTCTCTGGCCTGATGAATCTCAGTTTCATGCATCATGTACAGGTGTTGAGCAGTGCCTGGTTTTCTCCAGACAATACCATCTCAACAGTGTGTTGGAAACAGCATCATGATGTGGGGTGTTTTTCAGCTACAGGGACTGGGGAATTTGTCAGAAGAAAAGCTCAAAGGCACAAAATACGGAGATAATGATCATGAAAACCTAGCCCAGGACATTCAGAACCTCGGACAGGGCAGAAGGTTCATTCTCCAACATGACAATGATCTTAAGCACACAGCTAAAACAATGCAAGAGTGGCTTATGGACAACTCTGTCTATGTCCTTGAGTGGCCCAGCTAGTGCTTGGGCTTGAACCCAACTGAACATTCTCTGTAGAAACCTGAAAATGTTTGTCTACTGATGATCTCAATCCAACCTGACAGAGTTTGAGAGGATCTGAGGAGAAGAATGGCAGAAAAATGCCAAATGCAGATGTGTAAAGCTTGTCACATCATACCCAAAAAGATTTGAGTCTGTAAAGGTGCTTTAACCATTTTCTGAGTTGAGGGTATGAATACTTATGCAATGTACTCATTTTATTTTTTATTTTTAATAAATTTGCAAAGCCGTCACAAATGTGTTTCTTGTTTTGTCATTATTGTGCATGGAGTGTAGATCACTGCAAAAATAATAATTTAAAGTAGTTTAAGATAAGGCAGCAGCATAACAAAATGTGAATAAAATGAAGGGGGGTGAATACTTTTTCAAGGCACTGCATCTCGATGCCAAGTTCACGATACAAAACATCTTGATATTTTGAACAAAATTAAATGAAACTTAATATTTTGAAAATAAATGTTATTTGAATTTTAATTTAAATTGCAGTAACTTTTTTGTTGCACATACAACTTAAGCTTAACTGAACCTTCTGTACTGCAGGCTTGTCACTAGGGTTGGGAATCGAAAATCAATTCCAATTTGGAATCGGAATCGAAAGGCTAGGAATCGGATACTTGATTAAAATTTGAATTCCTCTTATCAATTCCTGTGTGCATATTTTCAGAAAAGTACATCCGCTGCATGATCTGCTGATATCTCAATAAAAGCCCTTATGAAAATTATCGATATTTTTTACTATAGTAAGCATAGTTTAGCTATAGAATTTGCATTAAAGCACAGGAATCACAAATTAACCATGGTTGCATTATAGTAACTGCAGTTTAACCATGATGTAGTTCAACTATGATAATACAAATTGTAATAAATCAGAAAAGGTGTGTTTCTATGTGTAAATATACACAAAACGCTGCTCATATATATATATATATATAGCAAACAAGTCAATAAGCAGGCTAAATGACCATACAGGTTGATATCTAAATGTTTTACTTCAACTGTGGAATCGAAACTGGGAATCGATAAGAATCGAAATCGATAAGCAGAATCAGAATTGGAATCGATAAAATTGAAATGATTCCCAACCCTACTTGTCACTGAGTGTCAATTTTGACAAAATTTTGACTTAGTTTTAGTCAGTCTTTTGACTATAATGCAATTTAGTTTGTCATATTTTAGTCATCCCCATCATTTTAGTTTAGTTTTAGTCTATGAAATCTACATTAGATATATTTTAGTAGACTAAATATAGTTTAACTAACTGAATTGGTGTAATTAAATGTTCCATACAAAGATTTAACCGTTTTGATATGATTTACTTTACCTTAGAATTAAATTAAACCAGGTCTTCACCTTTATTTACCTTCACCACTTCTCTGATCGGTACAGCGCTGTTTTCTTTTGGCTTACATTATATTGTATATCATGTTATGCTTGTGCTTGCCTTTGTAATGAGTTACAGGGTGACTCGCCATCAGTCACGCTTCAAGTTTGCTGTGTTTTACCGGCGATTGTGAAGGAAAATAAGATGCTTTGTAAACCATGCGGAGACACAGATTGGGTCTTCTGCTTCCACTTCTCCCAGAGACTTCTCTCTCTACCGCATATGTGAGATAAGCAGACATCACACTGGCGCAGAGTTTGTAGCGTCTTGACCACTCAACGAATAGAATTAAACACCATATCGTAAATTATCCCCATCTCTCTACGATGCGCATCGTAACATTTTTTGTATCGCGAAATATCGATAAACGATATCATATCGAATCGCGATAGAATGTATTTCAAAAACGATGATAAGCTATTGGCATTTTGACTCGATATGGATTAATCTTACAGTTTAACAGAACGCAGAAATAGACGCAACAACAGTCAGTCAGCGTGCAGCTTTCAGCATGCGCGTCAATGTACAAAGTCCATTTCATACTGCACTTGGCAAAGAAAACTCAACATGAGGAGGAAAACATTACTGAAAGCGGAAACAAAGGTGAAACTAACCTCGAGTTGTCATCACGCGGTTTATCAAGTGTCTTATTTTTTTTTCGCAATCGCCGGTTAAACAAAACAAACTTGAGGCGCAATTGCAAGCGAGTTACTTCGAAACTCAAGCACAAACATTTTTATATCCATCGTTAACATATCTGCTAACATGAGCTGGTGCTTATGAAACAAACCAGCGCTGCCCTGTACAGATCAGAGATGTAATGAAGTGAGTTTGTGTGCACATTAAAATATTGAACCTTGTATGTAAGATGCTTGCATGATTAAAGAAATGTACTACAGTTTATGTGAGATGTCTTTTTGAAAGACTAAGGTTCACTGAATACATTGAATGAATCCCACTACTCGAGCAAGACATTATTGCAGCGTTATGTATGTGCGCAGGTGCTGAGCCAATAGCGTTCGAATGTACACAGTAACGGAGCTCTTTCATTGGTTGAATGTACTGAATGAACACTCCCTTTACTTAACGAGTAAATTGAGTCAAAATGAGACTGAATGAACTGGTACATGTTGTTTATGGCCTAATATCCTCTGTGTTGCAACAGTGCATTAATTTAATTGAATTTTAACTGGTTTAAGGTTAACTTTTGTTAATAAACTGTATTTAAAATAGATTCTTTTAAATACAGTTTTTTAATTAAATATATATCGAAATAAATATCGTTATCGATCAATATAGAAAAAAACTATCGAGTTTACTTTTTTGCCATATCGCCCAGCCCTAACTCCAAAGTATCGTTACACACCTAGTTTTGTCTGTTATTTGTTCAACAAATCACACTCGTCATACATGTGTATAGAGGCGGAGCGATAGAGAGTTTGCAACCACTGTAATGGCCAATTTATGGTTCTGCGTAGGACCTACGCCGTAGCCTACGGCGTAGCCTACGCAGAGCCGCGTACCCTGTGCGTACCCTACGCCGTAGCCTGACGCTCACCTCTCCAAAAATGTAACAACGCGTCAACTCAACGTGGACCCTACGCGGACCACAAGCGCTGTGATTGGTCGGTTTGGCAGCATCGTACTTCCTTCTACGCATTTCTGGCGTCTTCTTCCGGCAAGTTCAGAGTCCACAAAAGAACAACATGGCGAGCATCGACATCGACCAAGTACTGAGCGTCTGATTGAAGAGGTTCGGAAATACACGCATCTGTATGACTCCTCTTCGGCGGACTATAAAGACTGTCAGATGGCGGCAAATTCTTGGAGAGAGATTTCCTCTAACGTCGGTTTGGAAGAGTGTCAGCAAAAGACATGAAGAACTTTGCACTTTATAAACACTGTGTACGATCTTTTACTCTTTATTGGTTTTATAGTTTTATTTTTTGTTTTACCTTTTATTGTTACTAGTTTTTTGAAAGTTTTATATTTGTGTTAATATTGCATTGTATACTCATCTATACATAGTTTGCACTTTTACATATTCTGTTCTTTGACTCTTTTGCAAATAAAGAACAAAATTGTGACACTTCCAGATCTTGGTTGCATTTCATTTCATTTTTAACTAAACAATTAATAGGGTGAGTTGTCCATGACAAAATATGATATTCTATCAGGGTATCATTTCAATACACAGTTTTGACATCTATGTATGTGCTCTGCGTAAATGAGTACACCCCTTTGAAAAGTATACTTTTTTTCAACAATATCTAAATGAACACGCATAAAAATCCAAAATGTGGACAAGACTAAGTTTAATATAACATCTGTTTAACTTCTAACATGAAAGTAAGGTTAATAATATAACGGATTACACATTTTTTTGTTTCGATCAGCTCCAATTCCATTAAGATTCGATCTGCTTTCATTGTCGTTTGCATACACACAAAACATCGGCGAAGAAGAGCAAACCCGTGAAAACAAAGAGCCAACTAGCGTTTCGGCTGTGTAATTGCAGTACGACGCATACTCTCAACGCAGAACTATAAATGTTCACGACGGCGTCGTCTACGTACGTAGGCTACGCCGTAGTTTACGGCGTAGGTCCTACGCAGAAGTAAAAATCACGCTTAACTCTTATGGCAAAATTTTGAATGGATGCTGAATAATTTACGCTGTTATGATGTGTAGAATTAACACAATATTAATAATCTTGTTTTTTATATATATAAAAAAGCTACACTTGATTCTGTAGCACAAAACTGAATCAAAAATATATTTAGCATTGTTTTAAATACATTTGGTCCAATTGTGTGTGTTACACGTTTAACATGAATACAACTATAGAAATACCATTTTAAAGTCATTTTCAGTTTTGGTTATTGGCATCCTGAATTTTCAGTATCGGTTTCAGCCCAGAATTTTCATCTCGGTGCATCACAAACTTCCACATCTATATCTAAATTACAGTTTAAACATTTTAACACAAAAGGTTTGAGGTTGCACACAGATGTTTGTGACCTTTTTGAAGCCAACTTCACTGGTCGACAGAAATGCTTTAAAGTTTGTTGTGCAAGTTTGCATTTTAAAGATCAACCTATATTCAAAGCATAGTTAAACTTGTATTCATGTTTAACAAAAAGCTGTCAAATGATTTACCTTTACGGATTGGCCGGTAAGCCTCCAGGAAATAGGGCTTGAGATAGACCTCAAACAGGTTACCAGTGATGCCTTCAACTGTGTCATCGATGGGCAGAACATGAATGCGCTTTCCATATTTCACATCTGGGCATGGCTGAATACTGAAAGCCAAAAGGTAGAACAAATAAACAATCCACTTCTATTTTGATCATAAAAGGTTTCTTTAACCAAAATTATCCAGAAAGTCTGATCTTTCAAACTGGATACAAACAGGTAGAATAGTTTTGTTGGCATAATTAAGTGTAAATAAAGTTAATATAGCCCCACCTGATGACATCACCAAGGCGCACCCGTAGGTTGTTGCGGACCACCCTGTTCATGCGAACCTTCTCATCAGAGCAGGTGTCATCAGACAGGACAATGCAAACAGTCTCCCGCCTCTTCTTGCCCTTCAACAGAACTGTGTCTCCTCTAAAGAGCTGCAGCTCATCCATCTTTGCCTAACAGAGCATAAATAATGCGATTACCAAAAGGGACAAAGATGATGGACAAATGTAATTTTGTGTCACATGTGAGGACTGTACCTGAGAGAGAGACACTACACTGTTGTCTTCATTGATGGACTCATCAACAATCAACCTATTCGGCCTGTTCTTCTGCTTTAGGATGGCAGTGGAAAGATCATCGTTTTTGGATCTGTGTGGAGATTGAAAAACAACACTTTAATGGCGATATCAGAGCCATGTAATATTATCAGTATCACTGAACACGAAAACGAAAGAAAGGTACATTACAGATTAAATAGCACTTGACAGAAAATAAACATTTATTCGCCTGTCTGTTCTCAAAGAATTTAGCGATCGAGACTGTAAGTGCACTTCTGGCCATAAGGTACATTTGTAAAAGCCGAGCTCAAGTTACTCTAGTCTAGAGCTTTCTACAAAACACTGGATACACGTAACTATCCGCTAGATTTAGGCCAGGATGGGGCCGGTAACAAGGCCTCAGTGTAGCTGAGCTATTGGAATATAACGTATAATAGAAGTTACGTATTTTTTTGACAAACGCGTGTACAAAGTGCGTAATTAAAAGGTTATCAAACAAACGTCAAAAGCGAGACGACAACTGCGTTTGCGTAGGTTAGCTAACACAATATCATCATAGCTAAAAAAACAGTACGCACTACGTGAAGTATGACTGAACTCTACAATTAGCTTCCTTATAAAATGGTTCGTTTTCGCCATACAAATTGTTTGCATATATTTTTTAGCTAGATGGATGTATGGTTTATTTTCCACTCAGTGTCGGCGATGTGTGAGCTACTAGCAATTAGCCGTCTACACTGGCCCAATGACACAGCAAATGCTGCCGTGACATGTGAAACAAAAAAACGCTGCATTACAAGTAGTATGTAAATTATGAACGCAAAGGAACTGGCAGATAAAAAAATAGTATATAACATGTTAATCTCGCATCTTGTCTGATGTTTTGTGCTTCATGGTTAAAGTGCCAAAATCACGGGTTTAACGAGTCATCTGTTGCTACTCAAATTTACACAAAGCCGGGTTGACGCTTCAGCTCCCGCTGTCATTTATTATACAGTTTCACTATTGTAAAGAATTAAATGCGGGTTTGTTTTCTGTAATTGTTTAGGCAGTATAATGTACGTTTGACAGTGCCATGTGTGTATTTTCGGGCATTACGTTAACCTGTGATGCCGAAAACCTCCATCATCTGAGGAGAATGACTCAGTCCGGTTAGCTCACATGCTAAACACACCTGATCAATCAGTTTCCTTTAAACTCACTCAAAGTTTTACTAGGCGGCGAGAACGCGAATGTCAAAAGAAATCTAAGTTATATTACTTCAATTTACATGTACTATCCGAGGACAAACCTACAACGTTAAAACTCGATTTTACCGATCGCCATTTACGATGCGCTCATGTCACTTAGCTTTAAAGCTAACTTCCACTCAACAGACAACAAAACAACCATCCTTAATTTAA
The DNA here is from genome assembly GCF_024868665.1 of Triplophysa rosa. Lineage (NCBI taxonomy): Eukaryota > Metazoa > Chordata > Actinopteri > Cypriniformes > Nemacheilidae > Triplophysa > Triplophysa rosa. The sequence continues at coordinate 17,397,485 of NC_079891.1, read as the reverse complement.
ACACGAAATAACAAATATTATACTTACTCTCCACCCGAAGCCATATTGCTTCTCCCACAAAAAGATATAAATAGTAAATGGAACTGAGTAGCTCTTTCGAGTGACCGTCTACAACCTTCACAGTAGCTTTTACCTCTGCACTGGATTAGCTTGCTAACATCAACTCTGCGGGGAAAAAGTTTCCTCGCCCATAGGATGATGCACCAATTAGAGGACGCATCACATTTTTTTTTCCGCTGGTCGTTTGGCCAATCACGTGGCGAACGCACAAGAGCTTAAGCATCATTGGTTTGAGTGGCTTTCAGCATTCACAATGATTGGTGTATTTTCTGCTGCGTTGTGAATTGTCTCTTCAGGATTGGCTCCGGCAGTCTGATTAAACTGTTGCTCAGTTGAGTTAGAGTGTCAAAATGCTACTGACAAGTCTATTGCCAAATAGGCCTTATTGCCCAATATTTTGTTAATCTCTAATGGACACCAAAAGACACGTATGTCTTTCTGAGGAAATAGTGTGAAATAATTGAAACAAACTAGTCTGATATGATGAATGCTAATATAAGTGTCAATATTATGATTAACTGTACTTGTATGTACATTGAACTCATAAGCACCAAACCATATAACAATGCTGAAGGTTTTCTTTGAAACACCCTTTTAATGTACTAGTTTAAATTTAAGATTATGAATGGTGTTTATTTTCATTATAAATAATGTGATAGATGATTTACACTTAAACACACATGAATCAATTCAGACAAACAAATATGCTTTAACCAAAGTTCAGACCAAGAATGGAATGATATATTACCGACACTGGTTGACCAAAATGTCAAAGCAATTAACAAAAGTAACTTACATAGTTACTGAATAAAACAGAAATTAAAAGACGCTTTATAAAAGAGTCCTTGTTTGGGTGTGTTGTGATATAGTATAAAGCATCTCCTTTTTTCCTTATGTTATTACATTGCTGGCTTGAATGTGCTCCTCTATTTTCTTCTTAAGGCCACTGAAGTCAAAAGCTGAATCATCTTGCCATGCTTGCAAATATAGCGGTAGCAGGTTTCTGAAACACCAAAAAATAACTGAACATTCATCTATATACCATATATATACATGTATATAGATATAATACATACATACGATATAACATATATTGGGACTTAAGTAAACTAGCTATATGACTTGTCAGATAGCTTACTTTGACTTAGTATCTGTAGTATTATAGCTCTCTCGCCAGGTTACTGAAGCTTCTTCTCTTCGATCAAGCCTCCATAAGACTTCAGTAAGCCACATTTCAGTGTTCCTGCAACCTAGCAGAATTTGATTCCAGATGCAATTTAATTAGGCAAGTAAAACAGACGAGATAATGATTGTACCTTTGAATTTCTCTGTTCACTTGACAATAAAAAGTCATTTTTTAACTAGTAACAGCAGATCCAGCTGTTTTTATATACCTGGGAAAATCTGGAGACTGAGATGAAGATCTCTCAATGCCTCTTTCAATTGACCTTTTTCCAGGAAGCACAGCCCTCTACCAGCTAGTGATTGTCCTTTTGCTGCTTCTAAAGTCAACATTCTTTTGACCATTTCTTCAGTGTTTCCAAGATTTTTTTGTTTCCAGTCTGTAGGTTTAACGAGAATACGTGAGTAAATAGACAATGAGGCAAACACGCAATATAACTGCTTCCCAGTAAAAAGAGGCTTACTGCATCTTTCATATTCAATAATACATAGCAGATGAAGACCCCATATTAAAATAAAAAAAATCTTGCCTTTCTGCTTAATAAACACCTTCACCAGTTGATTGATAGCTCTGAAACAACATAAACGTTATTGTTAGATTATTGACAAAATGTTAATGCTCTCTTATTTGTAAGTTCCTTTGGATAAAAGCGTCTGCTAAATGAATGAATGCAAAGGTAAATCTTCATCATTTTGTACCTTGTAAAATTTGTAATTGCCTCTTTGGTATCCTTCAGCTTCCAGTGAGTTTGTGCTTGAAGAAGATGGGCTGCACCAGCCCATAACACAAAGTCCACATTTTCGAGCACAGCATCAGAATCTGGACTCGCAGCTGTTGGTCCAACTGTTTGCTGATTTTCCATGGGCAGATCAAGCAGCAGTCTCTCAGGGATGAAGTCTAAAGTACTGGTAATGACCTCCTCACAGATCACAAGAACATCCCTATATTTCTGAGCTTTTAACAAAGCAAATGCTGCTTCAAGGTAGACCACTGGGATTCTGGGAAAAGAAGTGTCAACCCCTGTAGGCACCTGCAATACACAGACAGTTTGAGAATCAGTCTCATATGACTAGATACACTGTTTAAGGTGCTTGAACTAGTAATTAATTCTATAAACTTACAAGATCTTTGTTGTCCGATTGAAATGATGCCAAGAGATCAAGATAATACTCAACACCATCTGAAATACTGATTGAGACATAATACAGGTTAAAGAAAAATAAGTAGATGTCTTTGCCATGTTATATCAGTAAGGCAGAGTAGAGAAAAATGCAGATGCTTTATTCGTTTTCAACTGTCAAGTCCTGCAATTGGCCTTGTGAGTATACTTGCCTGCCATTGAGGACACACGCGTGTGCCAAAGTGTACAGAATCAGAGAGGGGGAGGGGACTCTGTTAATAAAGGTCATCTGTTCCCCACCCAGCAGTAAATCTGGAGAGACCAGTGAAGCAGTAGATGGACATTTATCAGACTGTCGCTGTACAGCCTGTACACAAAGAGAGAAAAAATATTATTTAACAATACATGTTAAAGGGATAGTTCACCCAAAAATAAAAATTCTGTCATTATTTACTCACCTTCGAGTTGTTCCAAATCTGTATAAATTTCTTAGTTCTGATGAACATAGGGAAATATATTTGGAAGAATGCTTATAACCAAACAGTTCTTGGACCTCATTGACTACCATATTTTCTGTTAAACACAAAAGATATTTTGAAGATTGTAGGACAGAAAAACAGTTCTTGGGCACTTTCAATTTCCATTGTCATTGTCAATGGTGGCCAATGGGTTCCAAGAACTGTTTGGTTACAAGCATTCGTCCAAATATCTTTCTGTGTTCGACCAAACAAAGAAATATATACAGGTTTGGAACAACTAGAGAGTGAGTAATTCATGACAGAATTTTCATTTTTGGGTGAACCATCCCTTTAAAAACAACACTATACATACCAATGTGTAAATGTATTCATTGTAGTTTATGGTAACCATGTGAAGCGTCCTTGTGTACGGAACCACTTACAGAATAAAGAAGATGTAGAGCCTCTATTTCTGCTTTTGAATTACCAAGCTGTCTGAATACCAGTGCACTTTGATAGAGCGCACTGTGGCAAGAAAAGTCCACTTCCACAGCCTTCCTATAAAAGTGAAGAGCGCAATGGGGCTGATCCTGCAATGGCATAACAAACAGAGACATTAAGGCCTGGTTTCACAGACATGGCTTAAGACTAGTCTCAGACTTAAATAAATGTTTGTGCTGTCTTAACTAAAAATAACCTGCCCTAACATATCTTAAAATTATAAAATATGTCAGTGCCATTGTTTTGTCTTAAGATTCACACCAATGTTTCTTTTTAAAACATTTTTATAAAAGCAACTTAAATATGCTAATTCAACTAATGCATAGTCCTGGTTTAAGCTAAGCCTTGTCTGTGAAACCGGGCCTAAGAGTGTCCAGAGAACTCAAGATAGAAAGAGTTTAAATCTTGATCTAACAAATGAATCATTTGTAACAAACAATCTTATAATTACATCACTATGAACTGATTCAGAGGCAGGATGTGTTAGTTCAAACTTTCTTGCTATCGTAACGGTTTTAATGGATGGGAAAATCATATAACAGCTTTGTACCAGCTTAGACAAACTTTGGCCTGTAAGAGTGTGGATCTGTGCCATAAGTCTTCTGGGACTTGGCCGGTCTTTAGCCTCCTGAAAAGCTTCAAGGGCCTCAGAATATTTCTCCTTGTTCATTTGTTCCACCCCTAAACCAACAAAAGCAACACATTGTTTGTCTTTACAACTAAATAAGAATAAAGATAACATAAGAGCAGTTCAAGTATATTTTATCCTTTTTAAATACAGAGTTTTATATAGTAAATATTTAAGTAACTTAAGTTGTACTGTTTATAATTTATGAGTATGTATATAAACTTGACCTTTTCAATATAGTGAAAATATTATGAAACTGTTGTTTATGTAATATCCTCAGACATACTGTACCATGAGAAATAACAGTGCAAATGTGCAAAAGATCCTTGAGGTCTCTTGCTGCCCTGGCAACCATTAACAAGGAATCCTCCTCCATGCTCAGTGCAAGGTTTCTGATTTCTGTCTGTAGATTCACATGTGCTAAAAGCTCTCCCTACAATGACATAAGAATGATAGCCATACAGCAGTCTAATACGTTTCAAAATCCCATTGTCTGAATTCTAGTCACATTCAGCCTTTTTAAAGGGGTCATATGGCGCGAATACGTGTTTTTCTGTGTCTTTGGTGTGTTATAAGTTGCCCATGCATGTATTAGACACGTAAAATTGCAAAAATTAAAGTGTCAGAACAAAAGATGCATTTTATCTAAAAGTAAATGCTCACCCAGACCTGCCTGAAACGCCTCGTGTAACCACACCCCCACAAATCGTCAGTTCGTGGTATGATTTGACTAAGACCGCCCAAATGTATACGCAAGTAAGGTGGGCGTACCTGTCAGTACAATTGCTTTGGAACCTGATGTTCCAAATATGATAAGAGGCGTCACATTTCCGTCACACGCTTGCAGTATTCGACCAATCACTATGCACTGGTTAACTGGCCAATCATAGCACACCTCGCTTTTCAGAGCCATGAGCTTTGTATAAAATCTACGCGTTTCAGAGAAGCAGGGCAAAGAGGAGATGCAAACATGCACGTTATGTTTAAAATACAGCTTTTTAAACCTTAAATCGTGTATACACTAGACATGTGCCCGGTTAACCGTGGTTACCACTAAATCCTGCTGAAACGATCCTGCGATAATTTAAAATATCTATTATTTTATTTATGCGTAGCTTGTCCGTGAAGCACGGCTCTGGGATCAGTAGGAAATGCTGCTCGATCTAAAAGCAGTGCGAGTTTAAGTCGCTTATAACGTGCATTTAAAAAGCAACACCTGTCAAACATGATCATTATAAATATACTTTATTATCATGAAAATACCTGAGGAGGCTTGAGGATCAGTGATGAAAACATGTCCTTAGGCATTTCCTAGAACTACTTGTGTTATGGTCTTCTTCTGCAGTGCGTATTTGGAGTTTCTGCACGAGAGCGCCCTCTGGCTTTCGGATGCAGCAGCATTTTACCGTACTGCACTCACAAATTGTGCATAAATCACGTGATATACAGTATATTTTCGGTTAACCGGGCATATGTCTAGTATACACATTGCATTACATCTAAAACAAACGATACTATTCGTTTTAGTCGTGTCATATCACCCCTTTAAAGTATAATTACCTTGTGATTTATCTGTGTCAGAAGAGTAACAATACTCTCTAGCTGACCCTCCATTAGCCATAACATCCACTGGATCAACAGAAGCTTGTGGAGATACGGCGCATAGACCGATGTGTCAAAAGTCTGCAGACCAACCTGCCACAACTTAAATGGACCAGAGCTGAGGACCTGAGATCCAGCAGCCTCCAGCACTGGGGTAAAGAATAATGAACATAAAGCAAGATTATGACCCACAATACAAAGCCATACTGAATATAAAACATTGAAACAAGTTGGGCGTCACCTCTTAATAAAGTGCGGGTGAGATTCTTCTCCATCTCACTTGGGTGGGTGAAACTCAGAGAGAATAAAAACGTGTTGTATGAGACCGTCATTTCAAGTTTGAGTCGTTCAGTAGCTGCTGGTATACCTGTGTACACGCACAAGCGATCGTATGCGTTTCTCACAGTAACACACTAACTTTAATAAATCAAAACATCAAAAGTAACAGGATAGTACCTTGCATTTTCTGAAGCAGTTTAATGCTTTCTGAATAGCATCGGTTCCGAACATCCTGCATTGGTTGAAGTCCTCGTTCATATTGCTTAAACGTAAATGAGAGTTTGATCGTAAGGTAACGTTAACATTACAGTGTCAAAACTTTTAAATAATTATTATTCATTTTATTACAGTAACGTTACCTTCCACCTGACAACTATGGCGTTATTCTCCTCAGTCCATCTATCAACTAAACACGGAGAGACAGACATGTCAAAGCTCAGAGTTCAGAAACCGAAATAAAAACATTACTTCTAATCTAATGTATAAATCCAGTCTCCGATGTCTAAATCGAACTTTCCCTCCTCTGTGTTAAAACAACTGTTTGATGATACGGCGCCATCTGCTGTTGAGGATGTATTACACACAAAGAAAATACATAACGTCTGACTTTGGAAAATGAATATTAACGCATAGTTATCGCAAGATAAAGCTGTGTTGTGACTTAGTAATGTATATATATATATATATATATATATATATATATATATTAACTCATTCAATAGCCACTCCTTCAACAAAATTCGAAGATAGATAAGTAATTATTGAGGAAATATAAAAGTAAAAGAAGTAACGTTAGGCTAATTCTAATCTAGACAAACCGTTTTTCTTTTTCTGCCATAGTTGCATTTATAAAATGTTTTAAATGATTTTTTTATTTAACAGATCATAAATGTCACCAGTAGTGCATTTATTTAGGTGAATCTAACTTCTTCTACATCACTAGTATTGAGGTCATCTGAGGCCACATGACTTCTTCCACATGACTCCGCAGTGCTGTCCGTCGCAGCATAAACTAAGATTCTACGTCATATTGTCTCTCTTTACCCCCAAGTCTTCCACCGGAGAGCACCACCGACCGCATACGAGGCCGTCCTAGACTTGGGAGCCTGCATTCGCCAAAATGGTACGATATTTCACCATGACAATCAGCCAGGATGTATTATAACGACTCAACTATTATATTCAATTATTTTATAAGACTTCACCGCCGCCTTTATTCAGCCATTTGTGTAATCTTGTGTTATTCTGATATGAATGACGTAATGACAACCTGCCTAGAAGATTCTCGCGTTTATGTCAACCTTGAACTTAAATTTCACACTGAGCATTATAATACGTCTCTATAATAAACTCGTCAGGTAATGGAATGACGCACTGAAATATTGGCGCACGTATAGAGCTCGTTTTATTTGAAGGAGGGTCGTAATAAACATGTCACGAATTCAGTAAGTTTGCTATATGACTAAGCACAGCCGCATGCGGTTAATGCGATCTTTGTTTTTAACCGTAAGTAAGCTGCGTTATTTTAGGGATATGGCCCAGGACAAGACACACGGGCATATTGGAATAACGTTACGCCGTTATAAATAGCGCGTTCACGCCCACTGTTCTCTGATCTTATTAAAGTTTCGTGTGCAGGTAACCGTGACTCTGAAGGGTGATGGGTGCATAGAATGATCAAGCGTGTTATTATTTTTGATGGTCGAAACTACCCAGCACTTCTTATCGGTCAAAACAAGCTTGTTGTTGGCTAAGTGTTTCACTGGGCAGCGCTGTTGGAGCTGAAGACGCTGCAGCGCACAGTAGCTACGCAGTTATGGTACATGCTGTACTTCAGTTTACTCTCCTTTAAAATACTTGTTAAGCATTAAAAACATTATTTCATTGAGGTGAGGTTTTGGGGCATATTTGAACTATTTACACTGTATTGAGAAATTAAATCCTGTCACTTTTAGTATCCTTTGAGCTGAAGGCATCCATTTGTTATGACATTACATAGATTCCTCCATACACAAACTCTATCATTTGTTTCACAAACAACACTTGATAAACTTGATTTTGTCCCTCAGGTGAACTTCACAGTAAACCAGATTAGGGAGATTATGGACAAAAAGTCCAACATCAGGAACATGTCTGTGATCGCCCATGTGGACCATGGTAAATCTACTCTGACTGATTCCTTGGTGTGCAAAGCTGGTATTATCGCTTCTGCTCGTGCAGGAGAGACCAGATTCACTGACACCAGAAAAGATGAACAGGAGAGATGTATCACCATAAAGTCCACGTATGTATTCCTGTTTTAAAAGTGAAAATAGCATTATAATTAGGGATGTGCACGAATATTCAAATATTCGAATATTCGATCCGCAATAACTATTCGAATATTCCTATTTTTTATAAGAATAAAACTTCGTCACCACAAGGTTAAGTTACCGTTACAGAAGACCTTAGAGTTGTCACGTCTTATTTAACGCTTCTTCACTTCTTCTGTAATTATTTTTTAATGTACAGAAAATATAAAAAATAATTTGTGTTCCTAAATCTTTGTTCACTCAGATCGCAAGCTAGTTTAAATATTTTAAGTTTACACACTGGATGCCCGGATCACGTTTTATGCTCGGCTCACATCACCATATTAAAATGTTTCAAAACTGGTGAGCCACAGAATTCGTTAACATTACTTTACATTAGGTATAAAAATATCAACGTAATATTAAATGATTAACAACAATAATTCATTTATTACCATTACTTGTTTGTAGCGGTTGTTCTTAGTAAATTCATATTCTTTCGTTAAAAATATATTAAGTAGGCCCTAATGCTAATTTCAACAACTTGAAACATGCAAATGTACATTTCACTTTAACAAATGTTAATGAATTTGGCCTTAACATAAGACTGGCACTTTTTTCCATACCTAAAAGCAAGAATTTTCCTTCTAGAAGTTCAAATAGGGCCTTCAAGTTACAGCCTGTAAATAAATTCGCACGGATGCTTTTTTTGTTTGTTTTAAAACGCGCTGTAATTCCTTACCATAGTTGAAATAAATAGGCCTACCTTATTTATTGACGCAATCCAATGCAAAGTTAAACAAGACAGACACTGACTGTGAACGACAAAGAAAACAATATTTATATGCGTGCTGATCAGCAGAATATCTTCCTCAGATGACGGTCACGTAATCAAGGAATCAAGCACTATGGCTCCGTCTTTGTTGCGGGGTATTTTTTAGGATCTTAACAGTCGGCATGAGGTATTACTTTATTTATTATCAACATTATAAACAACAAAGCCAGATATTCTTGTCAGATCTGGGTTTTGTTACCGGGAGTTAGAGAAGAGCAGCGCGTTTTCTCCGCTGTCGGCTTGTTAACCGTCAGCTTGTTGAACAGACTTTCACCAGAGTAAAATAGACCTATATGCTTGTTTTGTTTATATGCATGTAAAACAAAATAAACAAGATAACCATATATCACAGACTGTCAATATACGTTGCGTTTTGTTGTGTCTGTTTTCTTTTTGTATTACAGTTCCGCGCAGGTTTAAATGCAGTTTTTATGTATTTTTCTATTTTTTCAACATAATAAAACGATATACAGGATATAATATTAATGCATTATGAATATTTAATGATAATTATAAGCTTGATGTGAAATTGTGAATAAATAAAAACATAACAAATTACGTCATTATTAACTTAATTTAAATAAAACAATATTCGAATATTCTTTTTTTATGAGCTCAAATATTCGAATATGAAATTATTGAAAAATGCCCATCCCTAATTATAATGTGCACTTCTGTAGTAGAAGTTCATTTTAAAACAATATGTTTATTGAATGTTATTATTGAATAGTTAATAAGCATACATAATAATAGATTGTGCACATTCAAACGTCATGTATATCCCCCCACAGAGCTATTTCTCTGTATTATGAGCTCCCTGAAAATGACTTGGCCTTCATTAAGCAGAGCAAGGATGGTTCTGGATTTCTTATAAACCTGATCGACTCACCAGGACACGTTGACTTCTCTTCTGAGGTGACAGCTGCTCTTAGAGTTACAGATGGTGCCCTTGTAGTGGTAGACTGTGTATCAGGTAAGGCAAAGCTAGCATGCATATTATTCTCAAAGTCTTATTTCAGAATATCAAATTCAAACTTTCAGTAGATAAAGCATGCAATATATTTACAGACATGTATGAGATGTTTTTGTAATATGAATATTTAAGGCACAAAATAACCAAATGATTTATGATTTGCTCTATCCACAGGTGTGTGTGTGCAGACTGAGACCGTCTTGCGTCAAGCCATTGCAGAGCGCATCAAGCCTGTCTTGATGATGAATAAGATGGACCGTGCCCTCCTTGAGCTACAGCTTAAGCCCGATGAGCTTTTCCAAACTTTCCAGCGGATCATGGAGAATGTTAATGTCATCATCTCAACCTACGGTGAAGGAGAACATGGACCAATGGGAAACATTATGGTAATTGATCATTCCAGTTGACATCTACAGTACATTTAAAGGAGTCATATGACATGGCTAAAACGAATATTATCGACTGTTTTAGATGTAATGCAATGTGTATACACGATTTAAGGTTAAAGAATGCTGTATTTGCCACATACCGTGCATGTTTGTATCTCCTCTTTGCCCCGCCTCTCTGAAACGTGCAGACTTTAACAAAGCTCATTGCTCTGAAAAGCGAGGTGTGCTATGATTGGCCAGTTAACCAGTGCGTAGTGATTGGTCGAATACTGCAAGCGTATGACAGAAATGTAACGCTTCTTACCATATTTGGAACATCAGGTTCCAAAGCAATTGTACTGACAGGTACCTTATTTACGTATACATTTGGGCGGTCTTATTCAACTCATACCACGAACTGATGTAGATTTGTGGGGGTGTGGTTACACGAGGCGTTTCAGGCAGGTCTGGGTGAGCATTTGGTTTCAGATAGAATGCATCTTTTGTTCCGACACTTTAATTTTTGCAATTTTATGTGTCTAATACATGCATGGGCATCTTATAACACACCAAAGACACAGAAAAATATGTGTTTGTGCCATATGACCCCTTTAAGACATTTGAATTACCACAGTTTAAGGAAAAATAAACTTGATAAACAACTGAAGGTTATTTCTGGTTTTGGGGTGTACCCTAGGTTGATCCTGTGGTTGGGACTGTAGGATTTGGGTCAGGCCTCCATGGCTGGGCTTTTACTCTCAAGCAGTTTGCTGAAATGTATGTGGCTAAGTTTGCTGCCAAAGGAGATAAGAAAAAGGCAGATCTTCCTCCAGCAGAACGGGCTAAGAAAGTGGAGGAGATGATGAAAAAACTTTGGGGAGATAAGTAAGTATCTTGCGTTCTAAAGAATAGTACAGTCGTGGCCAAAAGTATTGGCAGTGACATAAATGCTGTGTTTTGCAAAGTTTCTGCTTAAAGGGATAGTTCATCCAAAAATGAAAAATCTGTCATCATTTACTCACCCTCAGGTTGTTTCAAACCTGTATAAATTTCTTTGTTCCAATGAACACAGAGAAAGATATTTGGAAGAATGAATTTTCAGTTCTGGGACATCATCACTTAGGGTGAGTAAATGATGACAGAATTTTCATTTATGGGTGAACTATCCCTTTAAGCTGTTGTGGTGTTCATTCACATTGTTTGAAGATTATTATGCAGTGATCCGATGCATTTTAAATAATTGCAAAAAAAAGCAACTCCCCAGATGTCAATCCCATATAGAGAACCTGGTCAGTCCTCAAAAAGTGAGCGGACAAGCAGAAGACCCAAAACTGTGATCATCTCAGAGCACTGATAAAACAAGAAAATATCGTCATCAGTCAGGATTTGACCCAGAAGCTAATATCCAGCATGCCAGAGCGAATTGCAGAGGTTATGAAAAACAAGGCCCAACACTGTAAATATTTACTCTTTGCATATAGTATCTTTTTTGCCAATAAACACCTTTAAACCTTATAGAAACATGTGGAAAAATAATCTACAAATACAGAAGCAGCAAACTTTGCAAAACACAAAATATATGTAACTGCCGATACTTTTGGCCACAACTGTAGATGGTAGAAGATACAATTTACAAATGTGATATCAAATATGAAATCGTCCTTTTAACATTAAGTCATCTTTTTCAGGTACTTTGATCCTTCCTGTGGAAAATTCAGCAAATCAGCAACCAATGCGGATGGCAAAAAGCTGCCACGTACTTTCTGCCAGCTGGTCCTGGATCCAATCTTTAAGGTGTGTGTTGATATCAGATCTTGGTAATACCTCATTAGTAGAAAATTAATTTGAAATAATTCTTCCTTTTTAATTTTGTCCACAGGTTTTTGATGCCATTATGAACTTTAAAAAAGAAGAGACCCAGAAATTGATTGAGAAGCTTGAAGTAAAACTTGATGCTGAGGACAAAGAAAAAGAGGGAAAACCTTTACTTAAGGTAGAACCACCCAAAATAACTCGCACTTACCATGCAAGAAGTCATAAAATAGATTAAACCTCTAAAAAATAATCTTCTTAAAAAATAACCTTTTGATAATCTTCCTTAATTCTGAAACTCAAAGAGAAAACAAGTCGGTCCTGTTGTAACTGACCTACAGTTGTCCCATGTTTTCAGGCTGTGATGCGCCGCTGGTTGCCTGCAGGTGATGCTCTACTGCAAATGATTACCATCCATCTTCCGTCTCCTGTTACAGCCCAGAGGTACCGCTGTGAACTGCTGTACGAGGGTCCTGGAGATGATGAGGCCGCTATGGGTTAGTCCCAACATTGCAAAGTGTTCAAAAATTCAAGGTTGCCATGTTGGCACCTTTTGTCAACCTCCTCTGACCTTTCAGGTATAAAGAACTGTGATCCCAAAGCTCCTCTCGTGATGTATATCTCCAAGATGGTGCCAACCACTGACAAGGGTAGATTCTATGCTTTCGGTCGTGTCTTCTCTGGTGTTGTTGCTACAGGGCAGAAGGTGCGCATCATGGGCCCAAACTTCACGCCAGGAAAGAAAGAAGACTTGTACTTAAAACCAATCCAAAGGTTTGCTGCCATCAGTTAAACTATAAGCAAATCCAATTGTGTGGTTTGATAATATGATCATTAGTAGTCTCGCTATGTTCTCCTCAGAACTATTCTGATGATGGGTCGGTACGTGGAGCCCATTGAAGATGTGCCATGCGGCAACATTGCCGGCTTGGTTGGGGTCGATCAGTTCCTGGTTAAGACTGGCACCATTACCACCTTTGAAAATGCTCACAACATGCGTGTCATGAAGTTCAGCGTTAGTCCTGTGGTGAGAGTTGCTGTGGAGGCCAAGAACCCAGCTGATCTGCCAAAGCTGGTGGAAGGGCTCAAACGTCTGGCTAAGTCTGATCCCATGGTTCAGGTAATATACCTTGGGTGAGTTAGCCCATAACTAATATAAATGTGTGCTTTTCAACGTTACTTGCCTTTTGCTAGTGTATCATTGAAGAATCTGGGGAGCATATAGTTGCAGGTGCTGGGGAGTTGCATCTGGAAATTTGCCTAAAAGATCTAGAAGAAGATCACGCTTGCATCCCTCTGAAGGTACAGTTGGGTTTTGATGACCTCACTGATGAGTGCTGGTGTTTCCACTAACAGCTAATTTTTGACAGAAATCCGACCCAGTCGTGTCATATCGTGAAACAGTCAGTGATGAATCGGACCAGGTTTGCTTGTCCAAGTCCCCCAACAAGCACAATCGTCTATACATGAAAGCTCGACCTTTCCCAGATGGCTTGGCTGAGGACATCGATAAGGGTGATGTGTCCTCACGGCAGGAGCTCAAACAAAGAGCTCGCTACCTGGCTGAAAAATATGAGTGGGAGGTTACCGAGGCCCGTAAGATATGGTGCTTCGGACCGGATGGCACGGGACCCAACATCCTGGTGGACATCACAAAGGGAGTTCAGTATCTGAATGAGATTAAGGACAGCGCGGTGGCTGGTTTCCAGTGGGCAACTAAAGAAGTGAGTATTGTATTAAAATTAGTAGGACATTCCCACATAGTTCAGTTTAGATTATGATCCACTTTATTACAAGTTTTTAAGATTTGATATTTTGTGTAAACTCACCAGGGTGCACTGTGTGAAGAGAACATGCGAGCAGTCCGATTTGACATTCATGATGTCACCCTTCATGCCGATGCTATCCACAGAGGTGGCGGTCAGATCATTCCCACAGCCCGTCGAGTTCTGTATGCTTCTGTGCTCACCGCACAGCCAAGACTCATGGAACCCATTTACCTGGTCGAGATTCAGGTATATGAGACTTCTTTGAACAGAAACACAATTTAAATAATATAGCTGCAAGCAACGACACGGGGCCAAGCCCACACCCAGCTCACACTTCCCCCAGTGTACCTACACCTTGTCAACACACTTTGCCCATACTTCCCACAGTGTGCCCACACTTCCCCTAGTATGCCCACACTTCCGCCAGTGTACCCACAGCATGCACACACTTCCCCCATTATACCTACACTTCCCCCAGGGTACCCACAGCATGCCTACACCCAGGCCACACTTCCCCCAGTGTACCCACAACATGCCCACACTCAGCCCACACTTCCCCCACTGTACCCACAGCATGCCCACAAGCAGCCTACACTACCCCCATGGTACCCACAGCTTGCCCACACCCAGGCCACACTTCTCCCAGTGTACCCACACTTCCCCCAGTATACTCATAGCATGCCCACACCCAGCACACACTTCCCCCAGTTTACCCACAGTATGCCCACACTTCCCCCAGTGTACCCACAGCATGCCCACACCCAGCCCACATTTCCCCCAGTATGCCCACACTTCCCCCAGTGTACCCACAGCATGCCCACACTTCCCCCAGTGTGCCCACACTCCCCCCAGTGTACCCACAGCATGCCCACACCCAGCCCACATTTCCCCCAGTATGCCCACACTTCCCCCAGTGTACCCCTTATACAAGGACTGCAAGCAGTACAACGGGGCCAAGCCCACACTTTACCCAGTGTGCCCACAGCATTCCCACACTTCCCCCAGTGTACCCACAGCATGCCCACACTTCCCCCAGTGTACCCACACACAGCCCATAGTTCCCCCAGTGTACCCACCCCCAGCCCACACTTCCCCCAGTGTACCCACAGCATGCCCACACATGACCATCACTACGAGTGTGCCAAATTTAATAATTTTCAAAAAGGCAGAAACAGAAAATCTGTGATGAAAAAGGGCCAGGTCTAGAAGAATAGGTGATAACAAGGTAAAACTGCACAATTTACACAAAAGTATGGAACACGGCCACAGCCGGATTCGAACTGCTGACCCCAAAGACTCCACGCTTGTGACTTAGCGAGTCTCGCCACTGAGGTGACATCCCACAATTGGGCTGCTGAGCAAAGCTGATAGAGGTGTAAGTAGCGATATGTAACAATAACCAAAGTTGCAGCTATGAGAGCACAGAGCCACAAGAACAATATGTACGTGAAAAAAGGATACGTTTAAAGAACAGTCGAAAATGTAATCACTATGTACACTTTATATATACAAGCAACACACGTGCCTCTCAGGAATTGAACCCACGACCTTGCGGTCTAGAGGTGTGTGCTTTATTTGATGAGCCACTCATTTGACGTACTGCACTCAGCCTGCCATCCACTAAGGGGCTGAAATGAGACAGTACAGCAAAAGTAACAGAAATAAAGTGTACATTACATTTAGTTTGTTTACATACTTGCACTATTTGTGCACATACTTGCAAATTGAAATGTATAAATGCGCAACACCAGGTTCGAACCCGCGACCTTTTGTACCCGAGGCTTGCAGTTTATCAGGTGTTGGCGTGCTTGACCCAGCAGCGTTCAAGGGTTATAAGCAATTATGTAAAAGTGTAATATCTCACGAACGCTAGGTGGCGCTGTCTTGAAACTTCAAGGGTACGTTTGTGACTATAATTCGGTGATGTGTGTCAAATTTGGTGGCGATATATCATACGGTTCAAAAGATATCATGATTGATGACAAATTTCTAAATGGCGGACCAATTGTGACAGAATCGTAATTTTACGAGCAAAAATAGCCATTTTTCAAATCTCGTGACCCATAGGTGGCGGTGTTCCCCATTTTGGCAAGGACCCCCAGTCCGAGCTGTCGATGAAGCGTACCAAGTTTTGTACCGATAGATCGATAAATGTTTGAGGTATGGCCTAAGATCCATTTTTGGGTCAACTTTGAAAAGTTTGCGGCGTCGTAACTTTTGAGCAACAGCGAAAAGCTCAATTCCGCAGCATCACTACTATGCGGCACAGTCCAAAGATCAGGTGAGCCAATTTTTAGTACTAGTGCTAGTAATGAAAAAACGCAATACTGTACTTTTCGAGATGGCCGCTACTGTAATGGCGGTAACGCATAAAATGCGATGAGCGTGACGAGTGCATGACATGTGCCAAGTAGAATTTTTGTACATCAATGGGTTCAACAGTTACAGCCGTTTGAAAAGTGCATTTTTGAACTGCTGGTGGTGCTATAGAGTGAGTGCTAGAGAGTGAGTGCCCATACTTGGTCACGTGACTAATGAGTACCACCTCTACGAGAGTGCCAAGTTTCACCATTTTCCTAAGTACGGTTCATAGGGCAGTTGATGGTACTGAAATATTTTCTTTGCCCTTTCAGTGTCCAGAGCAGGTTGTTGGTGGCATCTACGGTGTGCTGAACAGAAAAAGAGGTCATGTCTTTGATGAGGCTCAAGTGGCTGGGACACCTATATTTGTTGTGAAGGCATACCTGCCTGTAAATGAATCATTTGGTAAGCTTATTCTTCAAAATTATTTTTTCCAAAATGATGAGATGTGTCATTTTTAAATTCAATGTAGCGGTTTTAGCTAACGTTATTATATTGATGAGCATAGCTCACCAAATATGGTTCTCCACCAGATCTTTCAAGATCATATCCATGAAATGAGTTATTTAAAACACCAATTTCAGTCAAGGAATTAGTTTAGTTTAGTGATCAAATATACATATTTTACGGTCTCTGATTAGTAATATAAAGCATAACAATACTTGTATGCATTCGTCCAGCAAATGCCTCAATGCTATTATATACTTTACATTATCTCATGGCCATAAGTAACGTGACTTTACCAAACAGGATCTAGAGCAAAGGTAGCGTAAATCGAAACACAGTAAAAGGGACCAAGTCTGTGAGCGTGAATACAGAAAACCCATCACAAATGAATATACTATATGATTGTTTATTAAACTCTACTCTACATGATAACAAAAACAATGACGATCGCATAAAACAAACAAATACATGAAACACAAATGCGCTTGGAAGCACGGAGGGAGAAAGAGTGAGAAGAGAGTGTGTGAGAGAGAGAGAGAGAGAGAGAGAGAGAGAGAGAGAGTGCGAGCAAGCATGGCAGCGATTTCTGAACGGATACTTGCAAGCTGCTGGACCGATATCCATATGCGCGTGTAGAGATGGAATTGTTCAAAAGGTTTCAGAAGGCAAGTCCTGCCGAAAGTTGCGGGCCTCGTGATCGGTCCGCATGGCTTAACCACGTGGCAGTAGAAGTCCATTGTTCCATCCCTTTCCCCAGGGGGGGAAGGGCAGTCTCCGAAGAGACCGGCGGAAGAGACGAAGCCGGAAGAGAAGAGAAGACGACAAGACAAGAGAGGTTTTCAGAGCAGGCTCGATATTTAACCTCATGAGAGGGCATTCCCACCTGAGTTTGAATCGACCAATCAGAGTTGAGTAGGGAAGAGGTTCTTTGTCCACTCAACAGCTAATTTGCATCTTTATGACCTCCTGGCAACTTTACAAAATATCATTCCCAATTATAACATAATGAAAAGAAAGTGTTCTATGGTCACACAATGTATATATACAAGGAGGAATTGTAAAGACAAATATTTAGATATCAAAAATGGACAGGTTTGAATTGCAACAAGTCATGATTCATTCAGATGGAACGCATACAAACAAAGCCTGAATTAAACTTGTATATCTAACTGTGACAGACTATTTAAAATGGCACGTGCGCCAACACACAACCTAGATAGTTAGATATATGTACAGAAAAGGACAGTTTAATCACACAAGTTCCTATTGTCAGGGACATTTCTCTGGTTAGCCTCAGATGTTAAGTTAGAGATGAGACCGAGACTTCTCACCAATGCTTTGAAGCATAGGGGTCATAAATATCCAACAGAGAGACAAAACGTTATCAAAACTCTAAAACCAGACCCCTGGAGCCAGGTTTTTGCTATGGTCTTTTGATGATGATAGCAAAAGAAACCAGGACAAAAAGGAGTGGGGGTTGATTGCTCTTCTTTCAATGACTCCGACCATTTGGCTTATGCTAGATTCTCTACATCAATAAACCTATTTGTGACCCTGGTCTTAAGTAGCACGTGGATATTTGTGGCAACAGCCAACAAAACATTGTGTCAAAATGATCGATTTTTCTTTTATACCAAAAATCATTAGGATATTAAGTAAAGATCATGTTCCATGAAGATATTTTGTTAATTTCCTACCATAAATATATCAAAAACGTTATTTATGTGTGTAGTATGCTATTCTACGGATTTCATTTCGACAATTTTAAAGATGATTTTCTCAGTATTAGATTTTTTTGCACCCTCAGATTCCAGAGATTTAAATAGTTATTTTTGGTCAAATATTATCCGATCCTAACAAACCATACATCAATGGAAAGCTTAATTATTCAGATTTCAGATTATGTAAAAACCTCAATTTTGAAGAACTGACACACAAGACCGGTTTTGTTGTCCAGGGTCACATTTGTACATTTAAAACAAAGATTCAGTCTGATTTTGCTTTTTTTGTTTCCCGCACAGGTTTCACAGCCGACCTGAGGTCTAACACAGGTGGTCAAGCATTTCCTCAGTGTGTGTTTGACCACTGGCAGATATTGCCAGGTGACCCCTATGACGTGAACAGCAAACCTGCCCAAATTGTCACTGAGACCCGTAAGCGTAAAGGTCTGAAGGAGGGCATCCCAGCATTGGACAACTTCCTCGACAAACTATAATTTTCTCTGGATTGTGTTATTAATCTTACAATGTTAAATAACGTCAGAGTGATGATTGGAATAATGTTTACACAAAACATCGGTAGAGCTTAATGTCAATTTTCAAAGCTGCAGAGTCTGCAGGAAATAAAATCCAAGCACGTTAGACTTGTGTGAATGTTTCCAAATGTAATACAAAAATACAGGCAATTCAATGAAACAAGAAAAATCAGCACTTGATAATCATTAACCTTTAAAAATATATATTTTCAGATGAACATGAAATAATGATCTAATCACTGGGGATTGGTTTATGTCATAAGTACCGCATCCTCCTTTTGGCAAAGAATTCAAGGTTCTCAGAAATGACCTGTGCCACCATCTATGGAGGGATATATCCATTATATAAAGAGGAAATAAAGCACTGTATCAACATTTACAGAATATCAATGTTCTTTTTTACATCGTAAAATGAGATTCCTTGGTTCAAAATAGTACATACAATTTATGAAACATAGGTGAACTGCTACCTGTGTAAAAGAACCATTTACATGCTTTGTAAAGACAGATTTTGCCAAAATAACACAGTATATTGTATGGCTCCCATCCAGTAGGACTATACACGTGAAATTTAAGTAAATATTCAATTAAGTAAATAACCATTAGCAAAAAATGTGTATTGTGCTGATCCCATCCCATATCAAAACTATCCCTGTAAACTTTGAGGCATAATTTTAGAAGTTCAATGAAAGGCTTGAGAATAGCTCATTTCACTTTGTTAGCTGACTAAAAATCATTAAAATTAGAGTTTCAACTGAAGTCATGATGCAAAAACAAAACAAAAAACTTCCACATAAAAATACAAATTCAAAATAGGCGTACGGCTTCCAGCAACCTGGAATCTGATGGCCCTTAAATAATTAAATCACAAACTTTTAAAAACACAAAACAAAAAAGTGATGCCGTTTTTAAAAACTGACATTTGCCTTCATATTACACAAGTTAACGAGTAAACATATACTATACGACAGGTTTTTATTGCTGCAAACGAAGTTGAAATTTTAACAAAAAATAATTGCACTGTTGAAATTGAATAGGACAACATAAAATGAGCTGCCGCTGAAAATCTGCATTTGTTTCTGCAGACACAACACGCACAACAGAGCTGTCGCTGGATGCCCAACATTTCCAGTCCGCTCATTTATTCCCTGTTTGCTTTGCTCTATTCCTCCAATCACAAAGCTAATGGATGGGAGTCTTTATTGTGTAATAGCTTTTGCCTTGTGAAAAACAGCTTGTGTGAGGGCTGCATTAAAAAAAAAAAGCATCACTGCCGATGCAGTCATATTCCTCAGAGATTTCCACTGCAGTCCTTCTAGGTCCATGTCAAAGCAATTCTCAGTCCAATATAAAAAAATGTAGCTTAGATTACTTGAGTCAAAGGGTGGTTTGTTTGGTGACTGGGTTAATTCTGGCCAATGAAAATGAACCCCAAAGATTCAGTCTAAGGATATAATGTCTGAAAGGCCTGAAGATCCTCCGGTGATGACCCCCGTCTCGTGACTAGAGCTGCTGCTATGAGTCGCCATCTCATACTGAGCTGAAGAGGAAACCAGGCTGGTGCTGGCACCCTGAAGGCTGCTGGAAAGGCTGTCTAAAAATATGGGAGGCCGGTAATGCTGCTGAAAAGAACAGACAAACTAATGGTCATGTTGCTCAAATGTAAGATCTGTATGTAGCCAATAAATAACGGAAGAATATGTACTGACAACGCAATGCAAACTAAACATTCAATGCAACAATATCTCATGCATACCTGGGGGTCCCCTTGAATCAGAGAAAATAAATCAAGACCTTTTGGGAAGCAAATATGAGAAAAAACGTTAATGTAGAATCTTGAGCATGACCAAGAGCATATATGACTTAACGGAAGTTCAGATAGACACATACTTTGCATATCTGTGGGAATAGTGGATAAGGTTGAATGGTGGAATGGAACAGAGTAATCTGCTATTGAGGAGGTCAGGTATGAGGTGTCCAGTGTCTGGACATTTGGCACACGAACAGTTGATGGCTGATAAGTCAAAACCCTAAAAACGAAAAAGTATTAAAACAACACATTGTAACTAATGGCACTTATGTCATATGGAAGGTGGAACTGCAAATAAACAAACACAAAATGTTCTTATCTGTAATGAACGAATGTCCACAAACCCTGTGCTGTGCATCTCCTCAGCGTTAGACATATAGACACAATGCTTTTTTAAAGGAGGATCGCTCTCGTCATCATCAGATGAGCTCTCTAGCGTTAGGTCGATAATGTCTGCTTTTTTTGTACTGCTGGGCACCACTGCACTCTGTCGCACTGGGACAGCACCTGAGAGTCATGAATCATAAAAAAAGGTAAGAAATTCAACTTACAATCAAATACACAAGTTTTATAGAGACGTCCAATGTGCTTAACAGTAACTTAACAGAAAGAAATATCAGGACAGATTCCCCAACATTCTGTCATCAGCTGCAAGAACAAAATTAGAATTTTGTTTAAATGAGTCCTCATTTTCAGTACTGTATCAAACTTACAATCGATTTTTGGGATACATGGAGTTGACACCTTCAATGCCTCCTTCTTTGGTCTCATAGGACACCAAGTTCCATCCTCTTGAAACTTGATTTCATCGACATCTGTGCAGTCGTTGAGTATTTCCATAAAGAGCCTAAAGAGTAGAAAGTGCCTAGTTTTAACCCTAGTTCAAAATGAGCTAGGGTTAAAGGGATAGTTCACCCAAAAATGAAAATTTTGTCATCATTTCCTCACCCTCTCGTCATTTCAAACCTGTATGACTTTTGTTTCTTCCACAGAACATAGAAGAAGATATTTTGGAGAAAGTTGGTAAACGAACAGCTGGCCAGTTAACAATATTCTTCAAAAAATCTTCTTTTGTGTTCCGAGGAAGAAAGGTTTGAAAATGACATTTTTTTTTATTTTTGGGTGAACTATCACTTTAAAGAAGTCTGAAGTCTGTATTCATAACACTCTATAAAACTAAATAAATTAAAAATGAAGTATGTACTGTTATTAGAGTGGACTAAGTCCCTTTTGGCCAAAGTGAAAACAAACTCACCCATCTATAATCAAACTCTCGTATGTGGCCTTCTTGTCACAGACGGGACAGATCCAGGTGGGCTTCTTCTCATTCATTTGCAGGTATAGAGCAGCGTCAAAGCACTGCAGGTGCGAACAGGTGACAGCTCGACAGGGCACTGTAAGTCGCATCTTGCCAAGCTATGCAAAGGAAGAGACTATTAAGTTATGCAAAACAACACACTAAACACAAACCAACACTATTAAACTACTATACTAAATAAAAAACACCTTTAAATTCAGATTTAAAGTGACGACTTACTGGGCACATAAGTGAGACTCGTAAACTGGTTGTGGCGACTTCACTGTCAGGGTCTGCAGTAAGCTTTTCTTTAACTGTTATAAAAAGTGAGTGTGGATTTAGTAAATTTTTTAATCTTACAAATGTGGAGAAGGAACATGTTCTAAAATTCTTGGCATACACAATGATTATACAAAAAAAAGAACAGAAAAGTTTACTTTCTGATCATGTTCATATTAGCAAAAAAGATAAGGCCATTTCTCTCTACTAAAAAATGAAAAATTGCTTTACTTAAAGCTCTAGAGTGGTCAGGGTTCCTGATGCCCTTCATTCTCAATCTCTGCAGTAACAGTGGCGAGGTCAGCTGCCGCACCAAGTAAACCGACATGGAGTACGTCTACAGAAAACAAAGACTTAAAAAAATATTTGACGGACAAAACTGACATTGGTAAGTGTGGAACCTAGATGCATGAAAAAGAGGGACAACCTGCACTGCACAAACCTTTCCTATATCAGGTGCCCACGTGACGGATATTTGATTGGGTACAGCGGATGATAACCTGACCAGCGATGTGATGTTTAGGGGTCTGCCTGGTCTTTTTTGCTCCACACCATTTTTAGGGGGAGGTGCAAAGCCCTGTGTGACAACCATACCATATCAATTATATTTGAACGAAGAAACAACAGCATGATTAAATGTCCAATGTTTTGCTATTACGTGTTAATCCTGCTATGTGTGTGCAATGTCATGCTATTTTAGGTTGGAAAAACATGAAACAGGCTTACTGAAGTTTAGTTACAACAGGACTACGTACAGGCAGAGGAAACAATTTTCCATTGACTTTGATGCACAGGCTGTTCGGAAAGTTGTCCTCTTGTGGACAGCTGGTCTCTGACAGGCAAAACCTAGTATATAAAAGAAGCGATTTAAATCAATTTTGAGACCGGCAAAAAGAATACAGAACATTCTTTTGGTTCTTACCGTAGTTGGATTTGAACCATGTAGTCTCTCCTGCCACCTGGGAGAAAGTCCCTATGCAAAACAATAAGAACAAATTTAACCAAGGTTTACAAGGAGTAGATTAATATTATTATTTTTAATCAAAGTCAAATTTCTTACCGAGAAATGCAAACTTCTCTCACTTGCTGTGGAGTCAGAGCAAATATAAAGTATTTCTCCTGATAAAACCTTTGAGTAGCACAGGCCCCTTTAAAACATAAAACACCTACGTGACTACTCCACCCTACTCATAACCAAACTCCCTTTAGAAAACTGTCTTTTTAGAAATATGCAAAATTCATGGCTCAATTTAAACCCCTGTTTAAAGGGATAGTTCACCCAAAAATGAAAATTCTGTCATAATGTACTCACCCTCAAGTTGTTCCAAATGTGTATAAAGTTTGTTGTTCCGCTGAACACAGAGAAAGAGATTTGGAAGAATGTTTGTAACCAAACGGTTTTTGGACAGCATTGACTACCATAGTAGGGGAAAAACTACTATGGTAGTCAATGGTGCCCCAGAACTGTTTGGTTTTCCACATTCTTCAAAATATCTTCTGTGTTCAGCAAAACAAAGAAACAAATACAGTTTTAGAACAACTTAAAGGTGAGTAAATGATCACAGAACTGTCTCTTTAACATTCATAATGCACACCGTGCAACACTAGAAAAACTAAGAATTTGTTATAAAATTACCTAAACTTGAAGGTTTAATCAAGACATCCAGCACATCATAAAACGGAAGGGACTTCATCTGTACGTCCGGATGGACGGGCGCCATAAGTGACGTGGGCTGCTGCATATTCATCATGGGCTTTGATTCATGAAAGAGGGATGAATCACAGCTCACCGGGTCCGAATGGGCGGTGTGAGAAGGAAGATCTGAGCCTACAACCGTGGCACCGTCGTCTGCGTGAAAACAGGATTTAATGCTCGAATTAAGAGCTGCCAAGTCTGCAAGACCATCAAATGTCCTGGGGTATCTCCCACGATAAAGTTCCTTTATTTTGATCTGCACGGCAGGACTACAACCACTCCTCAGTAAATACAAAGCCCTCAGCAAAAGTTCATGCTTGCGACCGCTCTGATTCCTTCCAGCAAAACCCAACAGTACCTGGTGCTCTGACACACGGAAACTTGATAGCATATTCTGCAAAACAAATCCAAACAGGTCATAAAACAGGGCACAAGATCCCAGAACATGAAAAGCAAGCAAGCTGGTAAAACAAATACACATTTTTCCCACAAAGATCGGAAGAATAATCACCTACGATGCCATGTTGAAAAGTTCTGCATGTGGGCAATTCTAATGTTATGGATGTGACATTTTCATTCAAAACTTGAAATATAAATTCTCAGAGAATGTATTTATTACTAATATAACAAATCGTCTGTTTATATTTTAATAAACCACTTTTGATAGAGTCGAGACATCCGAGAAATATTAGTCTATGCAAGAGTTTTCTATTTTAAAAGAGGGAAAGATTTACGCCTTATACATGTGACAAAAAAGGATGCATGTTTTTGAGAGACAACATACTTTGTAGGATTTCTGTGAATAAAATGAGCAAACCAGAAGCAACAGTAACCGACAAATTGAGAAGGGATGGATCTATAAAGAACATACAATTTTCATTTATGAGGAATATGGACCGTTATGGATGTGACAATTCTTTTATCTGACTAAAAACAAAAAATGCTTTAAAAACTTAGAGACTTCACATGGGTACTTAAACCGAAATACTGACATCTAACTGACATCAGTATGGTGAAAACCTGTGGTAAAAGGACTTTTTATCCTAAGTGTTGACATTTGGATGGAATTGCCCAATTGATAAGAATAACCAAAAAAATGTCCGTGTATTGATAATCAACATGACATAGAATGGTGATTTTTAAAGAAACCAAGGTTTCATGTGCAAGTAGGTTATTCCACCAAAATGTGTGTGGTGACAACCCACCCAAATTCCCATGTCAGACAGAAACCCAAGAGAAATAGGAAAATCACAACTGATCCTTCATTATATGGTCCATGCTTGATTGTTCCTACATGTTAAATTCTTTTTTCTTTAAAAATCCTTAACAAATCAAGACCGAAATGCATCTAAAATGTTGAGAATAATTCCAAGACCCATTAGATAAACATTAAGAGCATCACAAAGGACAAAACAGATGTTGAACG
Source organism: Triplophysa rosa (assembly GCF_024868665.1). NCBI lineage: Eukaryota > Metazoa > Chordata > Actinopteri > Cypriniformes > Nemacheilidae > Triplophysa > Triplophysa rosa. The sequence goes on along the minus strand of NC_079891.1, from coordinate 17,372,036 downwards.
TGATAAGAATTCGCTGAATTATTTTTAAAAGTTGTACTCAAATAAGTGTGGTGTTTCTAGACAGCTTACTAAAACTTTTACAACACAACATAACTCACGCGTGTATATGCATGTATAACAGGACACACACAAAAAACACTTTTTTCAGCTGACTTGCTATGCATTATTTTGCATTGTAGAAAGACGGTTTATGCATTAACATCCTCGTCATCTAGAGAGAAATGAAGTGAGAAGAGGCTCAATAATGAATTTGGTCTTTGCTGGATTGTAAACAACATTCCTAACGTGCCTCTCTTTAATGTGAAACTCGTGGATTTATATAAAACGTCAAGGGCAACATTTGCATTAACACATACTGTAACTTACACGTCTGAAAAACGAGTATACATTGCAGATAAACGGTGTAAATAAAACTACACCTGTGGGTACAAACGTGTTTACAGTGCGGTCTAGTCGGACGCTAGCTAACAAAAGACCAGCCAAAACAAATCGAGCAGTGAAGAAATTGTAACGTAAAAAAACTTTTTACCTGCTGCGAACAGTTGTCAAGCTCAGTTAGGTATTACAATAAAGCATTTTCATGCATTGAAAAAGGAATATGAGATCAGTCTCAGTGACATGTAGAAGCCAATCTTCAATGTTTGTGTTGCAGCTTCAGAGCTAAAGGAGCAGCTAGTTGGTAGCTAGCAGGCTAACAACTATCAGCCTAAAAGAGTGATGGGACATTTCTGATTTAATTATTATTAAACTAAACAACGGGCACCGAACCGGCCGAAAAGGTACCATAACAAAACGGGTAACGTTACTGTAAATTACATTCAAGATGTTAAAGACGCAAAGACGTAGCCAGCTATCATGACACTTTCGCCTAGCCGTAACTCCTGTTTATCCGCCATTTTCTGGCTGCGATCATCCTGCCCATTCCGAAGATGTCGGGTCACGTGACACGGGTCGTACTTTTTATTTAGTAATATATAGCTGTTTACATGATTTTTACTCCTAAATATCTTGCTATCTCAAAAGCATATAGTTGTACTTGTACATACACTCGGTTTTACATTATTTTAGCGTTTGCTGTATGCTGCCCCATCACCAAAATAAAACAATTATGATATAATAAATCATGAATTTTGCTTACATTATGTATTATTGCAACATGGATGTGCCATGTCATTATTAATAACTCTACATGATATTCAGACATTTATAAGTTTAGGATTTATCGTCCAGCAGGTGGGGCTGAGTGCAAATAAATAAGATTTTCCTCTCCTCCGTTTCCCCCTAATGGTGTAGATCAGGGCTAGTCAACTGGCGGCCCGCGGGTCAAATGCGGCCCGTCAATCATCTTGACCTGGCCCGCCTTAACATTTCAAATAAGTGAAGAGACTTTAAGAACGGTGTGCTTTAAATGCACGTCCTCTTTAGTCCAAGTCCAAAACGCTGCTACATTCAATACGAAAGTAATTCCCGCGGCTCATAATGATTTACGTCTTATAAAGCGATTTGATCGGTCAGTCCAAGAAACTTAATGTTATTTACAACGTTATAATCAGCAATGCATTGCACAGCCACAGGCAATTGGTTTGCGCACGCGATAGGTCCTGTTCTCGAACGCGTTTTGTGCCCTTGAAAGTAGGCTAAGTGTAGGAAGGGTACACCACGTGAACGGTTGTCGCAGATAAGGGGAAACGGTGTTGTTTTTATTACTGCATTCATTATGAATAATGGCTATATTTACGAAAAACAGCTGTTCATCTCTCCCAGAACTCGCACTATACAAAGGCTCCGCCCTATAAGTGCGTGGGACACATGAATGCGATCGGAATTCACCCGAAGATGTGATAATAGCGTTCAGTTTCTTGCACAGATCAATTGACTGATTTATAAGACGCTAATTTAACGTCACAACGCTAATTTGCGTTTTTTACTTTAATTGATTTAACTTTAATTAATTCAACCAAATATCTTCATAAATATCTTCTTGAAAAAACAATGCCACCCACATCTTGGATGTACTGGAGAACTGTGGGTGAGTAAATTAGTAGCAATTTTTGGGTAAAGTAATGCATTAAGGAATATAAAATACAGTTAAAAAGACAATATCCCTTTTAATTTAATGTCACGAAAAGGCACAAATACTGGATGCAATATTTGTGTGCATGTTTTAATATATGGCCTATAAGTAACAGCAACAAAAACAGTATAAAAGGAACAAAACGCAATAAATAACAGAAATACAAAATAACAGAAGAAATGAGGATATGGTAAAAAAAACTGGCCCGCATCCTATTTATACTTTTGGAATCTGACCCTCAAAGATAAGTAGTTGAAGACCCCTGGTGTAGATTTACAACATGCAGGTCTTCATTTCAACAGCTTTATTTTGTAAGCTATAAAATAATGGTAAGTATGAAAAGCCTGGAGTTTAAAGTTTTATAAGTGTAAACATTTATATTTATGAGATGAATTTTTTAATTTAAAGCTTGTTTTTGGCTGTTGCATTTCATTTGTATGACTAAATCATTAATGTAAATCTCTTTAGGTCTTGTTTTGTATTCTGTAAATTTTGTTGTGTTTATAAGAACCATTTGAATATCTGCTTTACGTTCTCATCAGCTATGCAAACTGAAAAAAAATTCTGAGAAAACATATTTGTTATCCACCTTTTTATCAATGCGTGAAATTACCCATTATGCCTTGCGTATGCGCGTAGACTTCCGGTTCGCTGCTTGATCCAATTAGCTAGGCATTACCAATTAGCTTGAAAGCTTTTAAACGGGTGTTATAATACTTTTATGTCATTTAAAACAGCATAATGTCAAAGGGCAGTGTCTAAATTATTTCACAGGGGCCACACGGGCATGAGTTTTTAACCTAGACCGTAAAAAACTATGTTTCTCACCATAAGAAGTTAGACAGTGACATCTACTAGGATGATGACATTAAAGGGGTCATATGACATGGGTAAAACGAATATTATCGTTTGTTTTAGATGTAATGCAATGCATATACACGATTTAAGGTTCAAAAACGCTGTATTTTGTATCTCCTCTTTGCCCCGCCTCTCTGAAACGCACAGAGTTTTTACAAAGCTCATCGCTCTGAAAAGCGAGGTGTGCTATGATTGACCATTTAACCAGTGCGTAGTGATTGGTCGAATACTGCAAGCGTGTGACGGAAATGTATCACCTTACTTGTTCCGACACTTTAATTTTTGCAATTTTACGTGTCTAATACATGCATGTGCAACTTATAACACACCAAAGACACATAAAAACACGTATTCGCACCATGTGACCCCTTTAAACTCCAGCCAGCAGGCACATTTGATATATCGTCTTATGTATGTAGACGGCCAAGAGTTTTACATTTATAAAAGAACTTTACGCAGCATCAACATTGGACAAATTATTTGCCATAACCATCAACAGTTCACATTTCTAAAGCGGAGTTTGCTGATTTTGGATTTCCTGCGTCAACCAATGTGAATACTTATGTTTGACTACAGCGCAACTGTAATATTAAACTTCAACTTCAACATTTGATATTATAATAAATTATTATAATGTCACTTAGCCCTTGATATATGCTTCATGTGTTAATAGTGATGTATTATGCAATCACAACAATAAAGTAAATAACTAAGTAAACAATATGTTGTGATGTTTTTGAGAGGTGCAGAATTTAGTAGTCAGAGCTATGACCGAGCTGTCTTTAAATGTTATTTACTTTACGCTCTTGTTGTGTCACGTGGTAACACTCGTTCGTAAGGGTTTCTCAGCTTTCTGTGGCTGTTGTGACCACAAAAATTCTTTGAGAAACTTTATTTATAGCCATTAACAGAAATGTCCTCTAACATAGTTACAAATACAAAACGGAAGTACGGAGCATCAAACAGGAAGTCACTCGCGGTAATGGTGCACTCCATGGAGACGTCAAGAAAAAGGTGGATATTTCCGAACTGTTTATTTGAAAGCATGTAGCCTAATTTAATGACCAGGTAAATTCTAAATAAATCTAAAAAGTAGGGTAAAACAAGAACTGAAATATGAAATATGCCATGACTGAAATATGTCACTTTTAGAAATATTATTATTCTCGCAGACTGCATGGTGATCTCACTGTTTTAGCTTTCAGCTGTTTACTAATTGCATTCCAGTGGGTTAACCTCAGTATTTCCAGTCAAGACATTTCAACCTGCACATTTACATGTCTTTTTTCAAACGGCCTTTTTTTAGCCGATCAGTTCAAATGGCTACATCAGTCTCAGTTTTCAGAAAAAAACGATGTATTTATGTACTGAACACAATTTTTCCCACACTGATCAAAAAACCACACTGTTAGTACAGTTATGTGAATACTGCATAAATTTAACCTATAAATAAATACACAATCAGACAAAAGCTAAAAATAAAAGATGAAGGAGAAATCCAATAGGCATATCCCTTGGCATTAAAAATAATGATGCTAAAACAACTATCGTTCCTTTATTAAATAACTTAAATCTTTCAAAAAATGTTTTGTTAATGACAACATTATGTCAAAAGATCCTTGACACTTTTAGTGTTCTACAAAACCAATATACTAAACATGAAGAATATCTCTCTTTCCCTTTACGCTTATTTGTTTTTATTGTGTATCATATAGAATTCATCTGACTTAAATATAGGCTACATTGTTTTAAGTTAAGGGGAAAGCTTATTGTGATCATTTTCAACTTTGTTACCTCTTTCAGTTCATCACTACTTTATAAATATATAAGATGGGGAATACCATCACAAAAGTTAATTTAAGATTAAATGCTAATTTATCATTTTTAATTGCTAAAATTTGTTGTTCATAAATTCAATTCTAATTCTAAAAGAACCACAGTAACATTTCCAGTTTTTACTTCAGTTGACAGAAACAACGTACTATTTATAAATTGCGTTGAAACTTGTGCTACCACATAAAATACCACATAAAATAAAGCACCGACGGATGGAACCCATACCAGCATAAATATATTGGGTGAACAATGAAACTGAAAATGCACAGTGCCAGAGTCAAAAACCATCCACATAACATTGTTGAGGTATAATGGGTGTACCAGATTTATGACACATTGCCATTCATACGGGCCAAATGGTTACTACACCTTCTTATTTTAACATCCTCATGTCTTTCCAAAAACATGACTTTATTTTTTACATTGAATACAAGAAAAGCGTTCTTGTTCCATACAATAAAAGGAAATGGTGACTAATTTTGTGCATCATCATGAACATTGTGAGGTTGAGTAAATGACAGAATTTTCATTGAAGTTCAAAATTTCAATATTAGAATTATTATCAGATAAAATATATAGATTATACAGATATATAGATTAGCAATAAAATGTCAATCTATAACTCATGATTGATGGATGCTGCACATGACAGGATTTTAAGTATAACAAGTTTAGCTGAAAATAGAATCACTACTTAAATTCAATCTCTGTGATGCCTGACAAACACAAGGTTAGCCTACATATTTGTGATTGATGAGGTTGAAGTGTGTAGGCACACGAGTCCATGACCTAGGTAAACTGCCCATGGCATCTAATTACCCAGCCTTTCTCACTCGAGTAACCTGCCATGAAAACCCCCATACATACAGACACACAAAGACCTGCCATAAGAAACAACATACACCGACGCACAAACACCTTAGCCTTTATTAACCTCAGCTCGTGTTATTGGCAGTAACAGACAGAGACAAGACCCCAATTACTGTTGAAATCAAAGTTGCTATCATTAAAGCTGCCGTGGAAGTGTGTGGAGACCTGAGTACTGGAGTGGCTTGTTAGCCTGCTTAGTGCCCGTCCATTGGGACTCTCGCTTTCAAATACCTGTCTCTCAGAGCATTGTTATTCAAACGGAAAATCGAACAGCCCAATGTTGCTCTGGTCATTCTGTCAAGTGCACACCATGCTGCGGGCAATGGTTAACAGTAAATTGTAATTTAGGGTCAATCTGAGGCATAACACCACTTTCACAATCGCCTCACAGACTTGTTAAATATGTAGAAAAACTTCAGTTGATTTTAATTGTGTGCTGACCAGACTTAAGCTGAGCAAAAAAGATAAACGACAGACTACATTGTCTTGAATTAAGGATTTTTAAAGAATTGTCTAACCAAACCAAAACATAGGCTACTAAAAACAACCCTGTAAAGGTAATCTCTTGTCACAATCTCACAGAACTTTTTAATTCTACGAGGTAACAAATTCGTATGAATTCCTACAATTTTATTTCTTAGCACGATTTGCTTTTGCGCCAGTGATGTTAGGTTTAGGGGTGGAGTTAGGGGAGGGGCCTCAGTATTGCGTTTTTATAATAATCGCATGCTTCTGTTCGATACACATCATACAAATTCATACAAATTAACCACCTCGTAAAATAGTCAGATTGCTTAACCTATTAGACCCAGTTTCACAGACAACACTGTAAAAAAAACTTAATATTCTAGAATTTTACAAATCTGTTATTTTTTAACAGATTTTTCATGTATAATGTAAAAAACTGTACTGTTATTTTTACAAATTTTTCACGCATTCTTCACAGCAAAATTGTCAGTGTTAAAAAGGTCAAATTAACTCTCACAGTGCCCGGTTTCCCAGACAGCTTAGAGTTTAAGCCAGGACTATGCCTTAGTTAAATTAAGATATTTATCTCGGGACAAAACAATGGCACTGGTATATTTTGCGATATTTCTGGGCAAGTTATATTCAGTTAAGACAGGTCACACATTAATTTTAGTCTGGGACTAGCCTTAAGCCTTGTCTGTGAAATCAGGCCTGTGAGTGTTAATTTTACCTTTTTTAACACTGGTGATTTTGCTGTGTTGAAATACAGCAAAAAACTGTCAAGTTACAGAAAAATAACAAATTACAAGAAAACGTGTACTTTTATGTTTTTTTTTACGGTGTTTCACTGGCGCCACAGCTGCCGGAAATTTACAGTTCCCTTTCTGTCGGTCACTCGACATTGTGTCGAGACAGAATAGGGTTTGAACTTGAGAACCTATCAACTCTGATTGTACTTTTAAAAGGCCAATGAACTTTGGAGAATGGCATGGCATGCAAGTCTCCGCTCCGAGCATACAGGTATAAAGGAAGATGGCATGCCCATTCATTCACCTTTTGTTCTTCGGAACCAGCGAGGCATCATCTATGATAAGCGTTCTCATCTCTGAGATTATCCTGCCGGATTTTATGACGCAGAGCAGCAGACTCCTCCTCTAGTGTGCGACTTCCCCTGGGCGTTTCGGCAGCGGACCGAGGTGTCTTAAAGAGCAATTTCTGACAGCATGCACGTGTTGGAAGACATATCTCGCCGCTGTTCCCTTGGATTCGTCCTCCAACCCGATGGGCATGATACCTGCATCACATGCTTGGGTCGCCAGCATGCTGAATGAGCGTTCATTGATATGACATGTCCGCACTGCGAGCACATGTCTATCAAGGTGTTGCTGTCATGGTTGGCTGTGTTCTTCCTAGACGCAGCCACGACTTCGTCTGCTTCCCGTTCTGCAGCGGCTAGCTCCGTTGGTGATATGGGGACTCCCATGGACTTCCCTCGACGTCGTACGATGTGCACTCTGGTGGTCCAAGAGAGACACCTCTGGCTCAACCTTGCGCAGATCTCAATGTGCCCATCTTCTCGGCGGTGAAGAAGCAGACGGAGATGATTAAACACATCCTGCCCTGCCGCGACCCTCTGCGACCCATCTGCTCCCCAGCAGTCCGCACCTCCGCGACACCCACCCCAGCTCCCGCTCCTCAGGTGTCCCCACGTGGACGGAGAGCTCCGCGGAGGAGAGCATCAACCCCTGTCAGCAGCCGCCCAGCAAGAGATCTACGAAGTGGCCCTGACGGAGAGACCCCAGGGAGACCCAGGACATCGAGCACGACTCCAGCTACCACACCGCTGTCAAGTCACACCGGGATGGTCCCTGCCCTGTCCCAACTTTTGGCCCAGTGCCCAAATTGTCTCAAAAATAGCTTCTTTTCTCCCTGGGTTTTTCTCACAGCAGAGTGCAGCCTCACCTTGACGTTGCGTCATGCCGATCCCGCAGCCTTAAGCACTCTCAACCAGACAGCCGATGTGCTCTCTCGGCAGGTCATGCTCCACTCCCTTCAGGGACCAGGTAGTGAACTTGCAGGTGCTCCCCCCTGGTTGGGCTGCGCCATACACTTTTGCGAGGTTCTACAGTCTTCGTGTAGAGCCGGTGTCAGCCCGCGTCCTACATGGTACCAACAGGTAAGACCGGCGGTCGGCTGGGTGTATGCCTACGAAGCGCGTTCTCCCCTCACCAGGCGATTCAGTGTGCTATTCCAGTTTCCCTGCGTCCCCCACCACGGCGACGTACAGGTGTTCCATCCATCACTAAGCACTTCTCTGGTTTACGAGCCGGGCGGAGCAGGCCGTAAACCAAGCCCAGTATAGGTAGAGTTATCCCTCACGAGTTGAACCCCTATACCTGAGCTAGTGCTCCACATGTAGTGACTCCACCCTTGGGTCATCCCGTCTGACGTTTCCTCGCTCTTCGTTTCCCCTGTTGGTGAACCTGTAACCTCCCCTCGGTGGACCTCTTCTGTGCACCCCTCGGTTGGGGCCCCACACGACTATTCCCATGAGATCTCCCCACTGGTGAGACTGTGTAGGTATTTCCACGTATCACCTCCCTACAGTAGGATGTGGTCTGCGTAGCGCACGTCTCATTCCCTCCATCATGGAACAGAGGTTACACTCGTAACCGAGACGTTTTTTACAGGATTTTTTTACAGTGAAAGCTTAGCTTAAGCCAGGACTATGCCTTAGTTAAATTAGGAATTTAAGTCGCTTTTATAAAAATGCTTTAGAAAAACTTTACTGGTGTGCATCTTAAGACAAAACAATGACACTGGTATATTTTAAGGTATGTCTGAGCAAGTTATTTACAGTTAAGACAGCTCATTCATTTTAGTGTGGGACTAGCCTTAAATTGTTGAATTTTATGTTGAATACTAACTGATCTTATGTGGGAGGTACAATTTGCTTTAGATTGATAATTGTTGTTTCTCATTAATCCATTTCACCTGCTGCTAAACTAAATACCAATAAAATAACCTTTAACGTGGCAGGATCATACTTTAGGCCAAAGGGCAGTTATGGGGCAGTAATGTTGCACAGGAGTCAGGACTCCATTTGTAAGGCAAAACAGAAAAATAAGCAAAAGACTAGCGTGAGCCATCTGTGTTTGGATGTCAGCATGCTGGTGGCAGCATATTCATCATTGCGCCGCATCGCTTTGGCTTGGCTTTTGTGTGTTTTGGTAAATTTGCATTCTAAATGTTTCAAATTATCTTCACAATGGCAGGTGCAGCCCAGAGTTGGTAGGATTTAAACACCTTGTTTCCCAACAATCAGATGGATAAAAGAGACGTTGCCAGGTATTCACGATTTTATCATTGTTCATTTGGCACCCAGAAAATCTTGATATTCATTGGCTCATGATGTGAAGCATGACAATTCTGATGACGCAAAATGGAAAGCAGAGTTATACATCCAAATGTCCACATTGCCAAGATCAACAGGGTTGCCAAGATACAAAAAAAATAGACGAATGCAAAACATGCACAGGAAAAAATATCAAGGCTCTCCCTACGAACCTTCTTTTTAATCCCATAAGAAATTTTTATTTATTATTTATTCGTCATTGTTGTTTATCAGTCTAACAAAAAATGTGTCCAAACAAAAAAAGCAAAACACTTTAATAATATAAATGTTTTATGAAGAACACAAAGCAGCAGAGGTTTTTATTCAAGAGAAGATTTGGTCAAGTTTTTATATCTGATCGATAAATTCTACACCACAGACAAATTACTGTGGAACTGTGGTGATCAATACATTATTTTGTATTGACTACAGATCCAGTTTCCATAGCTTTTATCACTATGGCAACTACAATTTCCTTTACCATGAAAATATTTCTGATAGCTTTTTAAGTGCCTGGCTGTACATAGGTTCCATTTTATAAGGGAGGTCATGGATTGTGACCCAGATAACTGAAGAAAATAATCCCATCACAATCTATTAGTGCCTGACTAACCCCTGCTTAATATAAGGAATGTATGTCCCTTCCCCTACGCAGATAGCATTCATTCTCGCCGTGTCAACTAACAAACAGAACACCCCATCAATGTTTGTTTGAGCCTTTAGATAACGCTTTAAGTGTTTTAAGTACAGCATGAAATATGTTAGGGTTTGTGTTTCCTTGTACACTTATATTTCTAATACAAGCTTACATTGCTTACATAAAAAATTCTGAGACTGGATTTATAAGGTTTACGAGTTTTATAAATTCTGAACTAAACTAAACTTGATAGCTAGATTAGAATAGAGTAGAATACAGATATAGTTAACATAGCCTATTTATTTAAAGAATCTCTGAGAAATTTAGAGAACAGTTGTTCAATGTTTTGAACAAAATGAAAAGTTCTTCTCAGGTTGCCTTTGAAGTGACACACCCTTTGAGGCTTTAGGTCTCCCAATGAATTTTATTGCTGACTTCATCCTACCACACCCCTGAGCCATACCTGGCCACAGAGAAAAGCCATTTGATCCAGGATCAGTAAAAAACATAGAATTAGCAGCTTTTTAGAAAGGTTTCATCTTTAACATCCAATAACATTCTTTTCCACAACACAATTCCTTAATGAAATAGCCAAGTTGTGGTCTGATGGAAGGATGGCGCTTACTGCCATGTGCTCTCGGTTGTTTATTTATTGAGGCCGTTTAATTGAGGAACATGAACCCCTCACATAAACACATACAGTTGAATGAGAGGGAGCAATCAAAACAAGCTTGATCCTTCACTCTCCACTTGCCAAGAGACACTCCCAGTTGTATCAGGCCGTCGCATTTGAATGAACTAGACATCAAGTCTTTACATATCTTCATGGAACTTAGAAAACAAATCTTTCTAATGCAAAACAGACATTTACTTTACACCAACACTGACGTGACTGTCAGATGCGAGCTTGAAGCTAATAGTTTTATTTATTTACTTTAATTTGTTTATGAATTCATTAATTAATTAAATAAATAAAACATTTCAATAAAAAATGACAAATTTATACAGTCGTTGGTGGATGTTTTGTTTTATGGATTCGCCTTTAAAATTGTTCACGCTTCCCAAAACCGCCTCCTAAAAATGCATACAGTAGTGCATAATGTGTACAGCAATATTACACATATAAAGCCAAAATATAAAGTACTCTCAGGCCAAAATGTTACAATTTTCTAAATGAAAAAATTTATTTGACATTTTCATAACACAAATAATCCATTTCTGGTCATGTTACATATCAGAGGTAGGTGTATCCTGTGATTGCTAATTGGTATTGACAGCACAAAAGCTTTTCCTTTTACATCAGCTGAACTAATCATCTCTGACAGCCATGAGGTGATTCTAGTGCTGAATCCTACTGCTGAGGTGAAAGTTCACCATAGAATCAATGATCACCAGGACAACGGTGGATAATAACAACATTAATTATCTCGTGAGAAAAAATAAAAATGGCTTTATTTGATTTAGATGCTCTTTGTAAGGGAGACTTGATGCAGATAAATTAGTTCTAATAATAGGCTAAATATTTTTATTCCACTGTGCTGCCCATGAGTGAGAAATCTCAATGTAATTAAATGTATTCATTGAGGTTGATCTCTTGAGCATGCAGGAGCAGAAGCTGCAGAGGGGAAATGAAATTAAATTAGACTACAGGTACTTGTAATATGCAATCGGATTAGATGTTCTCAAATGACCCAGGCAGGGTAATTTAACCCCTTGGACACATGACCATTTTAATGCCTAAACGTAATACTGGTCTATATAAAAAACAGAAATGAGGAAGGGTCTCGGTAAGAGCCTGTGTCTGATTCAGCGGTTCTCAAACCTTTCCAGGTGACGAACCACAGACCACAACACTCGTCCTTATCTTATCGCAAACCACTGAATTATCAATATCTGAGATTTTTCCCCTTTTATTTAATAGAATTTGTGCTATCTAAATAATCATGTTCTCTACCTACGGTGTCGTACTCTTGACATTGTTCAAATGATCAAAATACTTTAATCAAAAAGTTAATTTTAACATTTACATTTAGGCATTTTTCAGATGCTTTTGTTCGAAGCAACTTAGATCTGGGAATATGAAGTTGCTAGCCATGATCCAAAAAAAGTATGTTCTGCTGCAAAAAAAAAAGATATTTGGAAGAATGTTTAATTGTTATCATACAGTTCTGGGGCATTATTGAAAACTATATAGTAGGAAAAAATCTACTATAGTAGTCAATGGTGCCCTAGAACTAGTTTCCCACATTCTTTAAAAAAAATTGTCTTCAACAGAACAAAGAAATTTGTACAGGTTTGGAACAACTCGAGGGTAAGTAAATGATGATGGAATCATCATCAATCGTGTTTTCAGTTTTGGGTTAAGTTAATTTTTATATCAGCCAGACAGTTCATGGACTTGGGGTCCTTCAGACCATAGATTGAGAATCATTGCTAACACATAGAAAGTTATAAAAGATAAACATTAATTTATTTCAGGGGTTTTCAAACTGGGTTTCTCCAGAATGTTCTAAAATTTTTGAGAAACTAAAGACAGCAAAAGTTGTAAAATTCTACTGAAGATTATTACGGTTTCATTTCTACAAACAAAATGTTGTCTTTATAATATCACATTTACTATTTGTAGTAAGACTACAGTTCAAATCCTTCTTTATACAAAAAAGGGGGTCCCTCGCAAAAGGTTCATCATATTTGGGGGTCCTTGGCACGAAAGTCTGAAAACCCCTGCATTCTGAGTAAAGTAGTTTTTTAGCAGATGTCCAATAATACTTTTTTACACTTGAAGCAATAAGACTAAATAAGCAATAAGTGTTGTTTTACAAGTGATTTTGGATAGTCCCATTTCATTAACATTGATGCTGTAATTTTAGAGTTTATACAGTATCTCTGGGATTCAGGTACAGTGGACATTTAATTGTTCAAGAAAGAGTATTGAAATGAAGTTTTCAGTAAACTAGAGCAATTTGCATTTAGGTGCAAACGCCAGAACAACTTACAAAAACAAGAAAAAGTCTTTGTCTACCTGTCCTCAACGTGGATTGATGGGCTTCCTGACTTTATAGTACCTCTATCGATTGTGAAGGTGCTTGTCAGTGATGCATAAAATTAACACTGTGTTATAGGGCATAGATTTCTGTCAGGCCCTGACAAGATAACCCATTATTGGACGACGCTGCTAATTTGTTTTTGTTTATTCCGAAGTGTATTGTAACACTGCTTGAGTCTCAATGATAACTCTATTCCCTGCAAATCCTGGGCAAGACCATTGACAGACACTAATCTTGGCCGTACTCCTAATTACACCAGGTTCTCGGGCCTTAATGAACCAATCTTTTCTCCATTTTAACTGCTTAATGCTGCACACACCCCTGACATCATTAGTTTAATTGCCTTCGTTTGCAGTGCGCTATTTTGACCTTTGTCCTGATCAACTTTTTCTCTGTCTGTATTTCTCTGCCTCTCTTTTTCTCTCTACCTTTGTGATTGCATCACATATATACTGTATATATATATATATATATATATACTCTTGTAATGCTGAGTACCTGCCTTTAAATTCTGGACCATCTGCTGTTTCCGCTCAGTCTCATTATGTTTTAATATGAACATAATGAGATTGAAGTCCACGCTTTAAGTGAAAGTGACCTATTAGTCAGATATGGTGACCCATACCCGAAATGTGACCTCTTCATTTAACCCATCCAGAGAGTAGTGAACACACGCACAGCAAGTGGTGAACACACGTACCCTCGGAGCAGTGGGCAGCTATCACTGCAGCGCCCGGGGAGCAAGTAGGGGTATGGTGCCTTGCTCAAGGGCACCTCAGTTGTTACCCGCCGGCCCTGGTCATGAGTCCGACTCTCTAACCATTAGGCCACGACTGCCCCTCAAGGCAATGTGTGTCTTGTTGTTTAATAAACACTTGTCGGTCAATTTGCCTATTGAGTGGACAGTCAGCTTAATCCTTTGTCAGTAAATACATGCTGAACAACAATACGGTGACCTATCATAATGATTCCACTCCGCAGTATCTTAATATTAATGATTGTTTTGTGTGGTTTGGCTCTAGATTAACGAGTGTGTATGTAATCACATTTATTTTAAGATCTTTTTTATTTTGAGAATAGTGCCACTGCCTTGTGCTCTGAAAGCAATGAAACACCACAAAACTCAGAAGTTTGGTCACAAAATCGCAAATATAATTGGAGTAATACACTTTTAACAATCAGAGATGTTCAATTAGTATGTCTTCGTACTCCGTTACTTATTCAATGGCAATTCCTGATGATAGTTAGGAATGTGAGATTTTCAGTCAAAACTTGAAATATAAATTCTCAGAGCATTTATTTATTACCAATATATTTAACTATCTGTTTATATGTTACTCAACCCCTGATGATAGAGTCCAGACATCAGAAAAATAGCACAATTCTAAAAAAGAGAAAATTCATGCGTTATGGATGTGAGAAAAGAATGGACACATTTTTGAGAGACAGCATACTTTGTAGGATTTATGTGAATTAAAATGCACAAACAGAAGCAATACCCAACAAATGGAGAAGGAATGGCTCCTCACAGACCACAAAATAGTTTTTTTTCATTTTTCTTTCATGTGCCCATTCCATTTGTGACAATTCACTTATAAATATGGTGAAAATCCTTGGTAAAAAATTAGATTTTAATCTTCAAACTGACATTTGCACGGAATTGCCCAGCACACTCTTCTCAAACCTCCTCAGCTCCGGTACATTTTTAGCATTTTTTACCTGAATTTAAGATCGTTCTAACCACATACATTGGAGTAAATTAATAAAAATGGTCTCATTTTACAGAAAACTCTCTAAACGTAACAATTTGATGATAATTTGACAAATATTCTGTTATGTTAGTCCAAGGTGATAGATAAATATACAGTGATATTCTTGATAGTCAGAGCTTTCATTTGATAACCGACTCAACTTTGTTAGTTATATGTGGGATTTAAATGTGAAATTGAATATTATTTGTATGATTTTCACAGGGGGAAGGGGGTGGGTTTTGGCAAGATGAATTCAGACCTAATTATATTCTTTCATGAACTGATGGGAAAAAAACAGATATAGAAATACAGAATATTTGATGATGCCGATGTTGGACCCCACCGGTCGTTCGAAAGAAAAACCCAAGTGCTCGTTGAAGTGGAAAGCAGTACTTTATTACTAATTATGCTACAAGTCAATGGCAAAACAAACAAACAAAACAAAATCTTTCACCTGTTTTTTTTCCTTTTTAACCCCTGAGCACCACAATCCAGCTTTCCCATAATGCACTGGATTTATCCAAAAAGTGAATAAAAGGAAAAGAAGCATTATACACAGCGAATAATAGAATCTAAAATCTACCAGCATAGCATCGTTGACATAGCTAAACAAAGTAAACAACATGTTATTTTTTTAAGCACGTGAGTGAATATTTTTTTCTTAACCTTAATCAAAACGATAGTCTCTATGAACAACTTTCACACATTGTCATCTATGTTGTCAGTAAGTCTGTAGAAGCTTTGGTTATGGAATCATCTGATTCGTGGTTTTGTTTTACAGTCAATAAGCACACCAGAGTTTGGCCAAGATCTGGTTTGCAGTAACATGAACTGAAGAGAGAACAGACAACCACGTGAAGAGCAAAGTCTCTTCACGTGCTGATCAAGAGGTAAATTACATTGAACAACAGGAATCAGACAATTGTGCATTGATTGTGCCCTCTGTTATTCCACATAAATATAGACTATATATTTCCATATATTCATTCTTGCACCTATACAACAACAAAATGATGCTCAGGTTTACTTGTTTCATTAAGCATTGCGTTGTGCTGAACGTCTTGATATTACATTCGTAGATTTCCTTATTTGGACAGAAACAAACTTGGCCTTTTCTTTGAAAACAGTTTGATCCAAGTGCTTAATATCAAGTTTTGCCACAGCAGGGAAGGAATAAAAACTTCTCTGCTGCTTGACATTAAAAGTTCGGGTTGACACGATGACAACGCTAGGGCGTATAATGATGAACCCCAAAATATGGTCAACCCAGATCTTTGGTATTTTTAAAAAAGTTCAATCACAAGAGCATGTTTCCACATTCACATTGCGTCTAAGAGAATGTACAAAAGAAGATATACATTTTTTCGTTAGTTTTGGTTTAGGCTATATATTTGGTGAAAACCACATTATGTTGTGAATAGAAATGATGAGTGAATCAAAGACTAGCGTCAATAGAACATCCAAAGGCTGCGGACCGTGATGGTAGCCGAAACAATTAACTAAAAATGCCAATAGCTGCAGCTTAACTTCGATACATTGCAGAAGATATATTGAGGCGTATTTCAGATCTGATTCATGATCTCATTTACAAAACCTCAAAAATAAATCAACGGGAGCAGTTGTATACGTAAAATAGAATCCTTCTGGTATTACCTTTTCCACCAAGCATAACCAAATGCCACAGACAGAAACGAACGAGCGATGCAAATGGTGTGTCTACAGCCCTGTGTGGTCCAGCCTCTGGTTTTGCAGCAGAAGTCATGCAAACAAAAACGATTTTGGAGCAGAAAGGCTATTATCAAAAAACTGGCTGCTGTGATCGTGTGGTTGGCACAGTCTATAACAAATGAGGTAGATGTGTGTTCATTATATATTCCCTTCTTTGGTAAAACAATACAAAATAGAAAAAAATCCAGTGATCTGTTGAAAAACATCCATTTTCAAGTGGCTTCATCATAAAATGATAGAAATGAAATAAATGAGGTATTTCTTGTATTCATAATCTGTTTACAGGAATTCTGAGGTATCGCCTGTAAAGACTTCTCCTTTTCCTTTCTTTTAAATAAAAGTGATTTTCACTAAACAGTCACTGAAAGCCCAAGATTCAACATGATAGATAGAAATTAAAAGCAATAATAAATACAACTTGAAATTGTCTACAGAAGTCTAAACAAATGACACAATAATATCCTCCCATTTTCCTCACCAGAGAAGAAAAGGAGATGCACAACAAGAGCGTGAGCAAAATGGAGAATGGAATAAAGTACGAGAGATCAGCTCTCGAATGCAAGTGCGCTGCTGTAACTTGCCAAAAACTGGATTCTATTCACAACAAAGATGGTTGGATCTGTCGGTTTACAGCACGTAATCTTCTCTCAAGATCCTCTTTTCTGGTTAAACTCTTTTAAACTCTTTTTTTAAACCATTTTTCCATGATCAACTTGCAGCTCATGTAACCCCCGCCGACTTCTAAAATACCTGTATTAACCAGCTTGACCCGTTTTCCTGTCTACTAAACCATTTCATAAACGTTTTAAAATCGTTGCTATAAAACATGAGCTGAGGCGGTGGAAAATCGTTGAACATTCTCGACAAGTGTTCCCCAAATAACTCAGTAATCAATGGAATATATTTGGCCGCGGCCTAGGGCCAAAACCAGACACGAGAGAATATAGCAGAAATAATCTGGCTGCTTTCTTCAACAGCGAGCTACAAAATGGCTGATCTTGCATATCTGACTTAATTTTATGATTCTCCCATATTTTATTTAAATTCTGTAGGTGAGTTCTCTAATATGACCTATTACAGCAGAAAATATCCCTTTTGGACAGAAAGTCAAACAGTGGTACAGTAAATCATTTTTTTTTTCATTTGATGCCCTTTGATAAATGGCATGTGCTTTGTTTAAATTCAGAAATATTGATGTGAGCTAATATGATGGCTCTCCATTGCATGTTTCAGATATTTTGCAATGCCATCATAAGCGTGACGGTGCTGAAAAGCATCAAGGTAAATAATCAAATTAAACCATTGATAATTTGCTCTTATTCTCTTTGGTTGTAGCTGACAGTAGCTCTTGCTGTTGGATTCAAGAATGCAAAAAGTAAAGTTGATCAACACCGACTCCTATACGAAATCTGCAGCATCTGTGCAGCAAAGTGAAGAATCTCACGTCAATGCATAAGGAACAATTCGTCCTCTGAAATGTCACACCGTTCCTTGTGTTCCTGCCATTGTCACACAGTTTATGTTTTAGTTGCTCCGCACTGAACAACACGTCCTCAGAACAACAAAATAAAAAGCTGCAATTGCTGCATATGTAAATGTAACACACGTCAAATGTGCGGCTATCAGATGTTTGGTGCTCAGCTTACCCATAATGTCTTTTTAATGTGTTCTAATGGTTAGTTTTTTTTTGGACACTCCTATCCTGATTGCAGGGATAGGGGAGGGTTAGAAAAACAGTAGAAAGTGTACACTGAAGAAGACAGAGGGAAAACTGGTCCGACAGGATGAGACCCTGCCTTATCTGACGATGAGGGAGAGTTGAGTGAGGAGTTGTGGGGCAGATGGAAGGCTCAAGGGGAGGTGGCTGGTCCGTGTGAGGAGGTGCTGGAGGAGGAGGAGGAGGAAGGCTGCATCTGGGTGCTGAGGCCCGGGCTGACGCTCTTGCCCTGAGAGCTGTGTTGGTGATGGATTCGCTGACTGCCAGGAATGAAACCAATGGCTGGTTTACGGGCAAACAAGACCCCTGGAGCAGAAGAGAGCAGAAGCATAAAAACACTTGCAATGTCTGGTTCTGCTTAAATCACCCCTACATATCAAAACTTGATTTATTTTTTTATATTTTAATGCAATTGCAGTAACTATGATGCTAGAACTGTGAAATCGATTAATCAAATTAATCAATGATTGTTTGTGTTTATATAATATGTGTGTGTCATGTCTAAATGCACACACATACATGTGTATATATTCATATTTAAAATAGGGCTGTCAAACGATTAAACGTGATTAATCACATCCAGAATACATATATGTCTGTGTACTGTGCATATTTACCAATAATTTAAATGATATATAATTACATATTTTTTGTATTTAACATGTTTCTTAAATATATGCATGTTTACAAATATAAATTATATACACAGTACACGGACATATATTATGTGAACACAAGCTTTTGTTCTGAATGCGATTAATCTTTTGACAGCCCTAGTTTAAATATTATCTAGATTATGTATACATATAAATGAAGAAAATTTGTATTATTGAAAATTTAAACTCCAGTTGGGTTGTTTTGATTGAGTAATACAACTAAAAAAAATACAGCTAACACATACAATGAAACACAATAACATGATTTTTGAAAGTCATGTTTTTGCAAATGCAAATCTTCAAATACATATGACACATTATTCCTAAATATATACATATATGTTTGTGCATTTATAATACATATAAATATGCACAACACACACACTCATATATTAAATAAATATTTTGGAATCGATTTAATCACAATTAATTGATTTGACAGCCCTAGCTGATAGATTTTGTCAAATAATCTTTGATTTATTTTTCACATTCATGGTGAAACTATGCGCTTCCACAATACTAACAAAAACATGAGCATCACCCCCTCGCCAAACAGTCAATACATTTTCGTTTCGAGTTTTCATTTGTGCAATGCTGGAGACAGGACATCTGCACTTGTAGCAAATATAGTAATTCAAATTATTAATATTTTGAAAAAACTGGGCGGTCAAAATTTTCATCACACTTATTACATGATTGATTCTTTCAATCACATGTAGTGGCTGAATCAAAATGACTTTACATGTTTATATATTTTTTTCTTTTTATATCTGCCCGTGTTACAAGTGTTGAACATACTGTTTATGTAAATGTGTCTTTGGCCACTGCGTGTCACATTGTAAGTGTGACATAACAACGCTTTCTCAATGCATTCTGTTGCAATCCGTCTAGCCGTTTAAGTTAAATGTGGTCAGACTTGGTGAACTGCCTGCGGTGGCACACACATCAGGCGTGAATAAACGCATTCTTAGAATGCTATTTTACTCCAATGAATTGTACTAAATAAGTGTGATAAATGGACAAAAACGTCTCTATGTTGTGGGGCTGTACATTGTTACTGGAAACAACCCTTCATTGAAAACAGATGCCACTTCAACATGATCTCCTCCATTGAAACGTTCCCAGCAAGCTTATGACCCATCTTCTAGTAATTACTGTCTCTCGCGCATCAGGCACAAGCACAGTATCTAGCTAAGGCGCGGGGCTTTTCTCTCGGGCACGAAAGACAATAAGCCGCATCGACCTCTCAGCGCCCGGGCCCAATTTTAAGATATTTAACTTTTTTAACTCTATTGGACTTGCCACTTCATTACGATGGATTTTATAGCAAAGACATCAAATTGTGTGGAGGACTAAGCGAGGGGGTGCTGCTATAACTTATTGAATTTCCTGCCTGCAATTACATCAGCAAACGGCGCTCTATTTACCTGTGTAGACAACCCCATTTATTTCTATTGACATGTTGATGCTGCTAATGCCGTTGGTAGACAGGTTCAATGCAGTCTCTTGTCTATCATCTGTCAAGAGAGGAGCCAGAGAGCGAGAGAGAGGAAAAACTCAATATGAGCATTTATAAAAGGAACACAAGAAGCAAGAGAAGTGTGCCACCAACTATCGGTGATAACTCATGAGTGACAGGATAAGGAGGGGTTTATTAAAAGACTTTAAGGAGGGAGGGAGATGACTACTGTCAAAAACACCAGGCTTTCACTTGTGTTGTGTTTCTGGGTCTGTGTCAGAAACATGTCCTCTTGACAGATCTGTGTCGCTAAAGAACACTGTTAACATTACACACAAAGTTTTGCACAGAAATACGGCAACTTAAAGGGTTCAGCTCCCGTAAGGACTGTTTTTGAACTTCTTTCAGTTTTACTCTGTAATTAAAGTGGATATTATGAGGTTACAGAAAATAACATTTTATATAATCTTTAAATTGCACAGTTAGATAGAGCTGTGCCCAATATTATAGAATCATGCTACATTGCCTATATAAAAGGCAAAACCTGTTATATGGGTGGTATAAGAATAACAGTCATGCAGGGCACAACAAAACACATTACTCATGACTAGACGGAACCTACAATCATATCTCACACACTCTGTCATTCAGGTGCACTGAAATCATTAACATTAAACTAACTGCTTGGCATGAATCATTTTTCTTCATTTAGTTTCACCATTCATTTACTCGTAATTTAATTTAGATTTTTGGTGAGAATGTCTTCCTCTACCCCTCACTATAAAACATGTTTCTCTTATCAAAGTGTCAGTGTAATGATAAGACATTTATTTATAAAGGTCCAGTGTGTCATTTTTTGGAGGATCTATTAACAGAAATGCAATATAATATACATAACTACTGTCTTCATAGGTGTATAAAGACCTTACATAATGAAGCGATGTTTTTATTACTTTAGAATGAGCTATTCTATGTACATACACAGCGTTTCCCCTTGCATTGAATTCCCCATGTTGTTTCTACAGTAGCCCTAGACAGACAAACTGCTGTACAAAGGACGTTTCGTAAATATGTTATCTCATTTGGCAAAGAAGCGAAAACGTGACGACATCTTAGTCATGTGTCAGCCACCATAGTGCTTCGAAAGGGGGGGGGTGAGCCATTGATTGCAATTCGCAACCTCACCACTAGATGCCACTAGATTTCCTACACTGGACCTTTAATAAATTTCTATATGGAGCAAAATTCTACAAAATCACGGTGAGAAAGTTTCTGCCTTGCAAACTCTGTTAATAGCTTTCAATTTCATTGAAGTTACATGGTCTATTCGGAATAATGCTAACAAATACTTCTGTGCACTCACCTCTGTTGTTCAGTTTGATATTCATGGGTAGTTGGGATGCCATAGCGAAGATATTCTGCTGCAGTGCGTGCTGCATTATTCTCTGCTGCTCCTCTGCCATAAGCATCATCTTCTTTTCGGGTGGTTCTCCAGACTCCAGCTTCTCCCGCAGTTGCTCCAATGCAGCTGCCTGCACAGCTGCGGCTGCAGCCTGGGCCGCGGCGGCTTGGGCTGCATTGTGGTGGCCGACCAAAGACATAGGGATGCCCATCCTGTTAGTCAGGCAGTTGGAGAGCATAGAGTCTTCTGGAGAGCAAGAAAGCATCATGAGGTCTGTGTATGTGACTAAATGCTTTCGGCTTTTTTATTTACTGTACATATTTTACCTTTAAAAGTTTGGAATAATATTTAAAATCCTAGTTTAAAGCAGTCTCTGTATATGCTGAATCTGTTTGGAAAATGACAAGTAAGCTGACACAGCATTGCATAACTTGATTTTTATTTTTACATTCATTGTTACAGCTTTGTATTTTCATCTACAGATTCATATGGAGATGTTGCAACAACATCCTCATGTGGTAGCATGAGTATGAAACACAAGTCATGCAACATGTGACTTGTCTATTTAAAGCTGCATTGTAAACACTATAAATACTGTCAGAATTCACAGGTCTTTGATCCCTTACGGGCTGCGTGACTTGTCTTTTTCCATATGGACACATTACTGAATCATGAAACAGCCCGTATGCCTTTGTGTTCATTGCTTCTATTGCTGCGATGCGGAAACTGGCAGAGTGGGCAGGAGGAAGTCCTGCAAGCTGTTTCCTGCCTGCTCTGAAGATCATTCAGGCCACAGTGTGTAATACGCATGAGTAAGATGTGACAATGTTACTGTGGAGGAGAGATTACTTCTGCTTTGGTAGGTCTAGATGGTCTGCAACAAATTCAATTGACTGACAAAGAATAAAATGTATGTATTTAGTCCTCTTTGTGTTTGTGTGTGTTTCATCTTGTCAGATTAAACACTCAGACCCCTATCTCTTTCTCTCCATTTTGGCCGTTCGTCCACACTGAGACGGCATTTTTGTCAACGAAAACAGAGCTTTTCGAAAATGCACTCGAAAGTGGATAGATTTGAAAACGCCTCTACATTTGATAGCATTAATGTCACTTCATGCATACGTTAGATTGCATTTTAGGAGACGGAATATTCAATTACTCGCAGTTATTGTTTGGTAGCGGAGTTAAGTTTCACTTTCGCTTTTGCAGCTTTATAGTCTTGTGATACCTCATTGTCCGTCTATTTAAAAAAACTATGTCTTTGCTCAACATTGCTGCGACATAATAAGGCAGAAAGTAAATAAACGCCTGACAGAAATGACACATGCTTACATTTCTTAGGTTTTACTCATGCGCAGTACACGGATGTAAGCATTTTCAGAAGTTTCAATGTGGATGGACAGCGTTTGGGAAATGCTTGAAAACGCTAGTGTAGACGAAGATTCCGGACAATCCTTAAAATAAATAAATAGCCTATATAAAATAAATGTATATTATTTGGATATAAGATCTTTTATCAGGCCATTTATTTAACATTTTGATTTCAACAGTACAGTATGTATATTGTAGGCTCTGGGGCTTTATAGGGTTGCCCTCTTAAAAGAATAATTCATATTTTAAAATAAAAAAATGTAAGTAAATGTAAATGTAAATGTATTGTCACACTTCAGAATAGGGGGCAATTCCCGCTATTAACAAACCATTAACTAAGACTTTTCCCCCAATAAACTCTTAATTTGTTGCTTATTAATAGTTAGTAAGGTAGTTGTTAGGTTAAGGTATTGGGTAGGATTAGTGATGTAGAGTATGGTTATGCAGAATATGTGCTTTATGAGTACACTGTAAAAAATGATTTGTTGTTTTTTGTTGTTTCAACTTAAAAAAATAAGTTACCTGGTTGCTTATTAAAAATTAAAAAATATTAAAAATATTAGTTCACTTAATGAATTTGTTGCAAACTCGTTGTGTTGACTAATATTTTTAAGTTGAACTAACTTAAAATTTTAAGGCAACCAGGTAACTTATTTTTTTAAGTTGAAACAACAAAAAACAACAAATCATTTTTTACAGTGTACTAATAAACAGCCAATATGCCAATAACAGGCATGCTAATAACAACTAGTGAGAATTGCCCCCTATACTGAAGTGTTACCAAAATTAAGATTTAAAGATTTAATTTAAGTGAAATTAATGTTTGAAATTAATCTTAAAATTAATTCATTCATGAGGCTTGTTGCTCATAATTAAGTAGATTATAAGACTTTAGCCTGTTTTCACAGGCAGGGTCACACATGCTCTGCTGATCAATAATGCTAAATGTAGATAATAAAAACGTTATGGTTCATAAAGTCTTACAAAACTGGTCTACAGTAGTTGAATGGTTGGAGTCATAGCAAACAGTAAACAGACTGACGGATACAAATTCTTTAATATCGCTGCATTTTGTTTATTGTTGTGTTAAAGCGAAAGTGTCCATTTACCTGCTCTGCGCGTCTGCACTAGCCTACTGTTGTTTAAATAAGCACGGTGTCCGCTGCTCTTATGCGGCACGTCTTTGGCGGTAGGGAAGCAGCGCGCGCGGAGCGGAAGGGGTTAATGGTGCTAGAAAAAGATATTAGAGGATACAGCGGCAAAAGATAATCTCTTGCTGTTCAGATGGAACGAAGCAAAGGTCTGGATCCATACCGCCAATTGAGGATCACTGCTATAGGGACTACACTGCACATTAAACTTGGTTAGGGCATTGCCATTAAACACAATTAAACTAAATGGAATATTTGTAAGCGCTTGTTAAGGCATGTTCACAAATAGAAAGAAAAACATACACACCTTTCTTTATAACAGGGGTCTGAGTCATGTGCCCACCATTAGGAATGGACATGCTGATGTGGGGCATCTGGAGTTTGGGCGAAGCCAGCAATGTAGGGGTGCCAACGGGGGAGTAGTTGAAGAGGGTGGAGCCATAACTCTGTCTCCGCCCTTCACGTCGGTTGCTGTCAATAGCTGCCTGCAGCTCCTCGGGAGAGCTCAGTCCCCGCTTTTCACATTCATAAGGATAGAGGTACTTCATATACCTGAAGAGTGTGTACAATTCAGTATTTGACCTTGTAGTCTGTTCTCTTAAAAAGATCCTACAAAAAGGTCTTCACTTTTTGGTTCCCCAAATAATTATTCAAACAATTTCTTTCTTTTTTACAATCTTAAGAACATTTTCCACCACTAAACACTTTTTGTGAAACAGTAAAATCCTTTGAATCTTTAAGGTAATTTATGGAACCATTCAGCCAAAATGGTTCTTCTATGGCATTGTGAAGCACTTTTATTTTGAAGAGTGTAATATTTATTATTTAATATTAATATTGCAGATTTAATAATTAAAACAACAATTTAGTAATTAAAACAACAACAATGTTATTACATCACAATGTAATAAATGCATGTCATGCATATTGTTGATTTTAAGAACAATTAAAACTTTTTTTTTGCTTTGTTCATAGCCACATGAATATAATTGTACAAATCCTTTAAATGCAATTGTGTTTTCTTAAGCTATACTACAGGGACTTCTTTAAGGATAATGTAATTGTGTGAAATGATACGCAGGTTGAAGACTGCTTTCTGACACAAAATTACCATTAATGTATTCATGGATAAAAGGTTGAAACATTTTGTTTAAACTAATTTTCACATTGAATCAATAAGACAAATCATTAAAAAAAACATTATTGTATCTTTCTGATTCTAAAATCACTATCTTCCATCCACTCGGACCCTGTCAAATATACTCTCCCCTTCATCCGCTCCATTTTAAAAGCAGATAATTGAATTGGCCGAGTTAGTCAAGAATCAACTGGCAGTTATCAACAGGTTCTTCCGCTCTAGGTTATCACACTCACTGCGTTCGGAGGGTGAAAGCCGCACTGGTGATGGAGGTAGGAAGGTTCAGGCCTTTGGTAATCTCCCGCCATATTTTCTTATTGATGACTTCCACTAAGCCGCCTTTTTCTGTGACAAGCTTGTAGAGTGTGTAGAGATCCAACACCTGCTTGGCCATGATAGGAATCCGATTCACAGGAGTCCCTGCAGGAGTGGAGGGGAAAAAGCACAATATCCACAATCAATGCCATTAACTCAAGCTCATTGACGGGTCTCTCTGCCGCTTATAAGGCCAATCAGTCAGGCATAAGTAAAACGTCCGACAGCTTCCCACTTCACTTAGCAAAAATATCACTTTTTGCCTTCCATCAAAGGTCTCCACTGTCTGTTTCATCTGTACTGAATAGAAATATCGCTGGCCTCCATTTTGCAGCGAGATTGTGTTTATCCAAAGAGTGAAGTCACTAATAATAATATTCTTCCTTCATGTGTGTTCCCAGGAAATACAGTGTGACAAGTCAGCTTATATTTCACTACATTTAACATATTACTCATTACACATTACACACGTATCATATTTACACATCTAACCTATATAAATATTACACATACCTGGCTAGTTGTAAGTAGATATGTGACTATACATTAAAGTAAAATGACTATACATATATGGGTAGTTTAATTTGCAAATCTGTCCTATGGTGTGATGGCAAAAATGATAAAAAACTAACAATGAAGAAAAATCTCTCTTATGCTATTTTATACGATAAATATAAATACTAATAATATAAAACAATGTAATATTAACAGTTTGTTTTCTAAATTTTGCTATGTCACACCATATGACACATGTACATGATTTATTCGTCAACTACCCATGCTTGATAAAAAAGTAATATGACTGTACGTGTTCGATATAATGTAACGTAATATGAAAATGTAAAGCTCAAATGCTTTTATTGCCAAATGCATAAAAGCAACTGTATCTGATATAAAACAAATCTAATATCTACTCAAAAGCCCTGCATTCAATACAATAATTTGGACTATAAAAAGAAGTAGCAAAACTCTCTCAGATACCATATGTCAACCCCTCCATTTCCCTCTTTTGCCTGTTAACTCGGCGAAAGAAAAAAGCCTCAGTGATAATTTGCGCTCACGATTTAATGTTAGGTTGTAATGTGTGAAGAGGATAAGCCCTTTGTGTGCATCTGAGGCCGCCTGACCTCAAGATAATTAACCTGTATTTTGCTGATAGAGTTCTATTGTGCCCATTGGATTTGCCATAATAGGAATCAATACACCAAGAAATATAGAGCAAACAACAGCAAGCAGAGGCACGGACTGAAAAGAGCAAGAAGAGCAGAGCTATGGTCTATCAAGGCGAAAACACATCAATTAAGTCTTGTAATTACGGCTTCATTTTGCCTCTCTGGCATGTGAACTAAGAGACACTATTAAAACTAAAGATTTATCCGTCCTCCACTCTGAGACAATGCAGCCATTAGATCTAAAGTCGCACCGATGTCTAAAACAATCGACTGATGTTTCGAACTTTTCCTTAAACTGAGCAAACATCACATGTCACTGAAGTGTCTTAATCTTAAAAAATGGTGAAAGTTTTTTCAGAACTAAAAGAGAATACTGTGTCCTCGGTTACACTGCAAAGTTTAACTTAAGAATATTTTACTACTTGATTTTACCGCTTTGTTAGTGCAACTTAATGTAATCAAATTATATCAAATCAAATTGATTTAGTTTGATTTAGTCAAATGAAAAAAAAAAAGTTTTCACAGCGTACGATACATTCGGCAGATAAAAAAAACAAAGACCAGTTGCGATCTGGCCATCTGAAAGGGATACCTTAAAGTATTTAAATAAATAGTCTTGCCAAAAGCCAACAAAACCTTTAGCCTAGCGTGTGTTTTTCTAAATGCAAAAGTACATGCAAATATTGTCTTCCTGGCACACTCCTTACACACAGACCCAATAACGCACAAATAATTATTTATTCCAGTGTACAAAAGGCCAAACCAGCCCGAGGCAATAAATAAAGCCTGACTCCAAAAGCCACCTCTGGACTGAATCTGAACCTGGATAAGAGTCTTTAAAACAAGATTTACGAGCGCTCGATTTCCGAGGTGATGTATTCATCTCCTCTAGTTCCCTGAAAGAGATGCAGCGAATAAAGGCCGCTACCGGCTTTTGTCATCCCAAACAATTTGATCTGCTCATGCATCATTATGACAATGAGGGATTGTGGACTGCAGAGGAACGCGTTTTGTCAAGCTCACATAGTTGCCCGCTGTTAATTGCTCACTGGCTAAAAAGGTTTAATTGAAAATGTACTGAAGGGAATAAGCTCGTGTCCGAGGCCAATCATCTATGTGGCTGCCTTCATCAGCACTCTGTGTTTCCATCATTCACTTCAGGCAGATAATGGAGGGACAGCGAGCCGCCAATTGCTTGCTCTTCCGAAGCATGAAATGAAGGGAACATTTGTAAAGACAAAGCTAGAAAAAACTTTATCCATGAGTATAAAGCCGTCAAATTGTGCTTTTTAGAACACCAACAGGCTTGAGTAAGTCCACTGCTGTGATCATGTGTGTGTCATGGACACAGGTAGGCCAGCCAACCAATTTAAATTGTGAATTGTTTTAAAGCTGCAGTCCTTAACTTTGGCCTCTTTGTCGCCATCTCAGTTTGAAACACAAAATGTCAGTTATATGCAGAGTTATTTTCTTTACGTTGAACCATACAGGGGCTTAACAGGTTCTTTATATGGAAACGGTGCTATATAGCACCTCGGTCACCCCAAAGAACCTCTGAAGAACCACTGAAGCACCAAGATATGGTGCTATATAGCACTAAAAATGGTTCCCCTATGATTACGAGCAAAGAACCACTTTTAGTGCTTTATAGCACTTCTTTTTTTGAGTGTATTTTTAATCTTAATTGTTTCAAATCTGTGCATTCAGGTTTGGGCCATAAAAGTGCCTGACTACAAAAGAGCTTTCATGGAAATTAGAGGCTATCTGAAACCATGGGAGAAACTATGAATCAAAAGACTCATTCATCGAGAAGTCGCTTAACTGGCCTTTCATTCTCCTCATTAGTATTTCAGGTAACTATAAGAGCGTCAAATATTGATTCATTGTAAAGAAAGTGCTGATGCTGCCCCATATGTGATCAATTTATTGTTGCCTCCCTGTGGGAATCATGAATCAAAGTGGGAATTTATCAGTTTACAATGGGCAATAACATCGGCATTGTTCCCATCGCTTTAAGATTAGTGGTCGTAAATGAGCACATCGCTCCGAGCTTCTTCAATGATGGACGTATGTATTCTTCAAGACCGATCAAAGCAGCTTGAAAGAAAGGATACAGCTAAGTGATTTACATCAGTTGTTTAAATCTCATTTCTCTACATTTAATGAGACAAGCCTACTAGAGCCAGCGTCAAACAAAGAAGGTCATTGAACTGCCATAATACAACAGTGTGTGTTTTCGAAAACTTCCACGAAATCGCAAGATATTTTCATTCTGACAGAGGTATAATTTTCTCTCTGCAGTCAACGGTACAAGCTTCATTTACAGGTCTTAAACAGCTGGTCATAAATACTTCTCTCTATATAAAGCTCTAGGGGGAAGCAGTGAATATCATCTACATTCCTTTGTCAGCTAAGCTTAAACACAGCACTGTTTGTGTTGAGTCGTGAAATAGAGGTAGCCATTTTGATGTGAAAAAAGATACGGCCATCTCAATACACATGGGGGCCTACGACAAACCGTTTGTATTTGACAGGTTATGATTGATGATTGCAAGGTCCAGGGGACGCTGGCGAGGCCAATGACCTCTGGTCTCAGGCCAGGCCTACAGGGGACAACAGCCCTGGCACAAACAGCGGGGGAGAACCTTTCGTGTATTGACTTTTAATGTGTTCCGGACACGTGGCGAAGCTGAGACCATTGCAGCCAAAGTTTTCATTTTCTAACTATCGTCAAACTGTTATTTGATCCTGTGACTAAGTACTGAAATGTCCTTTTGGGGGAGAGATTTTCTTTGGATATTTTGTTTAATACAATCCATTGGGACTTTTCATTGCAGTACATTGTAAAAACATTTTTGTTAATTTACATCCCTAAATTTGTATCTTTATATTTTTATTAGGGCTGTCAAACGATTAATCACACCCAGAATTGAAGTTTGTGTTTACATAAGATATGTCTGTATACTGGGCATATTCATTTTGTATTTATAAACACAAAAACATACACATACACGTATTTAGGAAACATTTAGATGTATTTATTTCAGTGGCGTAACTTTGTTTTGAAAAGTGGTGGGGACAAAGACGACACAAACAATACTTTAATAAATTGTTGTACTTTAAGAACTCGTTGGGAATATTCATGGACGTCACAAGCGCGAAACATGTAGGTGACTCTAGAAAACAGTATAAAAACTGCGCCGCTTTATCGACGGCTTCAGTGGTGTAACGTTAGTGCGAAAGAAGCATGACAAATAATATTGACACTGCCGTGAAGCAGGTTCGAATCCGCTGAACTCACTATTCTAATTTTTCACATTTTTTATCAGATCTGCTTCCATTTGTTTTTAAACTATATCATGTTTTCATCAATATATAATTTAAAGCATGTTGTGCTTTATTATATGTAAGGATGGCTGTTGCCGTACGTAATTAAACGTATTAATTCATGATGAAACAAAAAACTACTGAAACGATTTCCCCATGTTAAGAATTTGGTGTTTGACAACCCCCCTGCTAATAAGGACAAACATTCAAGTATACAGGGGAAACGGATGGAAAATAATATCTTTAAAAAATCTTATTTTCACTAATTACTACGGGCATTGCCTGATAGGCTACAAATATACAACAAACTTTCTAAATTTTGTTTTGAATTCATGAAACTACAAAGTTGTGACTTTTTCCATTTATTGGAGTTTTCTATCAAGTATCAAAATGTAATTAATCTTGCAATAGACGATAGCAACCGCATGTCGAGAACAATAAGGACGAATATATAGCACCAAAGTGCAATTAAGCGCAAAATGTTTGGTACATGTATGACTTGAACAGCCATTTTCAAATATTTTCATCATTTTATTAAAAATAAATACCTTTACAATCTGATATGTGATAGGGAAAAAGTTCAGCAAACAGCAGTCTCGAACCCACGACGACATGAAGCAGGTAACACTTGCTTTACGCTCTACGCCACCGGAGCAGTTAAGTTTTTTGTGCCTTTCTTACATTTTGTCTATTCCAATCTGAAACTGATGGGCGGAGTTAGTATAAATAGCCTCTGCTTACAAAGCGGGCTACTTGCACGGTAAATAGACGCTCCGTATTTTTTATTTCTTACAATAAGTGGTGGGGACAAAATTGACTTTGGCAAAAAGTGGTGGGGACATGACCCACCCATCCACCCGCAAATTATGCCTATGATTTATTTATATTTACCAATAATTGAAATTATAAATAAACCTTAATAAATTTTAATATTGTATATTTTTCTTAAATATACGCATGTATGTACATATGTTTATAAATACAAAATTAATATGCACAGTACACATATATTATGTAAACACAAACTTTTATTCTGGATGCGATTAATCGAGCTCTAATTTTTATAGCTTCATCATAATAGTATAGTTCACCACAATAGTAGGCCTATTAAAATGATTTTTTTGCTAAATATTATTTCTGTATTTTTAAAACTGTTTTAAAATAGGGCCACATAATTAGGTTAATAAACAATTGCAAGTAATAAACAAAAATAAAGATATCTGTCCATCAGGTTCACGTTAAATGTTTTCAAGAACTCTTCCAAAATTCAGATTTTCCAAGGTGATGTTCATTGTCACCTAACAATTAGGGTTGTGTATTGGCAAGTGCCTCCCGATATGATACATATCACGATACAATATATTGCTAAGTATTTCGATACGATACACATTTTCGATATATTTCAATACTTTAAATAGAAAATGTAAAAAGTAGAGCTAGAAATACAACATGCTGTGCACCACCGGGGGTTTTCTGTGAGGATAAGTGTAAAAACATCCCTTACCTCTGCAGAGTGGCCATTTTGTGTGATGCATGGACTTTTAGATCAGAGGTTTGGGTTCTCAAACTGTGGATTGCTCCCCTCAAGTGGGTAGCACAGGGGAATAAGGTGGCTCACGCAAGTCACTTGGCTGTTGTGGTGCATTACAGTTAAAACACTGAACATGAGCAGTATAAAACCCCTGCTTCATCCGTGCTGTAAATGTGCTGGTGTCACATCCGTGAAAGCACAATAAATGTCATTGTTACTTTTCTTAATAAACTTTTTGTCTAATGCACTGCAGTAGCCAAGTGACTTGTGTCATGACTTGAGAAGCTTACAAACAGCATTATTTTATATAACTCATTACTCCATGACTTATTTTGAAACCAAAGCACACCCACACATCAGCTCTGAGAGCTTGTAGCGTTCTTATATTTTTCTCCATGCTCGCTTCCTTACTTTTGGCCTTATGCATATGACATGATTTAAAAAAAAATATTGATAGTAGAGGTATCTTTTGCGGTAGTTACATTTATCAATATTTTTGCACAGCCCTACTAACAATGATAATTGCTGACATTGAAAAATGATCTCTCGAGAATACAATAAGCTCAACCGACATGTCTTTGTGCTTTATTCACATAAACTGATCAAACGAGAAATGGTATGGGCGGAGGGTGTAGGGGTG
Organism: Triplophysa rosa; assembly: GCF_024868665.1. Lineage (NCBI taxonomy): Eukaryota > Metazoa > Chordata > Actinopteri > Cypriniformes > Nemacheilidae > Triplophysa > Triplophysa rosa. Next base: position 17,339,494 of record NC_079891.1, on the reverse strand, counting down.
TGAATCTTTATACACAGATGACACCGAAGTGCCCAACAGCAGTTGCTTAGGATAATGTTTTCCCATAGGGATGGAAAATCTTGCCCTAGGAGCGACACTTTAATCTGAATGCTCTTTGAGTGGCCTGTAAGGGAGTGAAGAGTGGAAGTCTGTCTGTGCCCCAGGCAGTACAGAAGACAGTCCCTAGTCCAATCACAATGATAGGACACTGGATATGTGCCACTTTACACTGATATATGCCTCACATTTACCATTTAGACCAGGAATATTCAGTGGGAAAAAAGGGCTGGTCAATTATGAGCGCTGTTTAACATCTTTTAATATAACTAAAATGCAATTACTATTTTTATATTATTTTTACATGAGATTGTATTATATTTTTATTTACAGATACAAATATTATTTAACATTAATATATAATTAATATGTGCCTATCCACTTTTTTATATTTAAGGAAACTTTCTCTTGTTGTTTTTTTACTTGCATAGGTTTTTCCTTGCATATTTTTACTTTTCTTCACACAGGTCAAACATTTGTTTCACTCTGACTCGAAAACGTTTAAACTTTCTGTGACACGCAAAGAAATATTTTCAGAGACACCTGAAAGGTTTATATGGAATTCACACTGCAGTTCTAAAATGTGTATTCTAATTGCATTCTGAGATTGACCGAGTTGAAGCTCAGATTGCAGTGAAAGCCAATACACGTCAATGTTTTAATACGAATTTGGTATCATTGATCACTGACCTATTGCACTGCTTAAATTTACCCGCACTAAAAAAAGGGCAGCTGGATAGTTTGCATCTTGTTCATTTCAACCGTAATCAAAATAAGCCTGTTCACTCAACTCAGACGTTCAGTTAATATGTTAATTTAAGAGAGGATTTAAGACAACATGAAGCCTAGTGAAAAATAGAAAGAAAGAAAGAACAAAAACAACATTTTAGTTCCTGTTAAACTGTCAGAAAGCTACAATCATTAAGTCGCATGTGGGAAAATGTTCTCAGCGAGGAAAGCTTTTAATAAGTAGCTGTAACATGATATCATCTGTTTGTGTTTCCATCTCCAATTGCAACATGGCAATAATTTAATTCAATCCAAATCTGTGTTGAAATGTCATTTATAATCCGTCATATGTCATTTGTAACCCAATCCTTGACAAGTTTCAAACAAGAAAAACCACTAAACCGCGTGGCTATGGACGGAATATTTAAGTGGGGGCAGCATACTTCTAAATTTCACAGCAGCAAAAGGTTTCAGTCTGCAGGTTTATGATCACCTGTCACTGTTGAAGCACACACAGACTGATATACCTGAGTGCAGGAAATAGACCTGCGGCAACCATACATTACAAAAACATGAAGTCACAAGTGAGAAATGTAACCAAGACAGAGTCACGGTGAAGACCACGTGCCGTCACTCATTGTAGTTACATTTTTCTCACTATTACTGTTGCAACTCACTAAGACTGCCAGGTAAATAGACCTGTATAAGCCTCGGGCATTCAAGGGTGAGCTTGTTTAGCTTGGGACCGGAATGTTGATTTTGTTTTCATTTCTTCAGCACTACTTTGTCATGATGATATTTTAGATCTGATTATATCTGTCATTTATTTACCATCATGTCATTCAAATCCTGTATATGACTCTTTTTTTCTGTTGAACATAAAATATTTTTTGAGTCTTAGCAGTTTTGTGTGCATGCGATGTAAGTCAATGGGGCCAATGTTGTTCGGTTACTAATGTTCTTCAAAATATCTTCTTTTGCGTTTCACCGAAGAAAGAGTCATATACAGATTTTCACACGAGGGTGAGTAAATGATGAATGAATTTTTATTTTAGGGTGAACCATTCCTTAAATGGTATATCACAACTATCAAAAGCTTGTTAAACATGATACAGACTTTTGGTTCTTTTCTGAATTGTATGGCCTATGGTAATTCAGTTAATATAGACGTTCTGACATAAAACATTTTTGCTACTTAACGTAATTTTACAGTATAAAATGTATTAAGGCTTGTTGGACTTTAACATATTTAGCCCCATTAATACAGATATTCTTGCATATCCGTGCACTAATTGTGACCCTGGACAACAAAACCAGTCTTATGGGTCAATTTTTTGAAATTGAGATTTTTACATAATCTGAAAGTTGAATTAATAAGATTTCTATTGATGTATGAGTTGTTAGAATAGGACAATATCTGACTGAGATATAACAGTTTAAAACTCAGGAATCTGAGAGTGCAAAAAATCAAAATATTGAGAAAATTGCCTTTGAAGTTGTTAATCAGGGGCACTGTGGCAGACCATCCACTCACAAAAATAAAGTTTTTATACATTTAAGGTAGGAAATTTACAAAATATCTTCATGGAACATGATCTTTACTTAATATCCTAATGATTTTTGGCATAAAAGAAAAATCGATAATTTTGACCCATACAATGTATTTTTGTCTTTTACTAAAAATGTTCCGTTGCTACTTAAGACCAGGGTCACAATTTAACAATTTTTGTGCAAGTAATACAGACAGGGTTGTTCTAGGATAAGTGGACATTTGGGGCTTAGACCATGCATGTCTGGACGTAGGGACCACCTTTAATATGATATTGCATGTAACAATTAAAAAATAAAGATTTGAATATTACAACTGTGCAGACTCTGCTTGTATGAAGTAAATCACACAAAAGTAGTTTTGTTGGTGTAACCCAATCTAGTCGGGTGAAACCTATTAAGTCATAATAAACATCCTTGACGTAAATAAAGCAAGTTAATTTAGATTACCAAAGCACTAAATGTGGTTACCAAAACATTTTTAACAAGTAATGTAATCCAACAGTTTCGGCTGTCACTCGTGAATCACCAACCTGTGAGACAAAACTTAATATGGTGGAAATGAAATGGGAGTTTCCATTCTATTCATGCCGCCTGTCACACAGTATGATAACGCAGCTATGAAAACCACTTGGTCATTTGATACCATAGAGACTTTATTGACAACGCAACAGTCAAACAAGTACCACAGGTAACCTTCATTATGTGGTAAAAGTTTGATTTATGACAGGCATATTCATTGAAATCTCAAAATACTTTGTTATAAAATAATGGTTGATTATTTTTTACAATTGGCAGGCAATTTTATTCAAAGCAACTTATGGTGCCTAGCCTACAAACTACACATTTTATCAGCATGTGTATTGCCAGGAATCAAATACAATGATTTACTACAGGAACAAAGATTTATTTCATAATTAAAGTCTATATCACACAACAAGACAACTTAGATTGTCTTTTGTTGATTTTTATACATCAAGCAGTGCACAGATTGAAATCTGACATGGAACAACGTGAGTGAGTGGTGCAAATCTCTCCCCCTCAAACTGACCAATCACATTACAGAACGGGAATTAACAGCTGCATCAATATCTATTAAAGACATTTGAATTCATTAATGCGCCTGAGGTGTGCACATTAAGATTCAACATTTTTAGACTTAAAAGTCTAACTAAAACAAGTCACAACCAATGATATTAACCGACATTTGGAATTTCTATCACATCTGCTTAACTGATGCCTTCGCAAGTGCACTGGGACTTCTGATTTCCTGAGCCATCAAGTCAATAGAGACTTAGACATCAGGCAAAGGGGATTTAATTATATTTATTATCATGCCTGAGCTGACGGGAACAGCTTCACTTCAGTGCATTCAGGCATTTTTATGTCATGGCATCACTAGACGGGTTGACTCCTCACTGGCTGTCTCGGACGGATTAGCCCATGTCGCAACAACAACAGTGTGAGCAGCGATAAAACCTGCCTTGCATTCTTGTCATCACAAATTTAGGCAGATGAAACAGACCTTAAGGACAAATCACCCCTCCATGACATCTGTTACCTCTCGAGGCAAATAAATCAGATATCCTGTACCTTTAAACAACCAAAACAAAGGCAAGAAGATCTGTTGCAAACCTGTTTGACTAGTCAAAATGGCCACACTTGATGTATAAGCAAATTTATAAAAAAAATAATGTCACTATGATGGAAAGTTTTCAAAGACCTCCATGCATAACGCATCGCAGATAGTTTAGGAATTCCAAGAATACAAAAACTAACTCCAACAACAAAAGAACCTATGTTTTTTAATCCATTTAAAAAACGCTTACAACACTCAATGTTGTTGTTGTGATATTAAAATATAGTACATGGTACTAAAGTATCTGAACTGCTGAAAAACATGTACTTTTCAGAAACAGATCAACGAAAAATCTCCTAAAAAAACAAATGGATTAAAGTATATTACAGAATTATATAAGAAGAGTTTGGTTCCAAAATGAGATAAATCATGTTTTTTTATTGTTATCATGTTTTTATTGTGTTAGTTTAGCTGTATGTATTTTTTGAGTTATTATGGCTTAAATCAAAACAAACCAAATGCAGTTTGATTGATATTAATTGGAATGCACAATAAAAAACATGATTTTTGGAAAAAAAATAATTAAAGGAGTAATCTCATTTTGGAACCAAACTCTTCATATATAACAGAATATTGAAGTGCATGACGCTAGAACTGATCGTTGAACTGTGCAATGATGTGAGCTATTCAGTAATATGTTGTAGTTTTGACATTTACACATAGATTCTGTTGCCTAGTACCTTCAGCAAAATGTGCGAGGAATGACTTCAACAAAAGAGACCAGCCACAAACTGTTAGCCAGGCACATCTGTCATTATCCATGGATTAGCAGAGGGATTTTTGTTCTACTCTTCTTTCGCTGGAGAATCCTCTGTACTTTTTGTTTGATTTGGAGATGAATGTGCCTAACATGTTCATAATACAACAACTGAGTGAATCATGCTCACGCTATAGGTGAGAGTGCGAAAGGGAAAGCTGGTTGAACATGGTGGTGTTCTATTTTCCATGTAAGTGTCAATCCCAAAAGCACATATCCCTTGTTGTTAGACAAACCAGGACACAACAAATTAATCTAGCGTAAAAAGCAACTCGTTTTGAACCTCCCTATAAAGCGGTGACTTTGGCCTGTCCCACTTCAATGGTCATGTTCTTACTGAAGGTTTCTTTTCCATCAATGAAAAAGATTGTATACAATGTCTTAAATTGTACGTAATATATGCTGTATAGATATTTAATGTACCAAATGCATATTTAACTGTTTTTTAACAACTTGTGCACACCAGATATATAGGCTAATTGTGACAAAAATGTAAATCATGACATCCAAAATCATCTGAACCAATTTCCTTATTTTTATGTGGTATGTTAACTATATTCATAAAGCTCAACGTTTCAACCTCAAATATTGTAAATATAAAAATCAAACAAAACATATGATTAAGTTTTTGAAAAATCAAAGTAATAAAAAATCTACCTATAGAGCACTTATTGTACCTAAATGTACAATTCGTCGCCTATTATGGCAAATTGAATTGTTGTATTGATTTTTATTTTTATAGATTTTGTTTGTTGTATTTTGATGTTTGAATTCTTTTACTAGAAAATAACAAAATCATAATAAAGAGACACCACATTTCTTACAAAGTTGGCTAAAACTGCCAATGTAATAAAAATCAATAGAGAATTAAACAGCATTTACTATTTACTTTGACACTTTCAGGTTGATAATGACAATTTTTCGATCTTTAAACACGATTCACTGATCAAGTCAATCATGCATTACAGAAATCTATCCAAATGATCCTAACCAAATTTCTCCTCACCAATACTGCAAAAGTATAACACATTTGAATTGCTAATGAAACAATTTGAATGGAAAATAATTATTTATAATTATTTTAAAATAATAATTTTGCATTTAATCCAAAATTACAGTTCTAAACCCCCCTATTTTAACAAAACAGCAGCACGAAATAACAAAAATAGTTCTAATCTGATCATGTCCTGTTGATTTCTTTTTTTTTCTGAAGGGTTCAAAGGCAGCAAACTTCCTCACATTATGCAAGGCCATTAAAGCTCTTCTATTTCCTCTTTAAAATATCTGACGTTTTCCTGAAGCACCATGTGGGAAAAATTCTCTGAAGATGTATACCTCCCTTCTTAATAAAGCAGAAAATTAATTACGCTATGAATGACTAACATAATGCCAGGATGCTGCCTTCCCCACTGTGGCAAGGTCATCCCCTCAGGGGTGTTCTCACATAATCTGAGAGTAATTATAAAACAAACAGCAGAAGCCGTTGTTTCAGATAGTATCACACGCCACCGTGGCAGCAAAACTTCAGAGAAATGACGTTTGAGCAGGAAACCTGACAGAGCCGATCACAATAGTATCTACACATTCTCAGCCTTTACCAAAACAATAAAGCCTGCATTTCTATTGTTGTTATAAAGCAGATGTTGTGTTAGACATTTATGATGTTTTGTTTGAGAACGCAGGTGGATATCATTTAAATGCACATGACTACAATTAGTTTAATTGTTCAATTGAAGATCATCTGTGTTATATGCAAGTTACATTTTTGTCACACACTGTAAAAAATGATGTGCTCAATAATGTTAACGTGTTTTTTCATTATTTTACAGTAACACATCAAAGTAATTTAACCGATTTAAACATCATTTTATGAGTTTTACTAAATGCAACTACATTTTTTTAAGTATTAAAATTCAGATTTGTAAAGCCTTAAAAAATTAAGACAGCTTTTAAACTAAACTTTTCAAGTTTCATTTATTTGTGATTTATAAGATGTGACACAAATTCCGATTTACAATTTGACCTGGAAGATTTATGACTAGAATGCTTCTAGCAAGTTCACACATTCCTATAATTACCCACATGGACATTTTTATGATGGAAACCTAAACTTACAGTACGTATTGTGGGTGCGCGTATTTGACACCTGCAATCTGCGCACACGCACGCACGCACGCCCGCACACACTCAACAACACTCACCTCTTTTCTGCATGAAACTGAAGAGGTCATCAAGAAACTCTTTTCTTTTCTCGTCATCGTCTAGTTCGTACAGCTGTAAAATGATAAAGAAGACACTCGATTAATGTTCTGAGGAGATGGCTCATTCAGACATTCCTACTGGTTTTATCGCGCATTGTTTATGCTGTACAGCAATACAGCTATTCATTAGAAAGTTGAAGCATCTATCGTTAAAAATATCATATCGAATGCTGGATGCTGATACATTCACATCAGTGTGAAGCCACATGCGTTTTAAGGGAGCTTTTCCCCTTATTGGCATATCCATTATGTTTCCCTTCCTGTCTCTCCTGCTGAATGGACATGCTCAAAAGAGCCTTTTAAAAGCTGTCTCGTGAAGAAGAGGACTGCAGCATGATGGAAATATGTTCCTCAACCTTCACTTTCAATAAGTCTTAGGCCACGTTAACAGGCGAGCAGGTCGATACAGGAAGACAGAAGGATGACCTTTGGAAACAGCGGGGCACACAGAACAAGACCTCAGAGATAATAACCGATCATTTAGGAGCGTATTGGCTGTCACCAATATTAAAGGACCAATGCAATCAATGCCTCGGAGAAAAAAGGTACAGTGGGTTTAGTGCGATCGAGGCGACACACCGGCCTTTTAAGTGGCCATATGTGACATTTCAAAGGTGTGGAGCACAAATCAAAAACACGCAAGCAAACAAAGAAAATCTGTAATAGGGGAGGAGCACGGTAAAGTCTGTGAAGGCAGCTGCTAAGGTTATGTCTAGTCTATATCTGTCAAACTTTATTTACAGATTTTTTTCAAGAAAAGCGATTCATGTAAATCAGTGTAATGCTATGAATGCCTAATGCTCGACTGTTGTTGTTGAGCGACAAAGCGTAACCCCTAAATCACAAGGCACAGAATGTGCAACATGCTAATGCTGCTTCTCTTGATGCGTAAAAAAAAAGATTTAGATTCAGATGTTGCGTAAGCCGCACAACTAAAACGTTTCACATATTTACCAAAATTGCGACATGCAAAAAAGTCTAAGCATAAAAAAGCACATACTCCAACTATTTCATCTGTAAATAATCATTTTTAAACTGTGTAATATTAAAGAAATTACTTTCAGTTGGCTTTTATCTAACCAACACTCTCATAATTCTGTTGAAGTGCCAGGAAACATAACAGTAAATTAGAGATTCATTAAGACTGATGTAATTGTGACACAGTCGGTTTAGGGGTCATCACTGAGCCGGAGTGACCAGTAAAGGGGTAATTAAGTCAAAAGCGTAATGACGTCTACAACATTCCATTAAATATTAACAGATGGAAAATACATTAGAGCTGCACTTCACCTCTGAGTGCTCCATTATGGTCATATAAGTTCTATTCCGAACATTATGACTGCAGGAATGTTGAGCCCTGAATGCATTTAGCCTCACAAGACACACATGAATCTAAATTTTGGTAGATGGACTGTGACTGCGATCATTCAGAGTTTGGTTACTTATTATATGGCATAAACGGTTTTGTTAAATTACATACTGTACAGTGGGTGCAAAAGTATGAGACCATACTGAAAATCTAGAATTCAAAATCTAATGAAAAATATTTTTTAAAACAATTTTAAAGTGACAATATTTCAAGAAATCTAAAACAAATGTTATGACATTTATAAGAAATGAATAAGAAATATTTATCTCTTTAATTAAGGTCCCTAATAGAATAATTAACTAATAATAATAATTAAGGTCACAAATAGACAAATCTGTAACATTGACCTTAACTCACATTCTGAATTCATGCCAGAATAACATAAATCATCAGAGTTTGCTCAAATACAATTTGTAATAAAATATGATTAACATATTTCATAATTAAAATATAGCTTTTATGACAATAGAAAAGGGATAACAAATCAATTCATTTATGCATATTTATATACAGTATATATATATTTTATATATATTAGAGTAAGCAAATAAAACCATGTTTTAATAATCTACAGTTTTATAATGTTTCAATATGTCTACGTCATTCAGTATTTCTTCAACAAACAAAGGAAAAATTATTTTATCGTTTTTTGCTCTGTTGAACACAAAATGAGATATTTTGATGAATTTAGGAAAGCAAACATTTAAAATGTTCCTACTATGGTAGTCAATGGAGTCCCAGAAATGTCAGGTGCTAACGTTTTTCCAAATATCTTTGGGGGTGGGGTGAAATTCATGACAGAATTTCCATTCACGGGTGGAGTATCCCTTTAACACATGCAATGAGCCAGGCTTTCTCTTTCTTGCTGAACTACACATTTACAAAGCAAAGAAACCTTCCAGTTTCAAATGACACCCGTAACTCGATGACACTGCTTATGGTGTCAAACGCCACAGGCTACTGCAACTTTGACTCAATTTTGAATGACTATAGGTTGAACATGTACAGAGAAAAAAGAGGGGAGGATGCTATGTTCATTTGGATAACTGATATATTATTATCAAAGTTTATTTATTTTTTATTTATTCACATAATCCTAAACTAATTGTCAGAACAAATCCAAACTGGGAAATACAAGGGGAGTTCAATATTTCTAAAAACATCATTGAAGTTTGAGCATAATGAAAAAGTATCCCAGCAGGACTTCAGTAGAGGGAGCTCTTCACAATGCAATAAATGATCATGTATCAAGACGTTTTAAACAGTGCTTAACAGATTCAAGCTTGGATTGGACAACAAATCAGGGACAGGGAGTTAAAGAACAAACTTTTCTAGTGTTTATACAAACAGTGTTCAGAGAGGGGGGTAGGCGTGCTATCGACATTGTTTCACAATCTTTATATCAGGGAGGTGGGCCAGCGACAGAGTGACATTCTTTGTGATTGAAAGACACACATCATTCATTTTTTTTGTGTGAAAAGCAATGAAAGCAGTGTGTGTGTATGTGTGTGTGGGGGGGTTGCTGGGTTATGACTTTGAACTCAGTTCATGTGAAGCTTTAAGCAGTCTAGTGCTGAACTGCTACATGTCGTACTGAAACCTGAAAACCTGGAGGTGCAGCAGAGGGACTTTTGGAAATGCTTTTACTTCTATACCTCGTAACCTCTGTGACCTTGCAAATAATACACACCCGGTGTTAAACTTGCTGGTGTGCTTATTTAACAGTCTGGCTAATAGCACAGTTTAAAGATAAAATGTAGGTTTACATATACAATAGGGTTAAACGTCTAAATCCAGTTGTGAAATGACATAGATTTGCATTTTTTAAATCTAGCTTACATTACAAATAATACTTTAATTACATACATTTTATTATCAAAGGAAGGAAATATGACTCCCTGGAAATTAGTAAATTTCACAAATTTAGCTATAGTCACCTATAATAGCGAAGAAACTATAATATTATTATAATATGAATATTTGCTATTTAACATACAGTAACACAACAACAATCATGATGCGCATTTTCAAATGACATCACAACAAATTATTAATCCCACATTTTGAATGAGGACTTGTGAATCCCACTGTACTATGTAATGTATATAGGTCCATAAAAATGTATTGCCTATAATAACCTCAAAAATATGCATTATATAATTCCGACGGTTGTAATGTATGCTACAGATATTTGATTTCACTGTTATCTTAGTCACCAAAACACATTGGACTTGCTATCGGTTTATAGAATTTGTTGTGAATGAGCTGTCTGTTCCTAAAAAATGGGAGTAATGTATTATTTTCAAATATCTCTCAATGATGGTTATTATCATCACGCTGATAATACAGTAAGTACAAAAAGTTTGTAAAATAAAAAAATTTGAAGGTAACAATCACCATCTGTGCTAACAAACCACTAATTAACAAGCATCTATACTGGGGGAAAAAATCCCATGACAGCAGAATCGATGAGAAGAACCTTCCTTATTGTGCGTGACACTAATAGTGTGTGTGGACACGTGTGTATGTGTGTGTGTGTGTGCACTAGGTCCCAGAGCTCTAGGGAAACTGCTGGGCTTAATGTGCCTGTCTGTGCGTGTGCGTGTGTGTGTGTGTGTGTGTGTGTGTGAGCGTGTGCGTGTGTGTGTGTGTGTGTGAAGTACAAGCTCAAAGGAACAAGAGTTAATTAGAGAACAGCAAGACTGGTCACACTGGCACTGGTCCAAACTGGCGGACTGCCAGTGCTGCTTCCATTCCATTACACACACACACACACACACACACTGACATCCACACATACGCTCATCCTCACAACAGTGCAGCAGGCTCAGCTCACATAATGAGATGTGTAAGCTAATATGAAGAGCTGATCTTTGTCTTTTCTTGATGGAGTTCCTCCTAATGGGATTTGCCCGGGTGCTTGAGCTGACGGACTGGATTAAGTGGCAGTGAGTTGAGCATGTGCTGCCAGAGCTAAGTGTTATTTTACAGGGGCAGAACTGTGCAGGGTGCCCCTTTAACTCCCTTTGCGGGAGGTGTGAGAAAACGCCGCGATGAGTGTGGACATATGTCCAACCCCGATTGATAAGCTGTAAGCATCTCTGCACCTAAAATAGTAATGTGTCACTTTTCATATCTATGAAAGATTTTCATTATATACGAGATATTTATTATATATTAATAAGTTAATAAAAATTATTGGAACATTTTATAAAATTAATACATTGTTAATTTATTGCCCTATATATTTTACATGGTTGCATTGGAGGCCTGGGATATGATCAGATTAAAACTGATCCAAAATTGACCAAAACTGAAAAACTAATTAAAACATGCTGGCTAATGTTAAATAGTGGATTTACAAAAAAATGTTATGCAGATGTAATAGATAGGGGGATATTCTACACAGAGCGCTCTCTTATGTACATGAATCATGTTAAACATGACCACCAAAATACTTTCTGAGGCTTGGTTCCTTTATCTTTTAAAGGATCTTTTGATTTAGAGAGGCTCTCTGCTGTCCACAGTTATCTCCTTAAAGCCTGCACAGAATTCTAGCATGTGTGGATCAAAGTCAGGAAAGCAGTCATGTGTCCCCACATTTATATCTGGGGATCGCCTATAAAAGGGAGTTCACCCAAAAATGAACATTTTGTCATCATTTACTCACCCTCGTGTAATGTCATACCTGTATAAATTACTTTGTTCTGATGAACACAGAGAAAGATATTTAGAAGAATGTTATGCCATTTTCAGTTCCGGGACATCATTGACTACCATAGTAGGAAAAGTGTAATGGTAGTCAAAAGTTGTTTTCCTAAATTCTTCATAATATCTCATTTTGTATTCCTACTATGGTCTTGGATGATGTCGCAGAACTGAAAATTGCTAACATTCTTCCAAATATCTTTCTCTGTTCTTTTCTGTGAAATTTATACAGGTTTGAAACAACCTGAGGGTGAGTAAATGATGACAGAATTTTTATTTTGGGGTGAACTATCCCTTTAAGTGTCATTTCTAAATGTATAAATCGTTTAATATTTTATATTCTTTATATGACCTTCATACTTTATATACTTTCATAAAACAATTTCATGCGGCTTGTTCCATATAAACTCTTCTTGAAAATAAGCTTCGTTTGGAAAAAAGATCAAATATAATCCATTGTTTTTAAAACAATGTCTTTCAGACTGCTTAAAATATGTCTGTATTTACGCTAGAGCGATCATAAAATGTGGAAAAGTAACTGAACGAGGGCTTTCTCTAGTCTTTGCATCTGTTGCTTTACTCACATCTTGTTTTGATAATTTAGCTTCTAACTTTTCAGCTGCATTGAGGTTTGATGTGAATGAAATTCACTGAGCTGCAGCCACAGTTTGACCTCATTCATTTGAAGGCAGAGAAAGAGAAAAGGGAAAAAGGAGATTGTGGGTAGTTTGACAGAATTTAAGGCACTTTAATGGTAAAACCCTGTAGCGTAATTAAGGGATTAGATGGAAAACTGCTCGGTGCTCACGTTTCTCTTTTTTAGTAACAAGTGAAAAACACAGCAAATCTTCACAGTTACTGAAGCAGAACCCCATGAATTATACATCCTCTGATCAGGAGAATTTCTTTATGCATGTTTTTCATAAATAACTGATCGTAGAAATACCCGTCATTGGTGGTCCCAGATTGCAGTGTGTATCCATATACATAAAAAACGCTGATATTTAGTTAAAATATGCAAAACACGCTTTGAGATGAGGGTGAGAAAATGAAACATACTAAACCAGAAAAAAACAAGCTGTGTGACTTTTACATTCTTTTTTAAAAGTATCAAAACACAGACCTCCCAAGATTGAAACACAGCAATGTGAAGCTCTCAGCGAGAGAAGCCCGAGGCCTTTTGCTGAGGATTTAGAGAGATTCATGTCTATTTTCAAACCTGGCCTTTCAGGGCATGTATAGAGAATGTTAAGGCCTGAATAGACAGGTGCTACAAGGTAAAGTTTGAAACCTTTACTGAGTTTAAATGTTCAGTTTTAGTTGTTTTTATTGAAGCATAAATATATTTTTTGTAATAATAATGCTTTATCAGAAGAACAAACACTTGCTTTGTCCTAAACTTAGTCCTACGTGATTGAATCATCTTATACATACAACATCATACGGGGCAATGGTCACCACCCTTAAAACTATTAAGTAAATAGTGCTCTATATTACCAGGCCATAAACCCTATAGCAAAGACAGGGGTGCAGCTGATAAAGCTTTATTGTCAAATAAAATCACATAATTTATGTAAAATACACCCTCAATATACATAGCATTATCCTGATTACTGATGAACTATCTAAAGCAATAAAGATGCCCTTGAAATTGTGACAACATCACAATATTTTCACAGGTGTTTTTCAGGTGGTGAATGTCAATCTTTGCCTGATACTTTGTTTAATGGGATGTCAGAGTGGAATTTATGTTCTGCCAGATGACAAAAAGACCACCAAAATGACCAAAAATGACCACCTAATGCATATTGCACACAAAAATGAACGGCACCTTTTGATCGGGCAAGGGCAAGTTCTAATCTGATTGTGAAAGTTAACCCCAAAATGAGAATTCTGTCATAATTTACCCTCCCTGTATGACTTTCCTCCTTCCGCAGAACACAAAAGAAGATATTTTGAAGAAAGTTAGTAACCGAACAGCACTGGTCCCCATTCACTTCTATTGTATGTACACAAAACCAATGCAAGTGAATGGGGGCTGGTTAACAACATTCTTTAAAATATTTTCTTTTGTGTTCTTTTGTGGAAGAAAGTCATACAGGTTTGAAATGACAAGAGGGTGAGTAAATGATGACAGCATTTTTATTTTTGGGTGAACTATCACTTTAAGGTAGGCCTACTTATATTAGTAACATGTAATGATGTACAAACAAAAATTAGTTTTCTCTATGAAATAAACAGTACAGTAACAGTAGTCTGACAAACAAACTATACACAAATTTCTATGATGTTTACTGAACAGCTGGTATGTACTACCAGACAATTATTTAAATAAATTGGCCAATTATTGTTGTGTCATCTGGATTTATAGGAACGTGCCCCTAAACAGTATGTAAATACAAAACAAGCTGTGGTCACTTTACATGTTGGTAAGAAGCTCTTCCTGTGTAAGTGGTCGGGTCTTACGGCAGCTAGGACCAGACTTTTATGCCTTTGACTACAGCAGTAGCAGGACATGAGGACATACATCTAGCTGCTATTAAAGGGATAGTTCAAGCAAAAATGAAAATTCTGTCATTAATTAGCCTCCCCCCACCAAAGTTGTTCCAAAACTGTATACATTTCTACCATGGTAGGAAAAATGTAAATAGTAGTCAAAGGTGTGCTAGAGCTGTTTGCTTTCCTAAATTCTTCAAAATATCTCATTTTGTGTTTAACAGAACAAAAAATAGGATACAATGATTTTTCCTACTATGGTAGTCAATGATGTCCCAGAAATGTCAGTTGCTAACATTTTTCCAAATATCTTTGTTTGTGTTCACAAGAACAGAGAAATTTATACAGGTTTGGAACAACTTGATGACAGGATTTTCATTTTTGGGTGGAATCCCTTTAAACCTCTGACAGAGTAACGAGAAACCTCCTGAAATCTTGATGCGTAATGCGATGCAAATGCATACTATGACCCGACCTCAGTCGCATGCCACAATAAAAAGATGCACAAACACGCATTTATTCACTGAGGGACTCTTTCATACCAAATGTAATTTGCAGTTTAACTGTATGAAAGTGCTTTCTGTTTGCGTGCATTTGTGTAAAAGGGGCGTATGAGCTATTCCTCGAAAGGTCAAAAGTTAGCAATGACCTCTTATAATTCTTATTCCAGCGTCGCCTTGAGTTGTTACACAATGACCCAGCCCTATTATTAAAAGCTTTCCCTTCATCGTCGCTTCTTCAAAGCCGCCTGCCCTCCGGCCCTACAATACAGATTCAATCATACACTAAATCATTCGGCCAAATCATCTTATTATGTCTTTCAGTCTTTTATCATGAAAGATATACCGTCTGCTGTTTTCTGTTGTAATTAGCAACAAAACAGGCCTCGTTCACATCAATTCTCGCCGCTTCCTCGCTATTAATCGCGACCCACACTAACGTATCGCGTGCTCTTATGAAACCAGGATTTACAACATAAAATTTTACCTGTCTTCCATTATCTATATTAATGGGACATCTAATCTTGATAGATAAGACAGTTTGCAGGCATTTAATCCAGCACCGAGTTCATTTTATTCAATCTTTCCCTTTAGATGGGCTATAGAATGCCTTCTGTACACAATTCATGTGACAAATGTGCTGGGTGTGGGTGTTTGATCGATGGCGTTCACTCCCTAAAGTTTTCTTTGCATGAACAAGAACCGCTGATAATAGTAATGCTTTCAGATGAAATGGGTCATAAGACATCAGGACGTTTGATGAAGAACCAGAAATCACAGTTGTGACATGGTTGGGCAAATAATACAGCAACAAAGAATACTGGATGCACCATCTGCCAAAAATAACACGAAGAGCTCTGTATGACTCACACCGCCTAAAATCACACCGATACGAATCAAGTTCTGCAAGTGAAAACAATATAACCACAAATGAAATGTCAGTTTTATGACATTAAATAAAATGGACACATTCAGGTTTAAAATCGTGCCTCAAAAAGCCGTCTTAAATAAGAACAGCTTCAGTAACCAACCTCAGACTCTGTTTTACAATTACAGCAATAAAACTCATGCTGACGATCACATTTATAGCACGTCGTACTCATACAGAACACATGTAAAGTAACTTGGGAAAACTACGTAAACATAGCAGGCAAAGAACCAACAGATGCAAACTCATGAGAAAAGTATAACATATGGATTAGCGTTTAAATGCTAATCAATAATCGCATCATTACGCTGTAGCCATAAGCCACACAGCATAACATAAAGAGGCTGCTGACATACAGACTATACAATTGATATATTGATCCCTCCCTCGATCATTAATTTATGGAAAAATAGACTCAGCACAGTCTTGTAAAACGAAATGATTTTGGTCTGAGATAAGGGCGAACAAACAACTGACGGGAATAGGGCGGCCTCTGTTGTGACAATATCAACAAGAAGCTTCACGATCTTCAAGGTCTTCGTGGGAAATAAGGGTGAGTGGTTTGTGTGTGCGTGGAGGGGGGAGCTTTGTGATCTCTAGCGCAGGCATGACACGAGAGGAAGAGAAGCTCCATCACTGGCCTTCACCTGTGTCAGAGCCAAGACGAGGGTCGGACGTGATTTATGCAACATATAGTAATGAGGATGCAAGGAATTCTTCTGCAGTGTGCATCTGGCAGAAGTCAGAGAAACGGTATCACATATAGACTGTAAATGCAATCTCGTGTTTGAGATTTGTTATTTTATTTTATTTTTAATTTAAGAAACATTAGGGCTTCCTGATAATGGGTAATATGATTTTCACAATTATTTTGCTTACATTTGTTTTTATCACGATTAATAATAGTGATTCATAATCATGATTATTAACTTTCTATTTAATCTTATTTATTACACTTTACAGAAAATGAATACATGTTATTATCTTGCGCTGTTGAACTTCTGTGACACTGAATTTTCCGCTAACAATCTCTGCCTTTATTATGATGATGTTTTGTGGTAAAACAGGCAGACATTGTTATCGCAATCGCAATTAAATACAAATAATTACATTAGCCCTAAACAATGTATTTTTAATAAATATTTTGGTGTCGTTATTACTATTGAAGTAATGTTTAAAAAAACATGACGACTGGCTGATCAGCCTCATGATCATCCAAATGACAATCGATCAAGGGTGATCGCCTGACACGAACGGACCACACCCAGCTCTGTATCCCGTGACACCATCAGAAAACAATGTAGAGAATGTCTGTAATTTTGCCACAGCGCACATTTAGACACTGATCGTACAACTGATAAGAACATTGCTGCAGCTATAAAGAACATTACAGAACACTCAGCGAGCCTGAGAAACGTATCTACACAAACACATTAAATTTAATTCTGGAGTTTCCGGTGCTGTAAGCTCATATGAGCTTGAATCTCTGTGGCAGTTTCCCACACCATCCCGTCATTAAGCGTTTTCGGCCCCTCATCATTTCTTTCGTCCAGCGACTGGGGCCCCACCTCCATCCTGTTGTAATTGTGATGTTTACCCTCCAAGCCCAAGGCCACGTCTCTAATTATCCCCACATGAAAACTGGAATGTCCAGCACTGTCATTAAAAATAGAGCTAATGCCCAGAGCCCCGCTAGCAGCAAAAACAGGTGTGATCATAATAAGCAAACCCTAATACTTTTATTTACCTACATACTTTATTAACCCACGCTATTAAACTAACTGCATTCAAATGTACTCTTATACAATTATAACGTTATCGATTTCGTGATGCTAACATGCTAAATATTCAGCTTTGCTGTATGACGGATGAGAGTTGCTGCTAGGTCAATCACACATGCCGAGCGCAGGGCTAATGAAGCGAATGTTTGATCACTGCACAACACAAATGGCAGAATAGAGCCACATCCACAGAACACTGCAAACGCAACATCAGCAACAACACTCAATGGACAAAACAATGAAGCCATTCGGTCCCGGTCGCATGGAAGCTGCTCCATATTTCAGTTTTACTGATGCGCAAGGGTCAGGTCTAATTCACATGGGCCCCTCACGGATAGATCTGCCTTTCACTGTATGTCATGGGTTCAATCCCCTGTCACGGGCTTAGATGCACAGAATGTGGATATATCATCCGGCTATGAGGCTTCGAGAACCTTTTTGAATTTATAACAGTTGATAGAGTATGTCAAGTGAATGACCAATATCGATTCAGACAGATTTTTGTGATTGAATAGCTAACAAATCTACATGGTTAATGATAGACTTCTAATTCAATTGTACTTCATAAAAGTCTACAAACTTTCATTCGTAATCAATTGACTATATTTGGCTACACTGGAGGAAGCTCAACCCAGTTGCCTGAATCTCTGAACATTCATCATATCTCACTAATATGAACTTTAAATTATATGTGAAATATCGTAAGTAATATATCGTAAAGGGATAGTTCATCCAAAAGTTAAAATTCTGTCATGAATTACTCACTCGCTAGTTGTTCTAAACCTGAGAAATATATTTGGACGAATGCTTGTAACCAAACATTTCTTGGACCCCACTGACTACCATAGTAGGAAAAATGACAATAGTAGTCAAAAGCGCCCCAGAACTGCCCCAGTAATTTTTCTTACTATGGTAGTCAATGGGGTCCAAGAACTGTTTGGTTATAAGCATTCTTCCAAATATCTTTCTCTGTATTAATCAGAACAAAGAAATGTATACAGATTTGGAACAACTCGGGGGTGAGTAAATAATGACAGAATTTTTATTTTTGGGTGAGCTTATCCCTTTAACGTTTCATAAGTGTTTACAAGACTCACCACTTAAAGAGGCTAAACTGCATTTTAAATGAAACCCTGTTCCTATCCCATTTCTGTTCCCCCTGAATGACTAACCTAAGCAGGCACAAAGAACACCCTGACCAAATTAAAATGTTAATCAGTGTCCGAGAATCAACAATTAAGCATTTGATATTGTGATGCCACTTCACGCTGGCCGCCTGTAAAGAATGCAGCCTGTGCTTAATGTTCTCAGCTAATTCTGCTTCCCCCCTGAAATGCTTCCTGTCCTGAATGAATGTGTTGGGACAAAAGAAAAACGTTAACGCTAAATGAAAAGCATGTGATGTCCGGACATGTGCAGAAAATGCATAGTTAGTGTTAATGGCTTTGCAAGAACACAGAGAATGACCTCACATTTGAGATATTTCCGCATTGTACGAAACTTGAAAATCTTTCAACCTTTTGCATTAATGCAAAAACTCTTTCTGCTTTATAAATGGCTCTTAGTTAACACGCCGATACAAAGATGCATTTTTGATTTATTTTTAGTCTTTATACTCAACCTGAGGAGACAGACATACACAAAGATCATCTTCATAAGCAGGAACAAACACTTTGTCTCTGCGGTCTACCTTTTTGATTACGCAGTCTCCTTATGTAGCGACAGAAGATTAAGTGAGAAACCGCTGTGATATGTTTTTCAACATTTATGTTGACAAGCATTCCAGTCATGTGAAACCATGATAACGGCAATTATAAATAACGGTTGCAAAATGAAGAAGTGGGTTAGGAAGTGTTATTGCAGCAATGGGTACATCATGGTGCTGTTGATAAGGGTGAAGAAGTTATGACCAAATTGGCATTTTTCTTTCGATAGGTGTTAACAGATAGACAATTTTTTTGATCTGTGTTATCACATGAACGATAACATGATGCATGATGGGTTTTCTTCATAAACACAACAGAAAGCCAATATTTTTGTCCTTAAGCAGCAGAGATAATTTGTGCATGACGCATAATGCATTATGTTTACAGTAATGTAGACTGTATGTTACAAAATACATGCATATTACATAATGTTGTAATTGTTATTCAATTTGTGCATGTATGTATATATAATTTAATAAAATCTATACATAATATTTTTATAGTTTGTTATAGCAATAAACATAAACTACAATAACTTGTACATTTCATGTTTTTTACTTGTTTTTCGCGGTTCTGTCTATATTTTCATTGTCTCTTCATGTGAAGAATTAAAAAAAAATGAAAAAGAGGATTCTCAATGTCTGTTGTGGTGTTCAATGTCAGACCAAAAAAAAGGTGGCCCCTACTGGATTCTTGTGGTACTGCGGCTAAAACACTCACAGAAGACACATAATTTGGTCGATCAAGATCAAACTTCATAAAAGTATTGGTGGTACTTGGGACTTTGACCTTTTGACATTTTTTAGGTCGAAACACATAGATTTTATATGTTTTTTTTAAATAAAATCTATGTAACAAAGTTCAATAGAAGGGAAGGAAGGAGGCGGGAACCGGCGAACATTTAAACAATAAACTTTAATCAAAAATAAACAAACAAAAACACGGAAGTAAAAGGCCGGCAGCCACCTCACGGTCGACTGCCGGCCACACAAACATAAATCAAACTTAACATTTCCGGGCCCGGTCCTCTCTTGTCGGCAGTCCCGTCGCTCATCCTCTTATGCTCCCTAGCTCCCCGTGAGGCATGCGGGACCAGTGCGCGTACAGCTGATACTCATAATCACTCACGCCACCGGCCCCGCCTTCCTGCCCCACGGCTCTCGTCCCGCCTTCCTCACTACATACCCCCATCGCCCCTCACAGGCCGGGGGGTACCACCGCGCCTGTGCTTACTCCACCCCCGGGGGGCCCCCCCTTGAGAGCCCCAGCGCCTGGGGGTACGCACCGACGAGACGAGAGAACGGAGCCGGGAGCACCCCGAGCGACAGGGACGAGAGAGGGGAGAGAGGAAAAAAAAAAATCTGGTTCCCCGACACGCCGTCGCTCGGTCCTCAGCCAGCCGAGAGGCTCTTCCTCGCGGTGCTACGTTGTGGTGCTGGACGTTCGGTGGACGGCCCGATCCTCCTCCGCCTCCTGGCGGCCGGCGATGGCTTCTGGCTGAGGGCAGCCGGCACTCCCGCGCTCCCTCCATGGCCGCCATCCCACCTCGTCCCAGGAGCACGGCCGCGGGCTCTCCGTCCCCACCGAATCCCATCGTTCCAGCACCACGATCTCGGGCAGCCGCTGGCGGACGCCCTCGTCCGCGCTGCCCAAACTCCTCAGCACCGCGAGGCCGCTCGGCGGCGAGGGCTCTTCGACAGCATGTCCCTCCTTCCTCCTGGGTTTCGGCACCAATGTAACAAAGTTCAATAGAAGGGAAGGAAGGAGGCGGGAACCGGCGAACATTTAAACAATAAACTTTAATCAAAAATAAACTAACAAAAACACGGAAGTAAAAGGCCGGCAGCCACCTCACGGTCGACTGCCGGCCACACAAACATAAATCAAACTTAACATTTCCGGGCCCGGTCCTCTCTCGTCGGCAGTCCCGTCGCTCGTCCTCTTATGCTCCCTAGCTCCCCGTGAGGCATGCGGGACCGGTGCGCGTACAGCTGATACTCATAATCACTCACGCCACCGGCCCCGCCTTCCTGCCCCACGGCTCTCGTCCCACCTTCCTCGCTACAATCTATACATAATATTTTTATAGTTTGTTATAGCAATAATCATAAACTACAATAATAATACAAAAATTAAAAAATATATATTTTTTAAATTCAGGAATAATCTTCCAAGTGTCTTCTTTCAAATGAGACCAACCGTAGGTCTCTACTCCAAAGCATTCATGAGTTACAACCATTTTAGTTCCAAAAGAGCATTTTCATGTGTTGGCTAAAAAAGGGCTGCGCCAGGTAACAGGTTAATGCTAAATAAAACATTCGATTTAAAAATATATGTCTTAGCGGAATAAAAGCCTTACATGACTTCAAATGTTTGTGCATAATTTATGTCTTTTTTTATTCACTTTTCAATGTGATGTGACTTCTGAATCAACACTTTACTAGTACTAAAATAAAGTAGTAGTACTAAGACAACCATACAAGTCTGTACCATGTACCAGTCCAAGAGCCACCCATCCCCCAACAAAGAGACAGCACGTCATACGTCTATATGATACGACAAACAGAGCAGACATAGCAGATTTCAACTCTGAAACACTTCAACTGGGCCCCTTTCATATAATATAAATACTCCAGGGACAGAGCGCCAGTGAAAACAATGTTCAATGCTCGGGCCCCCTGCTTCAGAACTCTGACGAAATGCAGTTGCTTATGTTTAATGACCAAAAAAAACCTCCATGCTATGCGTGAAAGGAATGTTGCCTGTTGTCAAGCAGAATAACTGAAATAGTGATTCACACAAATATGAAAAGTTGCATTTCCAAAATGACACTGTCCACCACCATACATGCTGGTTCTGTAATCAAAGCGCTTTGAAGGCTCATGATTTTTCGAAACAATTAGATGCATCTCATGTTTTTGTAGTAACTATTAGAAGTATTAGTTCAGTATTCTTGATGTCCTTCCAAAAACCTCGTATGTCCAAATTTCAAGAAATAGGAAAAAACACTGTGCTTTTAAAATTATTAAATACAGTGTTGTCAAAGTTGACAAGCACTTTTTTTTATACGTTTTATTGGTTATATATGTGCAACCCAGTGACAAACATAAAGGGTAATAATAGACTAATAATAATGATTTATGGCAAAGAATAAAAACCACAGACTATAGAGATACAAGGTTTCAGAACGACAGCAGTGATATGTTACATATTATATTATACATTGATAATGTCTGTATTCTGACAAAATGGTGATGTTTGGCCTTGAAGGTCTTGACGTTCTCAAGTGTATCCAACAAATAAAATAACAATATCATAATTTTGACCAAATCTCCCCCACATTTTACACAAACCATGTTACAACATACTTTAATTTTCCATAAACTCTAACACCCAGGAAGTGAAATCATTTGGAATCTTTTTACAGAATGTGGGAAAAAAATCTCATTCACGTTTCTTTCAAATGTAGAAATCAACGTAAACAGTCATTCTATTATTGTCACAATAACTGATCATCACAATAACTGATCATTATACATAATATAAAAATACATCAGTTCCTGTGTTGTACCCCAGTCATGAAAAATGCCTTGCATTATTATTTTATTTTGACTATTGTAACAACTATTATCTTTTATAATGCTGGATAGAACGCATACCTAAAAAAATCAACAGTAGGTCATTCAACATCAATTCAAACATAAATTTGTCACCTGATCAAATATGTTAGAGGTCAGGTTCTGTTCTACTAATGTTTTAATGAATTTTATACGAATGAGAGCTCAAGCAAAGATCATTCACTGCTGCTAAAACCCAATGACTCTGGGCATGTTTAGGAAAATCAAAGCCTTCCACCAGCTGTACAAATACATGTGTTTGAGGCCAATAACATGACAGCACATTAAAAGCATTCATTCACTCACAGGCCTTCCCTTTATTCCTTTACATGCAGTTGAGCTATTGGATATAAATTATTTTATTGTCTAAATATTGTGCTTATTGAAGTGCAACCAATCATTTTTTAGGAAATTATTAAAAAAAAGAGAGATTTCAGTGCCAAGCAGCTGTAAAGTTTCCATTTATACTTTAAATATCTTTCATCCCCTCCTACCCAATATAAAAGGCAACAGCCCATTGTGTGAGAGTGACTGGGCGTTCACACCAGATGCGGTAAATCGCGCTATTCGCGCGTAGTTGGACGCTTGAACATTTTGAGTTTACTCGCTTCAATCGCGCATGAAATTCACTTCACAACAGACGCGAATTCGCGTAAGGCTGCGTCCTCCAGAGGCTCATTCGAAGGCTGCTACGTCATCGAGGCTGTCTCTTTCGTAAAATCAGGTAGGACTCTCTGGAGGCACCCTTCAAATGCGACCTTCTTTGACAGGAATTCGGAGGACACATGAGCTGTATCCTTCATGCTAGAGATAACCCACAATTCTTTGCATCGGCCAACGTCTGTTATTTGAATAAATGGCAACAGCTGCACATTCAATCAAATATGTGGTATTTAAATGTTAATAGTTTACAGTTTGTGTCACTTTTTTTAATCCTAGCAGGCATATGTAGTAAATAGGTTTGCAAGTGTTCAGTGATTTTTAAACGTTTTAAAACAGTAAGGCAAAAATTTTATATTTGTTTAACTCTTTTGGCATTGTTTAGGGTAGAAAGTAACCAACTTTTTACCTCTTAAATCATGTAGAAATCATTTTAATTAATTTGACAGGTGTGCGAGTGCAACATGTTGTCATAGCAACGTGGTATTTCCTGTTTCCTTTTCTGCCCGGATGTCCTACGAAGGATGTCTCGTTTAATTCTAAGTTGAGAATCCTCTGTATACCGCATCCTTTAGAGGATGATACCTCTGGAGGACACAAGGACGCAGCCTTACGAAACGAGACACAGCTTATGTTGTTTCGGATTTCTGCCTCCGCTCGCTATGCAGGATGTCTATTGCGTCTATGCATTGACTTAACATGTAAATCACTCGCGATTAACGGTTCATTCGCGTCTGGTGCAGGAACGCAGCATGAGGCAGTTGCATGCTTAGACTCTGCTTTAACTTGTCTAATGTTTTAACTCTTAAATCAAGAGTCTGGTTTAATGTGTTGTGATAAAATATTCATTCATGTGCTTCATACAGACCATTAAACATAAAAAAACACTGCATATCTTTATCTGAAGTGCAGTGACCTCTGCTTTACCTAATAGCACCCATAATTTATACTCAAATATTAACCTAGCTGAGCATAATGAAGAAGACTTTCAGCTTGTTATGCGCTTATTAAATGGAAATGTATGCAGGGACAAGCAGAGAGGCTTTCATTTGGTAGGCTTGACACAACAATTAGGTCTTCCTGCTTTGTGAATCAGGCCTTTGAATAACAAATGGAAGGTCATTTTTTTCTTATTACAATGACAAGCAAAAGTATCAGGGACTGGCTAGTTTCAGACGGAATGAGATACCCGCACCTTTAAATTTACAGAGATTACCAGTAGTAATAATAATAATAATAAAAATATTTTATTATAAACTTTATTATTTATTATGATCAACTTTGCTTAAATAGCATTTGTGGAGTAAACAGAGCAAACAAGTAAAGCTCTACAGCGTATGGTGCATTTCAGTGACAGATGTTTAAATTTCATAATGGTTAAATTAAGAAACGCATCATTATAAAATATCAGGATCAGTTTCATAGTACACGCTGTGCTCAGGAAAGGCTTACATCATTAGCTGATAAGACAAAGAGGTATTTTTTTCTTAGCCTGCTGCCTAACAATTTTATCTAAAGGTTACTCTGTATGACCTGAACCTGCACATTCATTTTCATTTTCTTTGACAGGAGCATCGTTCCTAGAAAATAACAATGTGATGTCGAAATGACTGCAAATTAATAGCAATAGAGAACAACACTGTAGTTGTGCTACTGAACCCCGTGTAATAAGCGGGATAATGTACAAGCAGCCGGCTGTTATCGTGAAATAAAAGCCCCTTCAGTGTGATACAAGACCTGCTTCTTGTCGGGTGCTGATCACACTATCTAGGCTTATTTCTGCGATAACAACCGGCTGCCTGTACATTATCCATTACTTTATAAATGTTGGCAGTTTCTCTTCATTACATATCCCTGTTTTTACAAATATTTTAAAGGGGGGATGCATTGGTGTTTCATGCATTCTGACTTATTTACAATCTTAAACATGCTGGCTTCTCATGCTTAACATGGTCACCATGGTATTTCTTTGCTCGATACACCCCCAGCGTTCGTATACATTTCTGAAAGTTTTTTTAGAACATGAAAATCCGTTTCGTAACAACTTTTCCCTTATTGGACAATTCTCCCAGAAAAGCATGCGACACGCCCACGTGTCAACCAAGGAGAGCGGGAGAAGGAGCATGCCCACACATCACCTTCACTTGTGTGCAGGAGAGAGAGAGCACTACATTCGCAAAGTTCAGCTTTGTTTGTTTGTTCACTGAATTTGGGTGATAAATATTATATAAACGGTGGATATAACGCTGGATTTGGAGATCGTTTGAAACTGATAGATGGAGCCGTCCCAGCGCTTAAAGATGCTGGACATGAACCGGCATCTTTGAAACTGAGTCATATGTCTGTGTTTTGTTGGCAATGGGTGCGCACGTGCTTTAGTTCCACCTACCCACTCCCCCACACGCGTCCTATGTTTTCGGAAATAATCGTACAGCTGTATCTGTCTTTTATAAATGTGATCAAACTAAAGACGCTACTGATATTTTAAGGGTACAATCCTATTCTGTAAGTACTCAAGATTAACATGAGATATGCAGAAACTGTCTAAGTGACGGCCACTTTAAAATACCAATAATCGTCGAAGCCGATAGCCTTGTGGTTAATTCGAGTCCCGGCTCGTGGTCCTTAACCGATCCCACCCCCCCTCTCACCCACTTCGTTTCCTGTCCTCTCATTGTACTGTACTATAAATAAAGGCAAAAATCTAAAAAAAAATCTAAAAAAAAAAAATACCATTAATCAAGTGAGAATTATAATTTCCACAAATTTCCATATAAAGGCCTGTTCACACCAAGAACTATAAAGATAACTATAATGTCCACACCAACAGAAGATAACATGTTAGTTTTAAGCTAATGCAGATTTTTCAGTGTAAATGTGACAGCCCTTCAAATCTTTCATTGGCTGTCAATGTTTTATCGTTAACACTTTATTTTAAGGTGCCCGTTACACATGTTACATGTATTTACAATAGTATTTACCATAAATGATGCATAATTACATGTAACTAATCCTAAACCACGCCCTAACCCTGTAATAAGTACATTTTGTAATTATTATTACTCAGTACTTAAATGTATAATTACATTATAACAAACAGACACTTGAAATAAAGTGTAACCATAATCATCATTTGGAAAATGAAATCTGGATCTATGAAAGTGATCCAAATTTGATTGTTACAATAGATCTGATGTGGCCTAACCTATTCTCTTAAAGGTATTAGTTATCCTTATACCGTGGTTATTCTTGGTGTGAATGGGTTCAACTCCAACATCATTTCTTTGGTGAAGGAACTCAAATCGTATTCATTACGATTGACCAGGAATGTTTTGACATTGTGGTTTATGATCACGGCTCTGTGCTTCTAAACTATTTACCATTCGTGTCTACACAGGAAAAAACGCTGGACATACGAAATCCTTATCAGCAGCGCAGATAATGTGTTCTATGTCTGTGCAGTCAATATCCTTCTGTCAGCGCTGGAATGCAAGCAACAGTAATTTACTTCAGTCTATAAGACTATACGTTAGCCATGTTAGCTTGCGCTACAGCGCGCCACAAGTGCAAAGTTCCTCAGAGACGTTTACCAAAGCATCCTGCCTCTATAAATAATAAAAGTGTTATCACAATACACATCTTTCACAAGCTTCTCGATGGAGACTGAGCTCTGTGTGTACAAAATACAAAAGTTAAGGGAGGCAGTTTAAAGACAAAACAGCTTTTATATCAGTTATTAAAGACAACAGGCTTTTTCACAATTTTCTCACCTTTGTTCATCTGTTAGCAGATTTTAAAAGATTCTACTTTCTCAAATGAAGCGCAATGGCCTCATGCACATGAATGGAGGCTACTGCAAACAGAGGATGTAAACTGAGACTACAGGATGGCACCATGGCTAATTGAACGGCTGTAAAAAGCCAAAGCAACATTATCCAGCCCCAAGATTTGGTCAGATTTCCCGTTCCTCCAAAAGCCACGCCCACACACAGACAAGTCAAATGCTGCCTGCTAGAACCATAAACATTGCCTCACATGCTTGATTGCTTCTCAGTGAATTCTTAACTTAGCAGTGATAATGGAGGTGTCTAGTCTGGATGTGTTGAGCGGGGGGTTGCGTTTGTGTGTGTTGGTGGGGGTTTTCTGAAAGGGAGAAGGAATCAGATGAAACCGTAGGCTACCATTGGTTTTTATTTCACGGCTTTGATGTTTACAGCCAGTTTTTCGGGTAAACCTAAACGTAATTCCCTTCATTTGAGCGTCTCCCTTGTTTAATGAAGACTTATGATGTCGGCCGCAAAAATGGCACGCACTCTGACCTACGGCAGACCTTAGATTAAAAAAACTACATCTGGATCTTGTAAAAGTGCCCCTGCGTAAATATGAACGATGACGGGACATTGCGGTTGATAGTTTTAAACTTAAAGAAAGAAAAGCGATCGATTCAAATGTTAAAAGGCGCATTCTGAAGTTTTCAAAGATACCTGAACACCATCTGAATGCTTTGAAGGCTCCACTCAAAATCCAGAAGCACTCAGGTCTTCTTCCCTGTCTGGCTCAGAGACGGCTTGTTTGAACACGCTCTCACAGCTCCTTATTAGAACACAATAAAAGACAGGAATGGAATGGGAGGCCTCCCCTCACCCCAAAGAACACTCAAAAAGCCTGGAGATGGAGACCAGATAATTAGGTCTTGGTCTTTGATGCCCCACCATCGCAAAAGGTGAGTTACCGGCTCATTTGTAACACAAAAGTTGGCAGGGCAATGCAGGTTAGAGTACAGCAAGGGTAGAACAACAAATTGAACGGTCATTTAACTGCATCCCATTGAGGGCCTGACACGGAAACTTTTGGCATGTAAAGGTTAAAGATGTCCACTTTTCTTCTATATTAACCGGTGGTGTAACTCAACCAAACCTTCTCTCCAATTGCCTAAACACTTCTTCAGAAGTACAAAAGTAGAACACACAATTTACACCCAAGCGATGTTTGCTGGGAAAACATGACGAAAGGGATAGTTCACCCAAAAATGAAAATTCTGTCATCAATTTCTCACCCTCTTGTCATTTCAAACCTGTATACATTTCTTACTTCTGTAGAACGCAACGGAAGATATTTTGAAGAATGTTGGTAACCGAACAACGGCGGTACCCATTCACAAAACCAATGCAAATCAATGGGTACCACCGCTTTTCAGTTACCAACAAAATAATCTTAAATACTGTATCTTATAAAGTTTAAAATGTCTTCCTTCGTGTTCTGCAAAAGAAAGTCATGCAGGTTTGAAATTAAAAGACGGTGAGTAAATAATGGCAGAATGTTCATTTTTGGGTGAACTATCCCTTTAAGGAGGGAAATCAGTTGATTCGCTGTATATATTGAAGTGAAAATTTAAGTAATAATGCCTGGATTTTAATATTGATTAGAAAGGTTGCAAAAAGCTGAGCATGGAACAACACATAAAAATAAATCCTGCTAGTCTTGTGTAGCAGGATTTAAAGGCCTCCAGAGTGGCTTTAAGACCTGTGCAGTTGGGGATTTAAAATTTGTGTGTAAATCCAATAAATGTCAAAGGTATAATTAAGAAAATGTGCATTGCTTCACCACATCGCAATCCTGTACTGGCCATGCAGTTCTTAGTAGTATAGTGCCTGACTTGCTCAAAGTATGCAAACGTATCAGAAAACTCACCCAAATCCAAAAGCAGACAAGCAAATCTGTGAAGAAGGAATGCAAACTGACAGGCATGCAAACAAATCACAAAACACCCAAAGCAAATCTGGAAAAAAAGCTGACGTGACTCGTCAGATTCCAACAAGCTAAGATATAATTAACCACATTTACTAACATTTAAAGAAATGTCAGTATGTTGGTTGTTCATGTTTTTTTTCAGAATCTCCAGGTAATTTAATTTGATATTTTTGTATAAAAAAGTACATTTCTCTAAAACACTCATTGTATTTGTGATCAACTGTTTAAATGTGTTTTATGCTTTGCTACATGCTTTTCACAACTGCATTTCAGAAGCTTTGTTGACTGACAACCAGATTAGCATGTGATCTTTCATTTGTTTGCACACTTTGACTATAAACTGAAAATACTACACTGGAACCAAAAAGGCAAAAGGAAAGTACAGGCGTATTACCAAAAAACTAAAGTTTGAACTTTGAAACAATGAAAGAAAAATTCTTAGCCACGCCTTTATAGCGCTTCACTTCACTCCACTCGCATCAAGACAAAGACCTTGCAATCCATAACCCTCCAGTCCCTGTGTGTCTCTGCATGTATTTACTCAGATGAACACCACCGACTCAATGTTTTCCTTTTTTCTGTCTCCGCTGACAGGTCCTTCGACAAAAGGAGCCTGCCATGGTGGGAGGTCTACTGTGGTAAGTGGCTGCCCTCGCCTCTGTGCTGTCAGCCTTAGCGACATGGCCGCTCGCCCCCTGACACCCGGGAATAATGATATTAGTGGAGGGTGGAGGAGACAGGACGTCAATGGGCAGATTTGTTCAATTTAACCCCTCTGACCTCCGTCCGGCCCTTCAATCTGTCAGCTGCACCCTTTACTCAGCGCTAAGCAGCTACAGGGACAGGAACACAGGGATAGTGAAGAAGAAGAAGGAACAATTACAGTAAAAAAAAATGGCAAAAACAGCCAAAAAAGGGAAAAATAAGATACTGAATAAAATGACGCATGATGCAAAAAACAACGTTAAACTCACCATGAAATTGGCCCTGTATTACTCTTTAAAGGAGTAGTTCATCTTCATAATGAAAATTCTGTCATTATTTAGACACCCACTTGTCATTTCAAACCTGTATGACTTTTTTCTGCCGAACACAAAAAAGATATTTTGAAAAATGTTGGTAACCAAAAACAGTTGGTCCCCATTGACTTGCATTGGTTTTGTGTTCATACAATAGAAGTCAATGGTGACCAGCGCTTTTTGGTTACCAACATTTTTCAAAATATCTTGTGTTTTGCAGAGGAAATAAAATCACACAGGTTTAAAATGACAACAGGGTGAGTATAACTATGACAGAATGTTCATTTTGAAGGTGAACTATTCCTTTATCCAATAGTTTGCGCCATATCATACGATATCATACGTGACAATTAAAATGAGTTTTGCAATTCTGCATTATCATTACCTTAACAAAGTATTGTAATAAACAAGGCAAACATATTTGCAAAGTTGTACCCTAAAAAGACTTTTACAGCGGTGTTTGCTGTAAACACAATAGGATTTGGAGAAACAGAATAGAGAGGAAATTACCATTCAATCAATATATGAATGTGCTCTCTGGCTACTTGGATGAAATATCATTTGTTCATCTGGTTCACGGCGCTCCGTTTTTTCTCTCCTTCCTTACACTTCTCGTTTCTACAGCGTGCATCTTACACCACTTCTCTAGACATCTGTAAGGGATTGTCTGCGTGTTACAACAGCACCGTCAGCCAGCTGGAGCCAGGCCAACTAAACGCTGCCAGAAAAGTCAGCAGGCCACGCGTGTGAACAAACAGTACGGTAAGAGGTCAGAGAAAGTGTTGTGTGACGCAGACCTTGGAAAAAGAGTGGGATTCAGAGGTGGGAGGGGGGATGACAGAGACTCTCGGCACATGAGCCTGCTTTATTTCCCCCATTATGACGAATGGCTCCTTCATATGCCGGCAGCTGCAGTGGCTTTTGGAGAAGCTGAGCAAACATAACACAATTGAAGAGGACTGACTGAGATAACAGCCTGAAATAACAAGGAGCTCAGAATTACGGTTATCTCGCTAGTCTGGTGGACGCTACTTATGGACAAATCGATAAGGAGATGTACTACAAGAGTCAGGGCTCAACATTAAGTACGGTCCGATGGCCCGGGGCCAATGTGACAGAGTTTGGGCTCAGATATGATGACACTTCCTGCATCAGTCCTGTGATGTTACAGCACAATTTGTTTTGTTGAACATGAATAAGCTTCTCTTTTTCCTTGAAAACTTGATCAATTTCAAGTTGAAAGCATGAGATTGAACATAAAATCATAAGCAAATCACCTTATGCTATTGATTTTCAGTAAAAGTGTGCTCATGAATTTATGCTATGAAGAAACTATATACCGTAGATAGTTTATCGACTTTCTACAGAACATACAGCTTGATGGTGGACTTGCAGGAACAGTGAAAATATTGAAGTCTGTCAGTCAATTTCTTAGGAAGTGCTAAAGAAATATGTTGAACCATCAGCACTCTGGGATGTGTGGTGTTTTAATACTGTAAAATACGCACTCCTGACATTCTATTATTGATACAATATCTATTTCAGTTATTAACAGAAACTGATTTCATAATTTAGTGATCGGCAGTAGACTGGATTAGCCATTAGGTTTTCACTTCCTGAACAGCATATGGCACTAATACTCTTGGGTCCATGAACAGTTAATCAACATGGTAGTATAACTCAAAGCCCGCAGATGGAAATGCACATATCCGCCTCTAAACCAATATAAAGCTGCGTGAATAAATCAAAGGTGACCAAACGTGAGGCAGTTGGAAACTGTTCTCTCTGTACAAATAAATAATGCAAAGGAACATGACCAGGCGGTAAAACCAAAGGACTTTAACTTAAATCCAGACTCCGAGAAGCCTGTTCAGAAGATCAAGTCGGCTCTGCATAGTGACTCCTTCTCAAAAAGCAGATGATGGATGATGCCGAGTAGATTAGATCTCCGACAGGTGCTAACACGAACCATCAATACTAAAGTACTACAAGGAATATTCATGATTTGCTAGTAATTTTGAGAAAAATGCTGTTGTTCTATAGATCATTGTGCAAGATGTAAACAAAAATGGTCCGTTTTAATTGGGTTTTAAATGTTCTGTTGGTTGTATAGTGTTTTAACATTCGTGTAGTGTTAGAAAACGGAAACAAGAAGTGCTTGTCTTTTACATCTTGCAAAATGGTCTATAGTAAAAATCAACAAAGGATATACACATTTTATTCAAGCCACAATGCCACAAATGAATAAGCTTCCCCAGAACTGTAGTGCACACCGAAATGTCTGGTTGAGCCACACCGAGGCTATCAGGGGAGGCCGTTTTAACCTCTGTGACACATGTTCTGATTTACCTAGTCAATGGAGGGGCGGGGCTAAACATGTAAATCTTTGATTTCCGTTGAAACATCATCTTTATTCACCCACAAATTCGAGGAAATTACACGATGCCAATACCAAGTAGGCTATTAGGATGGTGATACTGGCTTTAGACACCACATCTCTATCACCACCAGCAGTGCGTTCAAATCACTTTTACTCAGTTTAAAGTTGGATTAACGGCAATGCTAGCGCACAAAGAGGGAGCAAGAGCCCTGAATAGATCAGTGATAGATGAGTTCACGTTGACATCTCTGTGCTATAAGAATAGCTGTGTATGTGTGTGTAATACAGGGAGAGAATGAAAGTGTGTGTGTGCTTTGTGTGTGTGAATGTTTTAGGAGGGGCTGGGGTTTCCCACAGCTGTGTGTATGTGTTCCCGTGTGCACTGGAGGCAATGGACTCTATCATATCAACAGTCCGGCTCCTGTGTGTGCTTTTTTAACCTTTTATGGTCTTTGACAGCTCAAGATGGCCACCATACCGCACAGAGCCATCTTTATTAACCCACGTCTTAAGCAGACGGCATTACATTACCCAAAAACATTATAACAAATATGCGTTATAGCTCAAAAGCTGTCGCTGAACTTTGCCATCGTCTAGAAATTCACACTAAGGGTCTTAGTTTTACATGTAGATACTATACACCAAGGTAACGAACCAATCGGAGCCTATCCCACACTATGAAATGTCTAACCTTTTAATAACCTGTTTGTTTGGTTTAAAGGATTTGGAGTTTCATTTCGGTTTACGCAAAGCATATTGTTTGCATTGTCAGCTCTAACAGACACATTTTTCATGTAGGCTATAGCGTATAACCTTAAGTCACGTCTTGTTTTAGTGAAATGTGTGCGTGTGGCTGGTGGTAATGCATGCTTGCATACAATAACGCTGACGTTAACTTTAGTCTGGTAGAGTAAAATATGACCATGGCATGTGATTGTCTACACACCCAGACTAAAAATGACTATTGCTTCGACAGAGATCACAGCCAATCAAAAATGTCCAACAAAATCCTAAAATGTGTTCTTAAGTAACTTAATAAATGCAAATTTTTTCAATAAAAATTGAAATAAGCAAACAGGCGTATTAAATTCAGATTTTTTCGCCATACTGTCTGCACATTGCATAATTCCGCAAGCTCCTTCAGAAAGGCACGCTACTCATCTAATTACTATCTAGTTTCCAAATCTGTACCCAACCTGCTTCTGCGATAGTTTAACTTCATTATATTAACCTAATTTATAAAACAGATGATCACGAAACGGGCCATAAATCAACAGACATATGGAGCAAGTCTTTAAATGGCAGGAAATCGCTGGCTTCATCTCATCAATTCTCCTCACCTGTCACCATCACAAAGAAACTATTGCACTGTCACATCACAGCATGCTGATGAGGGGGCGGGGCTTAAATGAGCCCATCCATTGTGGGCTCATCGTAACACGTTTCAGCTATAAACCGAGAGTCGGAAGGATAAATAATTGAAGGAATGAGCTCGGTAATCGAGAGAGAAAGGAAGGGGGTTATAAAGGGATGGAAAAAGAGGAGAAAAAAACAAGGGGGGTCAGGCTATTAAATTTATGACTCGAAGTGCCACATCATCAGTGGGGGATGCCATTTCCTGCCAGAGGAGGGGGTCAAACTTGCATTGCGAAAGCAGATGGTGAAGATATCACCACAAATTATACCCTCAAACACAAATTTACAAAAACAAAACAACTAAACTTTTATTTACGCAAAAGAACTATTCTCATCGTTACAATTCATTTAAAGAGGTTCTAACACGCACATCTGAACGTTTCTGTATGTTTCTCATTGCAACTCATCAAAATCAAGTCTGGTTATTAAACAAATAAGAAACTCCTATTTATGCAAATACAGAGTGAAACACTGCAGACTGTAATTTATATACTATAATTCACCTAAGAAGGTCCACACCCACCTGAAGTTTTCCATTAGCTCGTAGCTGTATAAACATAGGAAAATCAGACCAGGTCATTATTTTATAGTCATTATTTACATAGCAAATCCAGCACTATAAAACAAAACGACAAAATAAAAGGTAAACACACAAACAAGAACATTAGTTAAAATGCGTTGAAGAAAAATGTAACAGGATTGTTGTGCAACATGTCTGTCCGGTAATAAAACTGTTGGTAAAATCTCTCCCCAATGTAACTTGATATATTTGTGCATCCTTGGTTTGAATGTTCAAAAGCGAACGCTAACCAAACCCACTTCTCTGATTGTAAATGTGATGATTTCAGTGGAATCATATCACACTCTGAAACCAAAATATTTGTGTTAAAACCAATATTATAACAACTGTTTTAACATGTCTTATTCAGGCAAAAAGAAGATGTGTACTTAACCATAGTCCCAGATACTGATAACACCATTTATTGCTGGTCTGTAATGGAGTTTATTCTTACAATAGCTGATTCGTAAATACAATACATTTAATTTATCCGTATCTTTTATAAAATCTCTAGCACTCGAGAAGCTTTCTTGTAAACAGCATCTGGATCTGATCCGGTGACCTGTGCTGGCCTGTCAAATTTACTGTTGATCATAAAACATTTGTCTAAGCAGATGATACACACCAGGAGCACAACATATAAGCCATCGAAATGACACTGACGGAAGAGGCCTTTAAGTAAGAGCTTTACGATGCTGGCTCTGAATTATTGAAGAGAACGAACATGAGTCGTGGTCAGCTCTGAATGCGGCAGGTTTCTGCTGCAGTCCGCTAAGGCGTGGAGCATGCGCGAGCTGGTCAAAAACCCATACTGAAGCTACGAGGAGACACGGTGAGTGGTGAGTGATGAGAGGTGAAAGGTGAGCACTATATATACACATCCATGCACACACAACACACCAACGACAGACATCACACCTTCTCTGGAAAAGTATGTTGTTTTATTACTATCCTTTCTAAATACTAATGTTTTTATGTTTTTATTGGCACTACACAAAACTACTGCGTTAAGGCTTTCAAAACAATAGGGTTGTTATACCGATCAGCTTACGGACCGGTGTGTGCCACGGTAGATCTTTTTTCCAAACTCTTTGATCTGCTTAATGATCAATGACCAAGAGAGGAATCTATGCGCAGCAAGCCTGGTTTTATGGCGATGTGAGGGGGTGAGGTCTACAAATAGGTCAAAGGTCATCAGATTCTGCTTATGCTAAACAGAAACGAGGAGTCAGCAAGCCCATGTTAGATTTCAGAGGCAAATGCTGATTAGAGAAGATCACGTTTCTCAGGGAGTCATCTTAAAGTGACAGCGACATATTTCTCAATCATGTAAAAGAGGGCTGACTGTAAGTTTGAGGGTTTATTTTGACACATTGCTAATGACATTACACTTGGTAAAACGCATGGTAAACGAAATAATAAAGTTAAAGCTGCAATAACTAACTTTTTGTGTCTATATCAATATTGAGTCTATATTGTGCTTCTCGGGGAGTCATCTTAAAGTGACAGCGACAAATTATTTCTCGATTATAAAAGTGTACTGACTGACTATTAGTCTCAGTTTCTTTCGACACATTAATAACGACATTACAAGTAATAAAAAACCATTTATAAAATATAAATGGCTAATTAAAAAAAGCTGCAATCTGTCATTTTTGGGGCTATATCTATTGTCAATATTTCTCAGTTTCTCAGGGAGTCTTAAAGTGACAGTAACATATTATTCTTCGATTATGTAAAGAAGTACTGACTATACATTTGAGACATTAATAATGTCGTAATAACTGGTAAAAAGCATGGTGAATGAAACATAAATAAAAAAGTTGCATTCGGTAACGTTTGCGTCTATATCGCCATCTCTGTTTGAAACATAAAACTGGAGGTTACTTTACGTACTTAATGTACTTAAATTATAAATCATTATTTAAAGTAAGGCAAGAAAACTTTTAATGTCCATAATAGTTGATTTTTGTTTATTTTTAACAAAAGTTGCAGAGTGCAGCTTTAAATGAAATATAATCAAGGCATGAATAAGATTATCGTTCAGAAAGTACTTTATAAGTCCATTATTTGACCTCCACCCACAGCACACAACTTTAACTATACATTTCAGGCTTAATTGCTTAATTGTACCAGCTACTTTCTCTTTGCTATGTGCTGTAAACTTTTATGTGTCAGCGATCATCACCTAAGGAGGGGCCAGATCCAGTGCACAAGCCTTACGGTTTCTCTGACACCAGAAAGAATTCATCTCCCACACCTAAGTGCTAACCCGGCCCCGAATTATAGAGGCCTTCGCTGGATTTTTCCTTTTTTACGAAAAGGGTCATTATTGATCCTTCATCCCCCTCGTGAGCAGCCTTGAATAATCCTTTTCCTTCTTGCGTCTTTCTACACAGTTTGTCATGAGCGCTGAGGGGGAGAGAATGGAATCAAGGAAGGAAAACAAATCCATTATCTTGTCAAAATTCTATTTAACTTCATTAGGTTCCATCCTAGCAGAAGTGGATAATGTCCTCAGTTGATAGCATTGGCTGCTTTTTAACAGTGCGGTCAATCATGATTGAACGTGTTCGACCAGGACATCTTTATCAATACACTAAAATTATGCATGGCTGCACTTTTATTGGTATACAAAAAGTATCCTACATTATCAGCAAATTTCTTCAAGTCATATTTTACTGCTCTTGTTAATAGCAAAAACAAACATTGAAAAACAAACTAAAGATTTGGGATCAACTATTTTATATGATGAGTCTTTGCTGATTTTGATTCTGTGTCTTTTGCCAAATTCAATGTGCTATTTGGCTGAAGATAGACTGATCACGGTTAAGATGTTGAGATCTCCTGGTCAGCTGTGGATCTATGGCATTACGAGATTGAGATCTAGTTTGTATTGATTTAGTGAGGACTTTAATCAGAATTTACTGACGGCTTCTCTCTACCTATTGCAGGAAGGAAGAAACCAGGATGATCTTGCGTATTCAGAATCAGAATCAGAAAGAGCTTTATTGCCAAGTATGTTTGCACATACAAGGAATTTGTTTTGGTGACAGGAGCATCCAGAACACAGAAACAGCAACAACAGTACACAGAGACCATAACACTATAGAATACAGTACACAATGATTTAAATTAAGAAATACAATACAATAAACATAAGATAAGATATAGAGAGTGTAAAGCTATGTTTGTATGTAAATATGTACAAGTAAAAAATAAAGTTATATCCTTCTAATACTTCTATTAATTCAATTGTGTCTACCTATATAACCCAAAAACTGTGTAGAAAGTGCATGGCTATTTAAAGAAAAAACACTCAACAAACCTTTTAGGTAAATATTTCTTTACAAAATTATGTCCATATACTTTACTTCTCCAAAATGTATTCTACATGTTAACACATTCAAAAGCTTTGTACGCTGAAACCAAAGGCATTTATCTCTGAAGCAAAATACTTAATATCAGAGTCCTGCACACGGGCGGGCACCTGCGGGTACCTGTCGGGTGAACCGCTAATATTTGATGTAACGGGTGGAATAATTATTCATGTGTCATTTGCAGTGGTGTAAAGTATTGGAGTAAATGTACTTAGTTACTTTACTTAAGTATCTTTTTGGCTACTTTGTAGTTGTACTGAGTATTAAAGATATTAGCAACTTTTACTCTCTACTTAACTACATTTTTGAACAAGTATATGTACTCTTTACTCCACTACATTTGTAATGACTAATGCAGTTACACATTACATTTTGCATGGCACCTATCTTATAATTAATATTGCCATTTACAGGGCAATGAAGGTACTACAATCTTGTGGATTTTGCTCTAACTTACAAAAACTTGTCAACATGGCTTCTTTATATGAATATGAGTGCAGTATCAGGTAGATGTCAATCGCTGGCGGTTTACACACGGTTAGCCCTTACCCGCTATTTCTACAGTAATATATTGGCAACACTGTTGCCAGCTAGTTACTGTAGGTCACACATCTACAAAAGCTCTTATTTTTAAAACTAACTCTTCCTAAATGTGCTCTAAACATGTTTGCTCAAAATTTGACCATGTGGTGGGACTATTGCCATGAAGTGATGTAAACCAGTAAAAAGAATGTATAGTATTTCAATTTTCAAAAGTGCTCTCACACTATATAGA
Source organism: Triplophysa rosa (assembly GCF_024868665.1). Classification (NCBI taxonomy): domain Eukaryota; kingdom Metazoa; phylum Chordata; class Actinopteri; order Cypriniformes; family Nemacheilidae; genus Triplophysa; species Triplophysa rosa. The sequence goes on along the minus strand of NC_079891.1, from coordinate 17,300,458 downwards.
CAAAATATTAACCTATAGAATGAGTCGGACACAGAGAAATGAACAATCCACATATGAATCTCAACAATGGTGACAATCAACTGAACAGCTTCATGCTGCAATGCATGCTGGGTACATAGTACAAAACTCATTCATGATTGTTTGTCACCATTGATGAGGTTTGTATGTCAAGTGTCTAACTGTGTCTCAATTGCAAAGAAAGATTTTCTGACAGAGATCTTTCCATTATAACATGTAATCACTTTACCAAACATATCTTAATAAATCTTAAATGCTATATTATTATTATTTAATGATTGAATTCTTTCAGATGTATCTTCAGTTACTAAGCAAACATAAAGTTGCGGTTCCTGTAAAGTCCCTTTCAGTGTTATTGTATAAGTGTACATTTTAAAGCTACAAGAAAGTCAAAGAGTCCAACCAAAGCAAACACTGATCGCCATAATGGTGACTTAAAACATAATTGAACCACTATGAACTAGAGTTCAATCTCAATAAGATCCATCTTACACAGATGACAGAAATAAAGTGAAAGTGGTGTCTGTAATATGTGAAGATGTTATTGATGTTTGTGTTTAATTCTCCTCTGGTGAAATCTTGACAGATTTATTGTGTTCATCTGTTATTTACACGTGTTCATCTAAGACTGTGTGACTTAAGTGCGTTAATAGATTCTTTATAATGTATCTTCAAACAGCCATTGCAGTAGTTTACTGTAAAACACCTACAGTAACTAGCAGGCAACAGTGTTGCCAATACAGTATATTACTGTAGAAATGGCAGGTAAGGGCTAACAGTGTATGTGAAATGAGGACATGACTGCAGCTGGCGATGAGGCCCAAACCAGCATGTCCAGTGCAAAAAGGCTTTGACTTTTTGATTTTACTTAACATTACTTTATTTATCCGTTATATTGAAGAGACCTTTTTGAAGGAGTTTGGTTTACTTATGAGCAGTTGAGCTTAAATGAGACTTGGGTGTTTGTAATAGACGTACAGTAGGTTATGATGTCGGCCATGATTTGTTGCAATTTTGAGGTGTTCAGTCTTATTATGATTTAAGAAAATAAATGCGATTGCTCTCCTCACGAATCGACTGTTTCTAGTTTTTCACTGACATGTCTCTTAAGTGTTGAGGACTAGTGCTGCTTTGAGCCTACATTCAGTATGAGTAAAATACTCAAGTACTGTTCAAATCAGATACTCAAAGACTTTTACTCAAGTCGTTTTGGAATTGGTGACTTGTAACTTGTAATGGAGTAATTTTCACTGCAAGGTATCTGTACTTTTACTTAAGTATGGTTTTCAGATACTCTTTACACCTCTGGTCATTTGCGGTCCGTGTCGTGGCGGGTCGGGAAATAATACGCGTGGGCGGAATGCGGATCCAGTAGCCAAGACTATTTCGACTCTGACACGAAGCTGCTTTTACACGGTCCTGTGCTTATTTGTGTTCAAGCTCTGTCTGAAGAGCTGGTTTCTAATTGCAGCGCGCTTTGCAGCGTTGAGCATTGTAGCCAACCGCGTGCAACTGATGTACAGCTATGAGGACTCAATACTCTTATCACAATTTAAATAAACGTTTTAGCTCATCATGCTCCTGGTCCCTTTTCAGCATTAAGCTTTATTTAGCCTTGATGGCAGCTTAGCCTTTAGCGGCTTTGGTATAATTTTACAAAAAAAGGTAAGGTTAACTATAATTAATATCACAAGAACAATATAGGCTATTTTTAACAAATTTTGCATAAATCAAAAGACATAAATCACTAATCATATATACAACAGCTACTATTAGCAAACAATATTTTAGTGGATTCACTCTTGGTTGTCTCTCCCGAAACTCTGCCATATTGAGTTACTACATGTTTAAAAATGCATTAACCAGGAATTCCTAATATTTTGTTGCGTGAGAAAATAAATGGTTTTGTCTACATCATGTAGATTATTGCGGGTGCGGTTCGGGTCGCGGCATTTTTGTCAAACGGGTAGGGTAGGGTCGGGTACAGAATTAAATTATTGCTACTGTCGGGTCGGGTGTTCTTTTAATTACTTAATTTTTTTATTTTAATGCGGCTGCGGGTTTATCAAACAGGACCCGTGCAGGACTCTGCTTAATATACAACTACCCAAGCAAGGGTCCCATATCAAGTTGTCCCTTTAAGCAACCCCCATATCGAGGGACAAAGCTGGAAAAGCTGTCATTTAACACAGATGTAAAATTAACTGAAGTGTGATTGGAAATACAAACATTCAATATAGGTGGATCCCGATACTCACACTTCTTTCTTAAGACTCTTACACAATATTGAAAATGGCGTGGACAAAAGAAGCCTGGGCTATTTACTTTATTGTGAACTGAAGGTCAGAGTACACTTTTTTCTTTTGGCATTTGATTGGTTCAGCACAGCTATAATTCACACAAAAGGCAGCAAAATCCTTAGAATGTCCTTAGAAACCGATATTGTGAACGTTGTTGCTTTCCTGCCATAGCAAACCCATGTATTTAATGCAGTACAGTAGAAAATATATCTAAACAGCTTTTAAAGCAATTTATTTAAGTACTTTAATAAGAAAATCACCTTTACAGTCTTGTTTTAAATACAAAGCTACTTATTTAAAGACTAGACTTATTTGTGACACATGAATGTTTTAAAGTAAAAATCGATGTAGTATATCAATTAATACGGTCATTACGTTTTATTTATTTATTTAATTTAGTTAGTATGTCACACTGCAGGTTATGTATTTTTTATATATTTATTCTATAGTGACCAGTTTGGATGATATTCTGAATGTTCAGTGTCCACTGTTTTCACCTTTTTACTTCAGTGTAAATATTTCAGGTTACGATCTCCTTTAACAACCGAACCAGACAGAGAAAAACAAAAACCCTCTGAGCAAAACTCAACATGAGCTTGTTTTGACTTCAAATATTTAATCATTCCCTTCAGACCTGATAAATCATCTTAACAGCAGTAGGAAAGGAATTGGGGTGTAGGGCAAAATCTGTAAAACAAACAATTCCTGGTATCCAGAGGGCTCTGATGCTGTTTCAACTATTAATTGTGACATGCTTCTGCACCGCCCTGGCACCGGCAAGCAGAGGTCTCACTTTTTCCACCATCTTTTTTATTGACCTTCGAATCTTTTAGCACAAAGGTGTGGAAGTCAGTGGAAGTCAATGACATCCAGGACAAGAGTGCTGAAATTGCTCTTCTTAAATGAGTGAAATGATTAACAGCTTTAAAACAAAGCTGTCCTGTGGATTATACTAGAGACTGTCCGCTTTAATTGAGGTGTCTTTCATAAAGGTGGGGAATGTTGTATCACATGCCTGTGGAATTTAGGCTCTAATTGACCCCTGAATTCATTGCTGGTCATTAAAAACAAAGCAGCCCTTCTCTGCTGCATGTGGGTTGTGAAGTATGTAGGGCACAGTACGGTCAGTTGAGTAGCACTTATTCATGAATTCACTACAATGAAACTGGGCCTTGATGTAGCAAACCTTGTAGTTAGGACAGACCATCACAATGTCTAATAATGGCTCACATGTGCCTTTTCAATTTGTGACGTTTTTTATGTTGAATTAATTCTTAGTAGGTATATAAGATACATTAATCAGGTTATAATAAGTGGTTTTTGTCTTCTCTAATTACAGAACAAGAAGGATGAAAATACATTTTTAATGAATTAAAATGTAATTTTCTATTTTGCAAAGTTCATTCTACATGAGGATTCATGTAGAATTCTCATTTGCACAGGTATCAAATTCAAGATAATTCAGATGAGTTTTTAGTTTCTCATTAAATGCTAAATAAGATCAAATAAAATACTGTATATTGTCATACATTTTAAAAACATATTGCTATTATTATAAGCTACTTTTGATCTCTGAAAGGCTGCTTCTGACAATTTCGATATATATTTTATATTATTAATATTCATCTTTATAATATAAAATAGCACACAAAGGATTTATCTTCACTGTTATTTTTTTCCGAATTTTTGCTGTCACACAATAGGACACATGTGCGTCTTATTTGACAACTAACTCACTTACAAATGAGTTATCCCAAAAAGTCTTTCCAAATGTTTTTTGCACATTTTCTCTGTTGAGGCCTGAATTTCGAAATAAACAAGACATTTTTCCTATTTGAGTCTGAATTCTATTCCTAATTTTGAATTATGTATTTAAAACATTTCGTAATTTAAACAATGTTTGCATTTATGCAACTTAAACACTGAAATACTGTTTGGCGTTTGTATGTTGTTTATTGCATTGCTATTTACTAATAGAAAATGAGTTTATTTAATTATTTACAAAATAGCAAGTAGCTAAACATCAAATCGCTGAACTTCTCATTTCATTGCCGCTGTCTTGAAAATTACAACAATTTGTATACATTATTTTCTTTTTGCATTCATCATAATTTAGTAAATCTCTGACAAAGATAACATTATCGTTTCATCTTCCTGAGAAAGGTGCTTTGTTTTTAACACTGTCTGTCGTCAAGACAGACTCTCTGGACTGTCACTGTTTGGTTGGAGGGGTTGTTATAGAGGGGGCTCGGGGCCAGAGAAAGGGGGTGTGAGTGCACGAAGCTAAAGGAGAGCAAAAATTAGGAATGGGGGTGGGGGGTGATTACTGACCTCCTGAATGAGAGACGAAGAGCCACCACCACAGAACGCAACGCCTGAATCTTTCAGCTTCCTCTCCTGCCCGCTGCAGTGCCCTGACTGAACACATGTCAATGGTACAACTGAAATCATGGGCTGTGACGTACAAAGAACTACATTAGACTCATGCTAATGAAGCCCGCAAAAACAGACGCCATTTGTGTTCAACAAGAAAACTTCACAATGCACAACATTGTGCTGTTAGTTGCTTACGTCAGTGGAATATGTTTCAACAAGCACGTTGTATTATCTATAATAACTGTATATTTGCATTCACATACTGTACAAAGACTTTCACTTCTGCCCTCCTATAGTTTTTTTCACGTCTATTCAGTTTATATTCATTTTCACCCATTTTTCCACTCCTCCTTTTATTAGTCTATTATCTAAAACTTCTGCACCTGTTGGATTAAGCAAAGAGCTTAGTTACATCTGATCTTTAGACTTTTAATGTGTGTCTGGATCAGACAGAATGGGTCAGACTGAGATTACATACAGTATAAATGATTCAACAGTTGAGAAATGGGTGTTACTAATAGCCTTACACTTTTAACACAAACAAACAATACCCAGCAAACACAAAGATCACAGAAGCAGTTCGCTATGTTACCAATGCAATTCAACATAGAGTGAATCTCAAAATCTCAAAACATGTGAAGCAATATGGCCCGAGACATAATGATCGAATAACATGAAACCTCAGCTGCAACATATTACACCCACCCATGTCCGCATGTGTATTATTCAACCTTAGAAAAATTTGAAACACTTTCAATAGCACCCAAAACCAAATTAGCATATTTAGCCTGGTTATCCTCATACATGTTGGTTTATTGCTGAGATATGCAGAAGCACACTGCAAAGGATTAGCAATTTCTTCCATTACCATTCTTCATGGTTTAATGGTGAAATGGCTCCACAAGCCCATAAATAGCTAGTTTATTTTAAGTACCAAGAGAAACGTATGACATCCGTAAGATGAACCTGTCACAGCAGTTAAAGAGAGCTGATGACAGTATATCACATATTAGCGGTGCTAATGATCATACAGTATATTACATAACTGTACTCAGTATGAAAAACACTACAGTCAATGCAAATAGTCAAAGGTTGAGTACTTCTAAAGTATAAGTAATTCTAAAGTATAAAGACTACGCAGAAGATGTCAACGGAACATTGTTTACTACTAGCAATTATGAAATAAATCTACAATGACTCACTACTAATACTCACAATAATACTCCCACAGACATGAGCAAGAAGTCATTTTTCTGACATGACTGAATAAATAAGGGTGTGTTTTTCTGAGTGTTAGGTTTGTGTATCTGTTATTTTTTGCTCTGTGTTATTTAACAGATAGCACAAAGAGATGCACAAAACCTGTTAAAACACATTGTTATTCACTTCAAATCCGCAATTCCGAATGAGCTGCCTCATGGCCACTTGACAGGATACAGGAAATCGTGTACTGTATAGGGCACCCTCACTATAAATTGTGAGTCTAAATGATGCCATGTGGTCAAGCCCTCAACAACTGCTTGAAACCACACCTCATTTTTCCAATTAAGGGCAAAGTGTTGAAAAGCAACGGAGACTATTAACAGGGTACGCATTACATTCCCCAGCAAAACAGAGTAAAGTTCTGAGAAACGTGGCAGACACCACGTGTTAACGCATCCCTGTTTTTATTTTGCAGATCATTGAACTAGATGTACTGTACCTTTACCCGTGGGTCTGTGACCAGCTCTGAATGTTCAGTATGTTAATGTTAAGACAGGGATTATAATATCTCATCAAATCTCCCATCTGATGACATGTTAAACGGATATTGTAGTGGACGTGGCTGAAGCAGACACCCAAGCGATCTAAAACGGAGACTGCGACTGCTGGAACTCTATTAAATTATTCGACTGACAGCACGCACATGCAAAACCAACCTGGTACAGTCGGAAGGCCTGCGATAGCTCATACAACAGACTGCTAACAACAGAGCTGCTGGGTGAAAATCACAACCTCTGCGCCATATGGACAATTTGTTCCATGCATGTGTTTTAGCTTGAGACTGCATGCTGGGCTGCTTAATGGCTCTCTAGACCCCAAAACATATGAGCAAAGGGGTGCAATCAAACAGAAGGCGATTTACCGTAGAGGTGGAGCAGGCCTATAAAGTTAAGGAATTTCTGGTGTTGACACTGGAGTTACTCCGTGTGGAAGTGTCTGGGCATCAAGCATTTATATGAAGGTATTAGAATTGAAGTGTGTCACTTGAGAAGACATCAGGACTTTTAAATATATCAACTGCACAGGGTCATGGTTAAGAACCACTCTTGGCCGAATATAATCTGTCCGTCTCTCACTTCCACAAGGACAAAAGTTTTCTTCTCCTTCACAAAGGTGTCCAGGAAAACAAACCCCTACCCAATGACAACGTTTGTTTAAGCACAAAGACTACTTTGCCTTCCTTTCAGTAATTTCACATTTGCCTCATTTCCTATTTTCTCCAAGAAATGTTTTGCTTCATCGTGAAGGCTTTCGAAGTAGGTCATCGCCGACTGCCTGATACCAAGTAATCTGTTTTTGACCTGCATTTTAAATAACAAAAAAGTTCATTTTGAGTTTTGAGGGGTCACCTTGAGAAGATTAGGGGGCCCAACAGACACCCCGGAGTTTAGAGAGTGCTAATAGCCCCAGATCCAAAAAACAATACATTAGAATAAGCCATACTGGACAGGAAAGACAAACCTCCTTTCCACAAGCTTCTGTAGTGAAATCAAACACCGCAGTCTCAGTGTTTCCTCCACCCCTTTCAGCCCTGCCCAGCCCCCTCTATGGCCCTGTAAAAGCCTTGTTATGGGAAAAAGCCATTCTGTGAGTTTTTCGTGTTTGCAAAACATGGCACAGGGAGAAAAAGAAGGGGGATCAAACACATGCCCTGAAACCAAATTGGAGGTCAGACTGAGTAATCAAGAGATGAGTGATATTTGCTCAAGGAAAACATATTCTGTTGTTTTTTTTAGTGAGCATTAGATATGCACTTCAAATAGGTTACTATTGTGAGATTTAGAACCTGCTACATATGCATTATTTTTCCCACCACATTATTAACCTTTGGTTAGCCCTTGATAATCGCATGCTGATACAATGTAAAAAATGTATTTCAAATGCCATAATGATAACAGTTTAAAATTCAGAACATTTATAGTCCAATACAAAAATAAACTATGCAAGTGTACTGTATATATAAAAAATGTTCACCCCTATCCTGCTTTAAAGACAATAAATAAAAGTGAATGAAAAAGTAAATATTTAGGTGTACAACAATGTTGGTGCAGACTGTGTTTCTCTTTGTGGACGCACACACAAATATGTTTGTCTGGCTGGACTGTATTGAAGTATGTAGTTTGTTCCTCTTTCGTAATGGCTTGGCTACGAGCCGACCCATACGCAGCCTGAGAGGGATATCCCAGCATTATTGGGAGGGAGCCAGGTTGGAATGCCACTAGGTCGAGTTTCCTGCATTCCTGCCAAAACTCTACGCAACTCCGTGATATTTTCCCCTCACTGTTTTTTTGACAATAAACGGCCATATGGGATGCGGTTTAACTTTGTCTCCTCCTATGCTAACTTGTTAATCCTTTCCATCCTATCACTTCTGTGTTCTTTTCTTGAAAATACTAAGGATAAAGTCATTAGAAATACACAGAAATATACACACAAAAATACGAATGTGCAAATCATTCAAAACTTAACTAAACAATGTAAAGAAATTCATAATAAAGTGCAAGCCATTTGAGAAGTGACGCATACATTTTTGAATTCATATAGGCCTATAATTTTTTTATTTTTATTTCTGGCTACTTAAAGATATTGTACAGAAATGAAGATAAAGCATGTTGAAGACAAAATAAAGATCTGAGTCTTCTCGTTTAACAGTAGCCTATATTTTGCTGTAATTACTTTGTAAATACAGACACCAGGAATTTGGCCACGACCGAGTTGTTTAATGCCTCTGTCTATTTTTACATTCCTCTAAACAGCTTTTATTATTTCAAGAAGGCATTTATTGCGTTTAGATGTTTTTTTAGAATTGAAAACAGGCAGTACACTGGCTCCAGTCAGTCTGCCAAATGCCATCGGCATCCTTTCATTGTTTCTGCATTTGACTTGATTTGTGCAAAAAGCTCAAGAGTGATTAAATTCACATCCTTGACTTCTCTACAACAACATCAATTTATTTGTTTTTTATGAAGTTATACAAGATTATTAAGATTGTAGCTAAAAATATATTTTAATTACTTAGTTTTAATTAAGCTTTATTTCTTAATACACACAACAAATAAACAAACAAACAAACAAACGTTTTATAAAGTTAATTATGTTTTGATGTGAAGCAGTGGCAAAGCTCGCCTTTTCAGAATATGCGGGGCGACCTGGGTTAAATAAATGTGAGCGCCATAAAATCAGATCAAGACAATATGAAAGTGGATTATGAAACGGATCAAAAAAGTTCACTACATAATTACTGATTTAGCTACAGCTAATTTAATCTCCAACTATTATATTATCAAAAAGCATTAAATGTTTGGCTACACAACAGATTAGAAAGTTCTTTTCATGGACGTTCTTTTTTGTTGAATCTGTTAAAGCTGCTTTTGAACAACTGAATCCAAATACTGTAAGAATTTGACTTGTCATAAGAATACAACAATATCCCACATTATTATGGTACTTTTGATGACTCTCAATCAAAGCGCAGCAGTCCTTATTCAAACTGACCTGTAAGGCTGTATGTTAATCCAGTGCTTACACTAATGCAGCTGCTAATGTGCATGTCTCATTTGGCAGGGCCTCCGAATGATCTATCATAAATAAGGAATGACGAGTCCATCCAGGTTCATTCTTTATAGATCTGTGTTTGCTTAAGAGCCTCACTTTCAGTCTATCACTCTGAATTATCCCCTGAGAATATCATGGAATATGCTTCTGCAAAATAACTCTGAAAACAATCTTGTGCACAACCCTGAATTTCCAGTGTGCAGGTGTACTAAACTGCCTTGAATAACAGGAGCATCCAGTTTTCATACTAAAACAGTTCAGAATGATCAAAAACAACTGAAGTCACAAGAACACTTTTTTTGTTTGAACGTGAACTAACACAACAACACCGATAAAAACATAATCACGCTTTCAGTGTGTTGCACAAACACAACTAAAGTAGTTATTAGTTAAATATTTTAAGTATCTACAAGACCTGCCACAGACACAACATGCACAATTTGTATTAAAGTATGGTACAGAAATGACACATTACATAAAGCAGCAAATAATATTGATAAAGGCCCCTTTAATATTACCATTAAACGGCAATTAACGATAGGTGGCTTAGGTCTAACAATATAATTAGACTGTATTCTGTACAGTTTTATAAGCCTTTTTTGAAGTAATGTTCAGCAAGAAAATGGGACGTTAGCTAATAGTTACAGCAATAAAAAAACTCACTCCATGCTTTAAAACTTTGCACATTAGTAAGCAACATGTTTACGGGAGTGCACATTCAGTGGTTACGACAGTACAATCCTATAATGTACAGAACTTATTATTAATGGACATACCTGTTTGAACTGCTCCTCATAAGTCCATTCGTGGTGCTGCGATTGTGCTTGCGGTGCCAAACCATTAGGCGATTCGGTCTGTCTCGGAGCTGGATACGGAGGTTGGACTCTGGACAGATGTACCGGGGTACTTTTTGGAGATGGTCCCAAACCGGGATAAAGAGCGTGACGTGGTGGGTAATGAGCAAGGGGTCCTTCTAAATCTTCATCCCCACCACCTTCGTTCATACTGTCCTCCTCTTCCAGGTCTCGATCCTCATCATCCATACCGCGGTCCAGATCTGGGTCATCATCGTCATCGATGTCGGAGTCGGCTATGCGCTCAGCCGGGTGCCCTAAGCTCGCCATGGGCGATTTCGGGGCTCCCCCGGCGAACGCGCCTCTGACAGCTGCTTGATAGTGGCGGAAAGCGAGAGCTTGTTGTTGGATCTGGGACTCCACCATAGCCCTGATGTCTTTCTCTTTCTCGGCTTGCCGGAGCTTTTCCTCCAGAGCGAGGCGAGCCGCCTGCTGCCGCTGGAGGTTCTCCATGACCGCTTCAAGCTTCATTCCACCGCCGCCGCTGGACTGACTGTGAGCGCCGGAGGAGCTGACCAGCAGAGGAAGCGTATTTGCCGGCGAGAAAGCGTCTTGCTGTGGGCAACAAAATGTCAAATGCATGTTTAAAACGAGTTTAAAGTACTGCAAACGGATGAGCGTGTTTTGTTAAAAAAAATGTAGCCTAAATTACTCTCTCTGACTGTATTAGCCTACATATTCGATCAGTCCATGATGCGTATAAATCGTGGTTTCCTATGGAAATTACTCCACTAGCTAGCTTTGTTACGCTACGCAAAATGCCTGATGGTCAACAAAAAAGTTAACAAAATGACCGTGAATAAATGCAGCGTCACACTTCTGATAAAGACACGTAAAAGTATTCAATGGCACAAACATGACCAAATGTATATTTGCTGTTTATGGGTAGCTATAGGTCGAAGGGCATCGTATCCAGTATAACATAACATAACACAACTTGAGCTAGTCTATAAACAGGTACAGCAAATATATAACAAGTTGATACACAATATATAACAAGAACCCAACAGAGCGACTTGGAAATAAAAACCTTTAAAAAATGACACGCAAAACATGAGAATCTCCGTTCGACTGAAAGTGCAGAAGCTCGCGCTTACCAGTGCAGATTTAGTTGCTATGCTCGCGTTGTCAACCATGCTTCTCCCGTCAACTGCGACGAATTTGCTCAAAAGTGACCTTTCCCCCAAACAAAGTCAGAAGTGGTTGTATTCCCGTCTCAACATCTAGATGTGTGTCGCGGACGCAATGAAATAGTTGCTATGTGAAAACGGTTTCGCGGCGCGTTCGCGGTCTCTGAGCGATTTGGCAACAAGTGGCTGTAACTGTAGCGAGATTGACCTCTGAGGACTAGAGATCAGATCAGTCTCTCTGCCTCCATCTGCTCTCTACACGTCAATAGACAGATGAATACAAGGCAATCAGGGCAGGGTCTGCACTCAGCCAACAGAAATACAGCGCAACGGTGAACAAGACCAACTTCCTGCGCACGGCTACTTTTAACCAATTTAACAGTGCGAACTTTATAATAAATCAAATTAATGCATCTGTTTCATTCGTAACTGGGTAAAAAGTACGGACAACGCACTGTTTATGTTTATGTTTAAAAAAAGAGAGTTAGAAACGGACAAAATTATTTACACCTTTTTGTTTTTCGTTCCTTCATGACAATACTGTCTAATGTGGTCCACGTAAAATATTCACATTTTTATCAGCATTTTCTGATTTAGATCTGCTTTTCTTCTAAATTATTTTCTGAACTAAAGAAAAATTCTGTACACTCTATTAATTGTTTACTAAACAATTAAAATGTGATTTTAAAAATATTGTTAAAATATTTAAAAATAGTTTTTATGTAATTTTTACTGCAAGCTAATGCTCTCTCAACATAGAAAATATAAAAACGATTGTATTACACCAGCATTTAGAATGGCTTAAATAGTAGAGATAAATATCACTATGAGTGTTGGTCTTCTGTAAATACACCCTACTGACAGCAGAACGTGTAATTGCCATTCACCCTTCAATTATCCAAGATTTGTAATTATAGAACCAATAAACAGACTGACTTACTATTGAATTCCATATATTTTAGAATACCACAGGTCTTAAGCTTTTAAAATATTCTGTGGTAATGAAGCCCATGTTTCATCTAATTCTTAACTCTTATCTTTGCAACATCGCTTAATAGATAGATAGATAGATAGATAGATAGATAGATAGATAGATAGATAGATAGATAGATAGATAGATAGATAGATAGATAGATAGATAGATAGATAGATAGATAGATATAGATAGATAGATAGATAGATAGATAGATAGATAGATAGATAGATAGATAGATAGATAGATAGATAGATAGATAGATAGATAGAGGTCCATAAATGATAGATAGCCATAAATGCACATTTTCCCATGACCCCTTTGGTCTCTGATTATGATGAAATAAGCTATTATCTTCTGACCCTAATGACTCCTGCAAGTACCCCGTGTTGCCGTCAGTATGTTGAGCAAAATTGATCATCGTTCCACAGTTAATCTATTCAAGTTAATGCAAGGTGAGGTTTTGTACTGACACTGATTAAGCTAGAATCATGGTTAATATGTTTGACAGTGAACTGTGCTCAATGACATATTGCAGTAATAGGACTAAATTCACACAAATTACACATGTATTTCTGCATATCTACAATGACATTTAAGATTATAAATACTACTGAAGAGAACATTGCTCCAACACATGTTTAAGACCAAATGCAATACTGAAAATGTAACTTTTTATATTAATTTTAAACTAATGTTTCCAATAAGGATTACTTTTGCCAGGTAGGTGAATAAAATAATATATATATATTTTTAAATAATTTAAGATAGCAAACACGAGTTTTCGGTGGATTAATATTGACCAAATAAACAAACAAACAAACAAACAAACAAACAAACAAACGAGTTAGTCTGTTTGTAGCGCTGGAAAGATATGCGCTGTTAAGCATCGCCACCTGCTGTTTATTACCACTAAACACATCAGCAGGTTTGACAATTCTATAAAAGACTTATCTTTCGTGCCACCCACATCTTTGCAAACACTTAGCTAATGAAAACATGCAAAGGTTTCTGTTTGGCATCACCTCTAAGATTTGAGGGAATTAATTCAATAGACAAATATATTGGCAGACTTAATGGAACAAATAAAGGAAATGAAGCAATTCTCGGAAAAATAGTTATTATGCTAACCTTGTCATCAGAAATTTGCTTACTTTTTTTTCTGAAGAATTTAATTATTTAATAAACTCAAACTATTATGTATCAAGATCTAATGGCACATGCACTGCAAGACTAATTATTTGTTTAAAAAAAGAAAAATATACATATTATTTAAAAAAAAGTTTTATTTTAAAGGGAGGTTGGTAAACTGCTGCGTTCTTCATGTGAACCTTTCTCCTGGTAACTATAGACAACCGCAAAGGTCACATGACTAAGCTTGACAAAATGATGCTATGAAACTGAATGATAAAGCACAATGGTGCCTTATAGCGTTAATGACTAATTATAAAATGTAATGAAATTTGTTTGTTGTTGTTTTTTCCAACAAATTTAAACACATCACAAAATCTCTTTTAGTGAATAACTCATTGATCCAAACAGGACAGGCCATTATGATTTAAGCACTGTTAAACAAACGTTCAATATTGTTCCATTTTACAGCATGATACTATCCTTATGATACTAAATTTTACAGTTCTATGAAGAAATGAAGTTGAGCGCCATGAGTGATTGTAAGATAAATGAGAGAAAATGCCATTAAATATGCTGACCAATACTAACAAATAGTCATCTGCTGTAAAAGTGATTTATTGAGGAAAAGGAACAGAAGATGATTAAACCAATACTGATCAGGGATATTGATCACAGAAAATGTGTCAGTTGGTCAATAAGATCGTGTGTCTTTATAAATGCAAGATATTGTGGTACAGCTGAAAAACACACCATAGTTTGAGTTTAAAACAAGTGTTACGTCTAAAGCTCAAATCCATTTCATTGCAGTATTGTGTTAAAAGGTCTCTGGGTTAACAGAAAGGTGGGCTACTGTAATTACATCTTCTGCTCTGGATCTGAATGTGTTTGGTTAACCTCCCTCTCATGATTCACAGTTCATGACTGCAGCAGCAGTGTATTTAGTATTGAAACATTTCTCTGATGTTTTAGAGTGCGGAAAACAAGGAGGTGAAACTTATATTTTAAATTAGATTTTTTAATTACTTTGTTTATTTTGCTCAGCTGGGTAATGAGAAATCTAAGCTAATAATCTAAGCTAAGACCACATACTATCTGCTTAAAGGGATAGTTCACCCAAAAATGAAAATTCTGTCCTCATTTACTCACCTTCAGGTTGTTTCAAATCTGCATAAATGTATTTGTTCTGTTAAACACAAAGAACGATATTTGGAAGAATGTTAGCAATTTTCAGTTCTGTGACATCAAAATAAATTGTATATTTTTTGTTTTGTTAAACACAAAATGAGATATTTTGAAGAATTTAGGAAAACAAACAGTTCTGGGGCATCTTTGACTACCATTTAATTTTTCCTATGGTAGTCAATGATGTTCCAGAACTGAAAATTGCTAACATTCTTCCAAATATCTTTCTCTGTGTTCATCAGAACAAAGTAATTTACATACAGGTATGAAATAACATGTGGGTGAGTAAATGATGACAGAATTTTCATTTTTGGTTGAACTACCCCTTTAAGAAGAGACTAGAAATACACTATTTGTGTTTCTGTGCATTTGCATCTGCAAATAAACTAAATTTAGATCTTTATATTAAACAAGGCTGGCAAACTTACCAATTTAATTTTCTTCTAGCACTCGTTGGCGTTTGATCATACCATACAAAAAATATATACTCTTTGTTAAATAAAGAATTTAATATGTCAGTGTCAAACTGTGCAGTGGTACTAAATAAGCAAGGTGAAAAGCACACTATTTGATGACACAGATGCAACTGCTATCGCCGAAACAGTAACAAATTACAAGGAAGCGCCGCGCGAGTAAATAGTAACCCATCCACTCAAAGCTACAGTTACCTCTAACTGAGGGATGAGGTTGCACTTCTGCATGACATCCCTTGGCTGTTGGAAATCATGACTTTGCCGGCCACAAACTGGAGACATTAATCTAGTATAATCAGGATTAATGCAGAACACAGCCCTCGTACTCGCACTGACAGATGGCTTCAATTACGTGAGCACTTTAATACGTTTAAGAGAGCATAAACTCATCGATTAGATTAGCAAAACAACTACCAGTCTGTTCCTGGAATTTAAATGAATGACTTTATATCTAAAAGAAACAACAAAAACTATAAGATATGGTTTCAACAGTTTATAAAATGGCTTATAAGAGTATCGTTTGGAAGTAGACATAACACGTAAACATACACACATGCCTATTAAAAGTTTTAATGCTTCAGGATCACTTATGAGCAATTTTGTAATTCAGTAACTAAAGCAACCCCAGAGGAAAACTACACCCAGTAGGCAACCATAGAATAAAAGACACTCTCAGCACTTCACATCTCGGGAAACAGGGAGTCTGATGTAGGTTTGCCAGGTCTGTCGTTGTACTTCTGCCATTAGATAATTACAGGGACACACTTCACTGCAGTTCTCTGAACGGATCCTTTAGCTGCCGTTATCTTTAGACCCATTTTGTGTATTCAGCCTAGATGTGTAATGCCTATGGGGGCAATTGACTGAAGCCATAGACTCAGTGTACCATTTAGCATTGACGTGAATAAGAAAAATTTCCAGTAAATTTACCAGTAAATCTGGCCTGCTATAATGACTTCTTATTCTCTAATGTTCTTACTTAACCCAATGCCTTATATAAACAGATTTTGCATACGTCTAATATAATATTTATTAGACTTATTGCAATACTGTGTTTTCTATTACACATATATGATTTACATTGGAAAGCACACTCTTACCATTTAAAAATGAACAAATCCATGATGTGTTGTTGTGTGTCGTCCACTAGATGTCACACTCATAATGTTTAAAAAGTGCAAAACTCAAAAAGGTTTCACATGAAGCTTGACATGCGGACCAAACATATGCCATCAAAATACCAGAAATGTGAAAGATAGAAAATTACACGAAAAAAACACGATTTACAAATAAGTATACTTGATCATGATAATGATAGTTATTTTTATGAAACAACATTACTATTTTCTTTAGAAACATAAATGTACCATGGCTACCACTTTAAAACTAACTATAATGGAAAAGTTAAGAAAGAGGTATTATCTACTTAAGAGTGCCCATACAATCATAAATTTCAATTGCAATTAAATAATGCATTCAGCAGCTTCCCAAATTATTTACATATTAAAAGATCCTATATGAAATTTACCAAGGGCAATATGATATGATTCAGCATGATTCTTTCCTGAGTTAACGTACTGCATTTCCTATTAAAATAGGAAGTTAGGCTATACTGTACAGTATTGAATACAATCCCATTTTAGTCAATGGCCTTAGTTTACGTCTGGGTTTGCAGCTTGATAGATTTCAGGGAAAGAATTTGGGAAGGGACATTCTCTGTCTAGTATCAGACACAAAGTTGCATTTGCCTGTGAGTGAAAGATACACCCTCCCTTTTGGCAACTTTCAAGGCAAATCAAAACTAACATAAATTCATAGATCTGTAAAAAAAATACTATTTCAGACACAGGGGTCACTACAGTGGAAAGCTTTCAAAAAGCCATTTCTTCATTGTAAAATGTGTTTCAAATGGTTGTACATCAACCACTACAGGGGGACACTAGTGCATCCTATACAATGTCTCCTCTTCAGATGTCCACTCAAGAGAAAAAATGTGTAGAAAGTTAAAATCTTATTTTCATCCTCTAAAAGGAAAAAAAACACGAATCAAGATCGAGGTTATTATAATATATGCATTAAAAACAGTTAACAACACTAGCATATAAAATAGCATCAATAGCTGCAACACTGAAGAACTGCCATAAACTCATTTAAAAATCTTTTTCATTTTAAGTATAAACTGAATAAATAGTTATCTAATCAGACCGCAAGCAACAGTGTAATTTGATGATTTCCAGACCGAACTGACGCTGTAGCTTTAAGGGGGAGGTGGTCTGCGCACAGATGACGCAGGAATAATAATGAAAGGATGCTTCAAAATTCCTGCTCAACTGCAGCGTGTGTGGTGAGCAGCCGCACACTTCACACATCTTAACAAGAGTAATTACACTGGGAAGAGGAGAGTTAGAGACCTAGAGAAGACTCCAAACACGGGAAGAGTGTCCTGGAGAGACTTGCAGGAGCACACACACGACACAACTCACTTATTCATAGAAAGAGTGGGATTGAGACATACTAAGTTAAATTAAGGATACGTCTTAATTGAAATAACCATTTACTTTGGGAGACCGACAAAAACTTCCAAAAAGCTTTTGACTCACCAAAAAGCTTTGACTCACTTAGTACACTGAACATTTTGAAGAGGCGACATGTCATGTTTCGTGTCACTCTGTCTGTCCATTTGGGTAGCACTCATGATGCCTGGCAGGACAAGTGCACTGAATGAGAACATCGACGTGCTGGTCATATTGCCTCTCAATAACTCATACCTGTTCTCATACCAGAGAGTTTTCCCGGCTATTGAGTATGCGAGAAAGACCCTTGGCAAAGGAGATCTCTTTGCGGGATTGAAATTCAATGTGCTCTATGAGAACTCGGCGTGCGGGATGGATGCTCTGTTCGGGCTGGTGGACAAGCAGAGAGACGAGCGTCCCGACCTGATCCTCGGTCCGGTGTGCGAGTATTCGGCCGCGCCGGTGGTGAGAGTGGCATCGCACTGGAACATCCCGGTGATCTCGGCAGGTGCTCTGGCCACCGGCTTCACCACCAAAAACAGCGAGTACTCGCATCTCACGCGAATCGCTCCAACTTACCTGAAAATGGCGGAGACCTTCCAGGCGATGTTCGGACACTTCGACTGGAGAAGTGCGTATTTGATTTACGATGACGACAAAGATGAGAGGAACTGTTACTTTACGATGGAGGGGGTTTATACGGTCCTATCCGAGTACCACATAATAGATCACGCTGTTTTGAACTCCCATGAAGAGAGGGTAGACGCCGACGAGATCATAAAGTCAGTCTACGGGAGCGAAGGTACTCGTATATTCGTATTACAGAATCTTTATTACGCGCTGAAACTGTCCCCTATAACTTAAGTGCATTGCTAAAAATGATAGTTTGCGCATGTGGCGTGGATGGCGAGCTTTCATTTATCACCAGCCTTTACCAGTTAGACTACACCACCACATGTGGTAATAAGGTACTAAGTTAAGCTTATATATTTTCAAATGTAGTTACATTAATAACTCCAGATACGTTTTCCATTGCATTATAATGTCTTGGGAACATACGTGGGTGTGAACCTTGGGATCAAGACAGGAGCTTTAACAGATCAGCTACTACGTTTGAAAACAAGATCCCCCCACACATTTACTTTGTAAACTCCGCTGACGTTATAGCTACTGTCTGTCTCTGCACCTTCCAAACACATTTTGGGCCAATGACGTGATTTGTTTTTTTACATATGGATTGCATTTTGAATTATTATGTACTGGATTTTCACAAGGTTAACACTGGATTGGAAAGGTTGGTTGACTAACCGAAATAGTTAAACACAAAATTCTGTTTTGGTTTTGAATGGTGTTTAGAATAACTTGCAGAGATGTAAAAACTGATTTGGTCATTGCCAACATCTCAAATACTGGTTGCTCTGAAGCAAGTGAATAAGCTTTTAAAGGCCAATTTTCACTTGTTCTTGTGCAGCTTGTTCTCAGGACCTCAGGTATTTACAGGTCAAATGGATGGATTTCCACACTTTTCCACTATTCAGCTAATTTTCGGTATGCCATTAAGTCACTTTATTTGTTTATTAGATTTGAAGCCTTTAATATTATTGAAAGCCTTGTGTGTTGCTTGTATCAATGGGAACATGTTAAACAGTCATGGGATGGTACATCACATAGCATGAATGTAGCAATATATACAATATTTTTTTCTATGTTCGACTGTTTTAAACCTGTCCAGGATCAGCTCAGGCTTCACTACAATAGACAACACCACTTTTTGTTTAAGATGGGAAAGAGTTCAGTTGCCCTCCATAGGGGAGCAAGTGGAGAAAATGATCAGAATTTTGACAAGCAGTCAACACTGAACAAGAACTGTTGGAATTTTTGGCAACATTTATAGGCTTTAGACACCCTCCAGCACTTTTTTAACAGCTTTTCTCATTGCGAGTAAAGTCATGTGCTGTCTGCCTGGATGATTCCTAATAACTGGAGGGAATACACCCTCATTGAAGCACACGGCTACTATTAGTGTTGGACACATTATGGCGCTAAAAGATCTGCCTGCTGTCAAAACTATTAACTGTCTGCTGTTTTAGTCTGGTTTCAAACATCATATCCGTCTGCCCCAATGCTGTTTTACAGAAAGTCCGACTTTGCACCTCCTTACTTATCCTGTTTCATAAACAGTGCATTTCTCACATTCCCACCAAACATGTTGTCGATTTCATAAAATATATACAGATATGCCTCAATACAGGGGTCTGGTCCCCTGTATCATTTTTCTAATTGGGTCCCATGCGTTCAGTGTCTTGAAGTGAACATCTTAGGTTTCTTGAGCTAAAACATATTACATGAACACTGGTCATTAAAGGAATGTTCCACCAATTCTGAAAATGTCAGTGTGGTATGAGTGAAACAGGGTAGGAGGTTAATGCTGTCTTGGGGCTGTCTTGACACCAACAATGTCAGGGTTACAGCTTTTAAGACATTTTTATAATTCTTCCTTTTTTCCACCAGTTTCATTAATGGCATGTTGGCATGTTGCAATACGCAAAGCAACTAAAAGGTAAAAGTATGCAATGGTCATGACGTATAAAGACCCCACATATACAGCCTATTTACTTTAAAACTACAATTCTCAAGTAGAGATATAAAGAAACCTTACTTAAGTTTAGCCAGTTTATACCAAGTGACAGATGTGCCAAAATATAGTAGAGATAGTCACATAGACTTTGGGGTCAATTTAGCCATCAGCATTGTCTTTACCTGATCTGCACAAACCTGCAATCTATATTTGCGTCATGACCCTCCAGTTGTGAAACACTGACAGCATTGATAGTGGATTTATTCTGTGTCATTACTTTTATTAAGCGATATTCCAATAGTGCCAAAGCAACCGTTGTCTCAAAGCTAGAAGAAGGAAACATCACATATACAATTGAACTGACAGGTGACCAGATAGTTGGCTGTGGTCCTATGGTCATAAAAGTTTGCGTTTATATTACCATATATTACAGACATGGCCGCTGTATAAATTAACATATTTTGAATGCTAAATGCTGCAGCCTGTTCCATGAGGTAGATTGGCTGCGTTGGCATTAGTATTCCAGGCATGGCAGACACTTCATTGTTTTGTTTTCAGAGGCTCATGAAAGGTTGATGTACATGTACTGTAGTGAGGAGTATTGATAGAGCACGGATATAAAGATGCAGGTAATATATGCAGGCATAAATACATTTTATTCAACAACTGTTTCTGTTAGAGCAGTTTACATATTTAATATGTGTGTATAATTTTCTTTGAATTGAACTATTGTTGTCCACTACAATTACATTTATGTATTTTTATTATTTATTTAAGGTGAATGTTACTAAGGCTCTCAAATTCTTTTATCTGGACATTAGAGTTTTTAATGAGATTGGAAAGCATTTAGCAAATTAATTTTATATGGTTACATAGAATAACACCATTCAGCACTATCTTTCTCTAAAGGCTGGAATACACTACAAGACTTTTGCTCAGATTTTGCCCAGTCTGGACTTGTTGCAGAAAGTCTGTGATGGTCTGCAGATTTTATCGCGTAATGTGTGATGCCCTGTTTTTCTCTGCAAATTATGTTTTATTAACAAAGTTCAGGAGGAGCACGTGCAAACAATTACGCAGCTGCAAGCCATTAGCCATTACGTCTCCCGTCCTATCAAATCAAGAGCAAACTCTATAAATAGTTAAATCACCTTACCTCCTTCACTCTACAGTTTTGCAACATGTCAGAGAACGAGCTTTACGCTAACGCCACCGATGACTCCTCAGCCGCTCAGGGTCTTTCAGAAAACCCAGCCGCCACCCAAAGCACCAGCACCAGCGCCGGCCAAGACGCCTCAGCCAAGACCGCAGAGACACCACGAGGCCGCCGGCTCTCCCGCACTGCCCGTTACACCCCGAGAGGGCGATGTAATCAAACATCCTCTCCTACACCATCCAGGGATCCGGCAGCTTCCCTGGCTTCCTCCTACGCCTCAGCTCACAGCTCGATTCTGGAAATGAGAAAGTGGACCGTCCTAAGCCTAAGGCTGGCTTTAGAGAACGCCGACGTCCCCTTTCCACGGAATTCAACCAAAGCCGAGCTGTACAGCTTGTACACCTCTAGCAAGCTCGGATTACCTCCAGCCACATCAACTCCACAGCCAAAAGCAGACGACAAGACCAGCCGGGCCCGCAGCGCAACTCTCCAACACCCCGAAAGAACGGCCAATCCAGCCACTGCGAGGAAGAGGCACCGATCCCCAAGCCAAAGAGGCAAGCCTTCGGCTAGCCTAGGCCTCGCCTCGGACCACGCCGTCGCCAGCCACCAACCTTCTCCCGAATCATCGGATTCCAACACCTCTTCCGGCTCTACGCCGGTCCACAGCCGCCAAGGCAGCACGAGCACACACACACAACATTGCCAACCCTATCCTCTGTCTATCATCCTTTTTCTTTTTTCCCCCGGGTCGCTGGTCTGCAGCCCCACTGCCAAATGATAGCGTGAGGCTGCCTCCGTTATCGGCACAGGAGCAGGCCCAGACACTCCAATATCCTCCCCTTCCTACTAATTTTCCTATTGCCACAGGCTCCGGAGCCGCCCAAAGCATGAGGCTGCCTCCGTACGCGGCTCCGACAGCTGCCCCTTTTCCCCCAAACACTCTATCCAGCTCTCGTTCCACATTTACTCTCCACTCCGCTACACCCATGACCATCCCACCGAACGCTCCCGCCCTGGAACCTCCTCCCGTAGCCAGCAACGTCAGGGACCAGATCCTAGCAGGTGCGGATATCGACCTTTTTTCCCTCATGTCCCCAATTCCTCTGCCACCCACCGACTGCCAAATAAATTGCGGAGATTTTTCAGTCACTTTAAAGAACACCTCACAGAATCACTCACGTCTATTATCATTCACAGAGTTCACCATCGCTTTCACCAGATACATAGAAATCATATGCTCCGCTTTTCCACACAGGAGAAGCGAGCTCGGCGACTACCTCGCAATAGTCGCTGAGCTCGCGCTGGCTTACGGAGGCACTCACTTTTACACTTACCACAAGCTATTTTCCGCTAAATGTGCAATCAGGGTTGCCCAGTGGAACCAATGTCCCTACTGGGGGGCCCTAGACACCGAGCTCCACAACAGGATATTCCTAGGCTGTCACAACAACTCCTGTGCAGTCTGCAGATCCCTTACTCACTCCACCACAGCATGCCCTTCAATTAACCCCTCCATTCCTCCCTGTCCAGAGCCGCAGCAGAAAAAATCCACCAGCTACGTCCCTCACACAACGAGCACCCATCCCGCACCACCAGCCAACCACCGTCACTACACCAATAACCAGGTTTGTCTAAGTTTCAATCACAGTAGGTGCACAAGGCAGCGATGCCGCTTCATGCATGTGTGTGATTTTTGTGGCGGCGCTCACGCCCGCTATATATGCCCTGTTCACAAATGAGCAAATAAAAATGCCAGGTACTACCTTTCGACTCCAGTGAATGTTTCTCACTTATCTCTCGAATCGTCACAACACCCTGACACTAATTTCACAGAGTTTTTATTGTCCGGTCTCACACAAGGCTTTAATCCCGGCGGCGAAAGCCTCCCTTCCGAGAGCATCATCTGCGCTAATCTCCAGTCCACTCTGGCCGAACCAGAAACAGTCGACTGTCTAATCAAAAATGAAATCGACGAAAACTTCATGATAGACCCATTTTCCGAACCCCCCTTTGGCGTTTTCCGTATCAGTCCCATAAGCATCGCAACCAGAAATTTTTTGGGTAAAAAACGCTTAATAATTGTCCTCTCATCACCACATAACTCCGCATTTCCAAGCATCAACAGCCTAATACCACTCGACAAATTTTCTCTCCACTACCACGACATCGACCAAGCCATAACCCTGATTAAAGAAGCAAAAATCAAATTCAAAATAATGCCCATTCACCCAGATTTTTGGCATTTATTCGGCATACGCTGGAACAAAAAATTCTATTTTTCCGTCCACCTGTCCTTCGGCTGCCGAAGCAGCCCAAAAAATCTTCGACATGCTGTCAGATGCGATCTGTTGGATTTTATCCAACAACTACGCAATCCCCCATATCATCCACTTGCTAGACGATTTCCTAATAATATCTCCCCACAACTCCATTCTAGCCGCACACCTCCTAACGGTCCAAAAACTTTTCACAGAGCTCGGGATCCCTCTCGCACAAGAAAAAACCGCGGGACCAAGCACATCCGTAGAATTTCTAGGCATCGATTTAGATTCATCTAAAATTCCAGGCTTCTCTATCCAAAGAGAAAATCGAGAGGACTATTCTGGTCGCCACCTCCCTCGTAAACAATCCTCACTGCTCCAAACGCGAGTTGCTGTCTATTCTCGGCCACCTAAATTTCTCCATACGCATCATACCGCAAGGTCGCCCTTTCATCTCCCACCTTCTCTCTCTCGCGTCCTCCGTCAACGCACTCGAGGATCAGATATCCCTGACCAACCAGGGCTCTAGAGTTCGACCTTATTTCTCAATGGTGCGACTGAAAAAATCTGAGGTCGCACCAGTGCGACCAGCCGTTCAAGGGAGAAAAAAAAGTCTCCGCGACTCTGAAAGTCTCCCTGTGATTCAACAACAGACACACATTAGGCCCATATTGTGGTCTAAACCAATCAGAGATAGTGAAGGGCGGACCCCCCTCTGATTGGCCGTGGTCCAGATTTTCCTGTACGTGTGTGTACCAGAGGTCGCGTTAACCGAAAATTCTCTGTCACTGACAAAAAATGTTTACCAGTGACGGAAAAATCTGAAGGCCGTCTGTCCTGTTGGGTTTTCCCAGATCGAATCACATATGAACATAAACATTAAAATATTAAATATATAGATTAATATAAACAACAACGGCTTTATTGGGCATTCAGTTGTATTAAAATACAACAAGTTCCGAGACGCAAGTACAGCATGATGACGTCACGAACATACTAATTACCACCTAACGCCATCTCGCACCATAATGACGGGTAATAATAGATTATGACGGATTTTTACGAGCCCGTCAGTCAAAATGACGGACAATAAAAAAGTCTAGCGCAACCTCTGGTGTGTACGTGTGAAAATGCGTGTGCTGCAGTCAGACAGAGAGGTGAGGAGCCTATAGGTCCGTCAGTTAAACAGAGTGGATGTATCCGCGGATGATGAGAGAAGATGAAAAGAACGATTGACAACTTTTTCATGAATAATATTAAGTTAAGGCCTGATCGGTCCCAAAATCATAAGCAATGCTCTGACACGGAGCCATCAACCTCCCAGGTTATGTCAAGCCCTGGTCCATTTATCTTGAGATGTTTTAAGTTTAAATTTCAGTTCAGTGAAGCACTTTAAGCACTAACACTTTTTCAGTAATTTACCTTTCTTGTAGAATTGTGCTTCAAATAAAGAACTTTATGTTGATCAGATTGTTAGTTAATCATTTACTAGTCAATTTTGCCTATATGGACAGCCATTTAAAAAAAAAGTGAACTGGTAAAACAGCGGTGTTAAATGCGATGCGGTCGAAAATGTGGGTGCACCTAACTTTTGTGCTGGTGCATCTAAGAAAAAAAGTTAGGCGCACCAGTGCAACCAGTGCAAAAAGTTAGTCTAGAGCCCTTCCAACTCGTGCCGCAACGAGCTGAGTTTGTGGATAACTTTCCTAAAACAATGGAACGGACTCTCTTTTTTTTACAACGACATGGTTTTACGCCCGGACGATATCCAATTATTTATCAATAAAGGCTGTTCCCATTCCCCGGCACTAACGCCTTTGATAAGACGACTAATTTGGATATCAGCGTGTGACCAATTTATCTTTACCGCAAAACACATTCCCGGGTCAAAAAACCAAATAGCTGACTCTCTCACCCGTTTTGCTTTTCAGAAGTTCAGGCAGCTGACACCAGACACGGACCAACGCCCCCCCCACCCCAGTACCTCCCTATTCGGATCTAATATTCCCCTAAACCACCCACTGAAGCCCCTCCTCGACGTCTCTCTCAACCACATCATCCACTCCGTCTCCCCCAGGACCCTACAATCATACCTCACAGCTTGGAAATGCTTCAAATCGTTTCACACCAGATACATCCTAACATTTTCAGATTTTTCAATGCTAGCCATCACTTCATTCATCTCTCACCTAAACACTTCAAAAAACCTCCAAGCCAGTTCCATTAAAGGATACCTGAGCGGATTACAGTTTTTCCACAAACTCATATTCGGATCACTTTCACCCCAAATAGCCAGTTCACAGACCTCCATACTCATCAAAGGCATCCAAAGAGCCCACCCCTCCCGCCCGGACCCCAGAAAACCCATAACACTCTAAATCCTAACTAAGTGCATTAACACTCTACGCCGAGGCTACCACTCCATCCACACCTCTCGCACACTCAACGCTATGTTCACATTAGCTTTCTTTGGTTTCCTCAGATGTTCAGAACTCACCATCACATCCAAATATAATCCAGATATCCACCCCACCGTCTCAGATCTCTCCGTGATCGACCACGATACAATATCTTACTTCATTAAACAGAGTAAAACAGACCAAACAAAGAGAGGCCATCTAATTTACATTTTTAATTTACCATCAGCTCTCCAACCATACCAAACTCTCCAAGCCTACCTCCAGCTCAGAAGCACACAAACCTCAATCCCATCTAACCCACTTTTCGTAGACGACTCCAACCGCCCCATCACTCGTTTTTCGTTCCAAAAACATTTTAAATCAGTCTTGCTCCAATCAGGCATCCCAGCGGATAACTTTTCCAGCCACTCCTTCAGAATTGGAGCAGCTACAACAGCGGCCCAACAAGAACTCTCCCAGCACCAAATACAACCATTCAAACGCTGGTCTTCAGAAGCCTTTAAGAGCTACATTCGGTCCGACCGTTCCCGTATTAAAGAAGCACACCGAACCCTCATCAACCAAACTCGTTAATACAGTCCATTCCCAACCTCCCACCCGTATCAGCAACCCACTGCCACAGCAGTGTCACCCCAGAAGGGGCCTTTACCTATATTTCCCACCGCCGCAGCGGTGTCGCTCCAGCAGGAGCCTTTCTCTGTATTTCCCACTGCTGCAGCAGTGTTGCCCCAGCAGGGGCCTTTACCTATATTTCCCACGGCCACAGCGGTGTCGCTCCAGCAGGAGCCTTTCTCTGTATTTCCCACTGCTGCAGCAGTGTTGCCCCAGCAGGAGCCTTTCTCTGTATTTCCCACAGCCACAGCGGTGTCGCTCCAGCAGGAGCCTTTCTCTGTATTTCCCACTGCCTCAGCAGTGCCGCCCCAGCAGGGGCCTTTATCTGTATTTCCCACTGCCGCAGCAGTGTCACCCCAGCAGGGGCATTTACCTATATTTCCCACTGCCGCAGCAGTGTCGCCCCAGCAGGGGCCTTAGCTTATATTTCCCACCGCCGCAGCAGTGCCGCCCCAGCAGGGGCCTTTATCTGTATTTCCCACTGCATCAGCAGTGCCGCCCCAGCAGGGGCCTTTATCTGTATTTCCCACTGCCGCAGCAGTGTCGCTCCAGCAGGAGCCTTTCTCTGTATTTCCTACTGCCGCAGCAGTGTCTCCCCAGCAGGGGCCTCTATCTGCCTCAGCCGCGACTTTACTCCAAGCCAAGGCCAGCAACCCACCGGCCTTAAACTCTGCTATATTTTGGGGGCCCAATAACGCCCTGCCTTGGCTGCTGTCACGCACTAATTGCATATTTTGGGGGAAGTGCTCTGGGCTCGGGCAAACACCGAGATCAGAGCCCTCGCCCCGGACAAGGAGGAGCGCTCCGGGGTCGGGAGCCCTCTCCCCGGACAACACGCCAAATACGCATACAATATTATCTGCTTAATTAAACTGCCACCTTTTTAATTATTTGCTACGGCGAACTCGTGAAACTTCTAAAATGTCTGCAAGTGTGTGATGTCTAGTTTTTTTTTAATATGTTCAGATTTTAAAAGTCATGTAGTGTATTCCAGCCTTTACACAGTTTTTCATAATCACAAAACAGTGCAGATTGCCAAATAGTTTCTGGTTGCCTGCAGTCATTTTCAGAAATGAGGTAAAGGACGTCATTTGGACATTCTCCAGCACCTCTGACGGCTGATTTGATTCATGGGGCATTGCAATGCATGTTTCTTTTTTGTGTCAGTCTTCTTTATGGATATTTCCTATAGACGGTTTCATCTTAACAACATAAACAAACGTTACTGCGCATGCACACTTTTGTGAGCCCAGCTTAACTTCCGGTACACATTAACAAACAATAGAGTGCCTGTAGATTATTTCTGATAACAATCAAAAGAAACCGAGAAGAACCGTTACTTGGCTAAACTTTTCCCTCCAATATTTAGAATTTAGACTGCGATACCAAGCGCAACCGCTAGACGTCAATGTATCATACGGTTTCTCTAAATGTGTCAAAACTACAGGACCCATTTAACAAATTGTTTATTTAATAAAATGAACATACAATAAAATTCAACAAATTCTTTATTCAATACAATGATTATACAATAAAATAATCATATGAATTAATATGAACATAAATAAAATAAAATATAAATAGTTATATCATTAGAAATTAGCCAAACACAAACCGGCAGTTAACTGGTGGTCAGGTGCACGCATGTCCGATGAAAGGGTCTATATTGAATTCTGATTGGATGTGCCACGTTCAAAGCCATTGTAAAATGACTATAATATAGTGACATAGTCAGATAAATTGTTCATTCATGTGGGGATTTTAGGCATTCCACTTCACAATGTGCCTTGACCTGACAGTTTCATGTAGTGATGCACAATATTACATTTTTGCCAATATGCTGATATTTAAGTCATTTTAGCCAATATCGATATACTGTAAGCCTATAGACAGCTGGTGTCTTTGCCAGGGCTTTGAGAGTGCACCCTCATATGTCAGAACGCCTACACATAATCAACACGTCTTTTTATCGGCGAAGCATATCGGCTTAATTTTTCATATTCTGTCAATGCCGATATTTAATTTATAAGCCAATATCATCCGATAATATCTGTGTGCCGATAATATCCTGCATCCCTAGCTTCCTGTTATAAAATCACTGTAACTTATGTAACTTGTCTTTCTTTATTGAACCTGTAGCACAAGACTGTGGTATATCAGTTGGTATAGTATATAGTATATATATATACAGTATATACTGTATATATATATATATATATATATATATATC